>NC_084621.1:14200432-14347932 GCF_033978795.1 Nerophis ophidion
TTTTATATTAAAAAATGGTTTAAAATCATATACATTTTTTAATTACATAATATTTTTCTCAAACGTTTAAATATCCGGTTGGTCCATCATTTGATTATTATTATCATAAGCCTATTTATCTTTATGAAATCAAATTAATTTGAAATTAATAATAACATATTAAAAATAATAATATACAAAATCAGTAATTATACTAAAGTATCACTTTTATCATAACAATTTGTTTAAATCATATGAATTATTTAATATTTTAATTTCGCAAACATTTAAAAATCAGGTTGGTCCAACATGTATTTATTATTATCATAAGCATTTTTTTTTTATTGAATCAAATTAATTTAAATTAAATAATAAAATATCACAAATAATTTAAAAAAAATCAATAGTCGTCCTACACAATCACCTTTATATTAAAAATGGTTTAAAATCATATAAATTATTTAATTATATGATATTTTTCTCAAACTTTTAAATATCCGGTTGGTCCATCATTTAATTATTATTATCGCAAGCCTTATTTATTTTCATGAAATCAAATTAATTTAAATAAATTAATAAAATATCACAAATAATTGTGTACAAAATCAATAATTATACTAAACCATCACTTTTATATTAAAAATGGTTTAAAATCGTATACATTTTTAATTACATAATATTTTTTCTGAAACGTTTAAATATCCGGCTGGTCCATCATTTGATTATTATTACCATAAGCCTATTTATCTTTATGAAATCAAATTAATTTGAAAATAATAATCAAATATTAAAAATAATTATATACAAAATCAGTAATTATACTAAAGTATCACTTTTATCATAATTTTTTTTTTAATCATATGAATTATTTAATATTTTAATTTCTCAAGCATTTAAACATCAGGTTGGTCCAACATTTATTTATTATTATCATAAGCATTATTTCTTTTTTTTATTAAATCAAATTAATTTAAATTAAATAATTAAATATCACAAATAATTTAAAAAAAGGCAATAATTGTCCTACACAATCACTTTTATATTAAAAATGGTTTAAAATCATATAAATTATTTAATTATATGATATTTTTCTCAAACTTTTAAATATCCGGTTGGTCCATCATTTAATTATTATTATCGCAAGCCTTATTTATCTTCATGAAATCAAATTGATTTTAAATTAATGAATAAAATATCACAAATAATTGTATACAAAATCAATAATTATACTAAACCATCACTTTTATATTAAAGAATGGTTTAAAATCATATACATTTTTTAAATACATAATATTTTTCTCAAACGTTTAAATATCCGGTTCGTCCATCATTTGATTATTATTATCATAAGCCTATTTATCTTTATGAAAACAAATTAATTTGAAATTAATAATGAAATATTAAAAATATTAATATCCAAAATCAGTGATTATACTAAAGTATCACTTTTATCATAATATTTTTTTTAATCATATGAATTATTTAATATTTTAATTTCTCAAACATTTAAAAATCAGGTTGGTCCAACATTTATTTATTATTTTCATAAGCATTATTTTTTTTATTGAATCAAATTAATTTAAATTAAATAATAAAATATCACAAATAATTAAAAAAAATCAATAGTCGTCCTACACAATCACTTTTATATTAAAATGGTTTAAAATCATATACATTATTTAATTATATGATATTATTCTCAAACTTTTAAATATCCGGCTAGTCCATCATTTAATTATTATTATCGCAAACCTTATTAATCTTCATGAAATCAAATTAATTTAAATAAATTAATAAAATATCACAAGTAATTTTTTTAATTGTTTATCTTTATTGGAAAGCAACACTATTTATTACTGAACAAATATTTTCTCAAAAGAACTTTGTATTAAAATCAACACTTCTTGAAAAAATTAATTTGAAAAAAACATCTGCCAGTAAGATCCTTTCGATACCTGTTTTCCACTACCATTTCATCGCTTCCCCATCTGATGAAAAGAGGATGATTATTCAAAGACGCTCCCTCACATCAAACCTGAGCACAGGAGTGACAGCGGCGGGGTCTGGGAGGCGAGCGGAGGGTTAGTTGGAAGGCCAGCGTGCTCTCTTGAGTTTTACCCTCCTGCTCCTGCCACGGCCCCGCATGCAAAGAATTCATGAAATGTTTGCAGAAGCTTGACAACCCGCAGCTAGGCGCTCCCTATCGGAGGCTAACCTAATATGACACGTCGCCCTGCAGCGCTGCACGCTTAATGCTGCGTAATCCGGCTACGCACGGCCACGCCGAATCCCATTTTGGAGCTTTTACCTCCGGAAATGTCTTAGCCGACACGACAATGCTACAATTCCACCCTCCAGGTTTTTGTTTTTTTTGCCCTATTTGCCCAAAAAAATGTAACAGCCACGTGAGAACTGCCTTAGCTTTGATATATTTGGACCTCCGATTCATCCAATAGTGTGGCGGGGTTGCAATCATATATACATATACATATATATATATATATATATATATATATATATATATATATATATATATATATATATATATATATATATATATATATATATATATATATATATATATGTATGTGTGGGAAAAATCACAAGACTACTTCATCTCTACAGAACTGTTTCATGAGGGGTTCCCTCAATCTTCAGGAGATTTTTATTTATTTATTTATTTTTTTATATAAAAAAAAAAAAATCTCCTGATGATTGAGGGAACCCCTCATGAAACAGTTCTGTACAGATGAAGTAGTCCTGTGATTTTTCCCACACATACATATTGCGCTCTACCACGGTATCGAGCACTATTCTCTGGATAATCCAGTCAAGAAATATATATATATATATATATATATATATATATATATATATAAAACATATGTATATATATATATATATATATATATATATATATATATATATATATATATATATATATATATATATATATATATATATATATATATATATATATATATGTATATTAGATCATGTGCAAGGTCAATTTAAGAAATAAAAATTTAGTAATAGAGTAGAACTAAACAGCAGATTACTTGGAAGAAAATAAATACAATTCCTGCCAACAAATTAACTGAGGAAAATGACGCTAACTAATTTTAACAAGCAAGAAAATAGATATAGAGGGTCACAACATTGCTGAGTCAGGTCTGCATAGAGCTGGAGGGGGCGTGGCCTCCAGCTCCGCCTAAATTTAGAGAGATTTTCGGGAGAAAATTTGTCCCGGGAGGTTTTCGGGGGAGGCGCTGAATTTCGGGAGGCTACCGGAAAATCCAGGACCAACTGTAGTTACTGACAGTGGTTTTATGAAGTGTTCCTGAGTCCATCCATCCATCCATTTTCTACCGCTTATTCCCTTTTGAGGTCGCGGGGGGCGCTGGCGCCCATCTCAGCTACAATTGGGCGGTAGGCGGGGTACACCCTGGACAAGTCGCCACCTCATCGCAGGGCCCATGAGGTGATATCCTTTACACACTGATGTCGGTTTTTGATGCAGTGCCACCTGAGGGGTCAAAGGTCCGTAATATCATCGCTTACATGCAGTGATTTCTTCAGATTTTATGAACCTTTTGATGATTTTACGGACCGTAGATGGTAAAATCCCTGAATTCCTTGCAATAGCTCGTTGAAAAATGTTGTTCTAAAACAGTTTGACAGTTTGCTTAAAAATTGGTGTCCTTCACCCCATCTTTGTTTGTGAATGACTTAGCATTTCACTGAAGCTGTTTTTATACCAAATCATGGCACCCACCTGTTCCCAATTAGCCTGCACACCTGTGGGATGTTCCAAATAAGTGTTTGATGAGCATTCCTCAACTTTATCAGTATTTATTGCCACCTTTCCCAACTTCTTTGTCACGTGTTGCTGGCATCAAGTTCTAAAGTTAATGATTATTTGCAAAAAAGAAAAAATGTTTATCAGTTTGAACATCAAATATGTTGTCTTTGTAGCATATTCAACTGAATATGGGTTGAAAATGATTCGAAAATCATTTTATTCCGTTTATATTTGCATCTAACACAATTTCCCAACTCATATGGAAACAGGGTTTGTACAATTTACGCAACGTGACAACTTCACTGGTTTAGGGTTTTGTATTTAGTGCTTTTATAATGGTGTGTCAACATAAAAAGTGTAGGTAACACTTTTTTTTTCCAGCAGCTTTTGCTTGTAAAGAAGACAAACAGACATCACAGAGGCCAACAGGTCATCACAGTGGATCCGCCCCTCGCTCAAGTGAACCGTGCAGCGCCTTTAATGTCCACCAGAGCGCAAAAAAAAAAAAAGAGTCAGCGTCAGGGCTAAAGACTTGTGTCACGAGGTAATGAAACGCATGAAAGTGTGCAGTAAAAAGTGCATCCCGAGGAGGAAAACACATCATAAAAAACCATCATAGCACTCCTATCTCAGTCACTTCATTACCCCCTCATGTCATTTTCTCACATTTGCTGAGACATGCGCTATTCTCCGGAGCTTGTTGGCCCTAAAAAATGCAGGAGCGGCACAATTTTGGACCTGGGGGGGGGGAAAAAATCCCTGTGAGCCTCAGCAAACACGTTGATATCCTATTTGAATTGCACTTTGTAATTACACTAACGCCCGTGTGCGCGTATTCAAGTACACGCTATTTTCCACACGCGCACTCGTGTCGCGTTGTTTGTTCACTGGAGTGTGCGTTTGTACATGCGTGCAAATATTTCATTGTGTAGAAGAAGCATTTTGGTGTCTACAGGCCGACGAGTGCACTACTGGTGTTGTTCTCCGGGCGGATACGACGGAGAAGTAGATTGCATTTAATGCCATTTTGATCAAAAATCCAACGTTTTACTCGTTACCTATTTTGTTGAGGTAAACATCCATGCGTCTTATTTAAAACTATGTCTTTTGCAAGCGTGAAAATTATTCCGGGACACGAGTAGACAGGTAGACGCTTATATGCAATACAGAACACAGTAGGAGTGGGAAGAACTGTAAGGGGGAGCACAAAAAAGGTAGGAATCGTATCTCGTATTTGATTAGGACACAACAAACTGAATAGGAGCGGGAAAACTGTAAAGGGGAGCACAAAAAGGATAGGAATCATACCACGGATTTGCTTAGGAAAAATCAAACTGAATAGGAGCGGCAAGAACTGTAAGGGGGAGCACAAAAAAAGGTAGGAATTGGTATCACGTATTTTATTAGGACACAGCAAACTGAATAGGAGCAGGAAGAACTGTAAGGGGGAGCACAGAAAAGGTAGGAATCGTATCTCGCATTAGATTAGGACACACTCGACTGAATAGGAGTGGGGGGAACTGTAAAGGGGAGCACAAAAAAGGAAGGAATCCTACCACGCATTTGCTTAGGACACAGCAAACTGAATAGGAGTGGGAAGAACTGTAAGGGGGAGCACAAAAAAGGTAGGAATTGTATCTCGGATTTGATTAGGACACAACAAACTGAATAGGAGCGGGATAACTGTAAGGGGGAGCACAAAAAAGGTAAGAATCATACCACGGATTTGCTTAGGAAAATGCAAACTGAATAGGAGCGGGAAGAACTGTAAGGGGGAGCACAAAAAAAGGTAGGAATCGTATCACGTATTTTATTAGGACACAGTAAACTGAATAGGAGCAGGAAGAACTGGTTGGGGGAGCACAGAAAAGGTAGGAATCGTATCTCGCATTTGATTGGGACACACCCGACTGAATAGGAGTGGGAAGAACTGTAAGGGGGAGCACAAAAAAGGTAGGAATCCTACCACGCATTTGCTTAGGAGGCAGCAAACTGAATAGGAGTGGGAAGAACTATAAGGGGGAGCACAAAAAAGGTAGGAATCATACCGAGGATTTGCTTAGGAAAAAGCACACTGAATAGGAGCGGGAAGAACTGTAAGGGGGAAGAAAAAAAAAGGTAGGTTTCGTATCACGTATTTGATTAGGACACACCCGACTGAATAGGAGTGGGAAGAACTGTAAGGGGGAGCACAAACAAGGTAGGAATCCTACCACGCATTTGCTTAGGAGACAGCAAACTGAATAGGAGTGGGAAGAACTGTAAGGGGGAGCACAAAAAAGGTAGGAATCCTACCACACATTTGTTTAGGACACAGCAAACTGAATAGGAGTGGGAAGAACTGTAAGGGGGAGCACAAAAAAGGGAGGAAGACGTTGGGAAGACTATGTCTCCCGGCTGGCCTGGGAACGCCTCGGGATCCCCCGGGAAGAACTGGACGAAGTGGCTGGGGAGAGGAAAGTCTGGGCTTCCCTGCCGAGGCTGCTGCCCCCGGATAAGCAGAAGAAGATTGATGGATGGATGGATCATGATTGTCATGGGAGACATGAACGCAAAGTTAGGAAGAAACAACAACGGCTATGAATTGAACGTGGGAAAACAAGGACTAGGAACCGTGAATGAAAACGGAGGAAGAGTTGCAGCGGCTTGTTCAGACAACAGCTTGGTCATTGGTGGGACAATTTTCCAACACAAGGATGTCCATAAAGCAACCTGGGTGTCTGCTGACCATGTAACAAAAAAACAGATCGACCACATCTGCATTGGCCGAAAGTTTAGACGCTCACTGCTGGATGTCAGAGTGAAAAGGGGAGCTGATGCTGGATCAGACCATCACCTAGTTACAGCAAAAATCCAGCTGATATTAAAATACACAACACATAGAGAAGGAAGAGTCAAATTCAACACACAACAATTTCAAGCTAAAGGCACATCAGAACTGTACAAAGCCACACTACACAACCCGTTCCGAGAACTACAAGGTCTGCAAGAAACGCCTGCATCAGTGGAGGATAAATGGAACAGTCTGACATCAATATGGAAAGAGACATGTGAAGAAGTGGTAGGGAGAACAAAGGTAAATAACAAACCGTGGCTTTCCATGAAAACGTTCAACAAAGTAGGTGAGAGAAGGGGGAAAAAAGGAGGTACTAAATAGAAGCAAAATCGGAGCAACAAAGGCCACAGCACAGAACGAATATGAAGCAGCAAACAAAGAAGTGAAGAAAAGTGGCAGAAAGGACAAAAATAAGTCAATTGAGGGTTTGGCACAACAGGCAGAGGAGGCAGCAGGGTTTGAAAACAACTTCAAAGAACTTTACATAACTACAAAAAACTCATAGGCAAGTTTCAACAGTCACAAATACACATTAAAAACAACAAGGGTACACTATTCCCAACCAAGGAGGACCAACTATAGAACACTTCAGAGAACTGCTCACTAGACAATCACTCCCACCAGCCGCAGACCTGTTGGGAATAAAATACAACCCTCCCACCAAGACAGAAATCAAGAAAGCCATCGGGGCCCTTAGAGGAGACAAGGCAGAGGGGCCGGATGAGATCCCAGCTGAAGCCCCTAAAGGCAGACATCGAAACCTCCACCAGCATGCTCTGGCAAATCACATAAAACCATCTGGGAGGAAGAAAATGTCCCATCAGACTGGAGGGTTTGGCATTATTGTCAAGATTTCCAAGAAAGGAGACCTCGGGGAGTGCAAGAACTACAGAGGCATAATGTGGCTTTCAACGCCAGGGAAGGTGCTCAACCGCATCCGACTGGAGAGAACCCAAAATGCAGTCGATGAGAAACTGTGGGAAAACCAGGCTGGTTTTAGGAACAACAGATCCTGTACAGATCACTCAGGATTATCATTGAACAGTCAATTGAATGGAACTCTCCTGTCTTCGGCTTTTGACAGTGTGGATCGGGAGATGCTGTGGGGAGTGATGGCTCACTATAGCATCCCAATCCTTATCAAGAACACACACAGAGGGATGCAGTTTCCGGACCATAGGACGCTCCTTCTGGATTATAAGGGGCACTGCCTATGAACGGGTCTAGTCAGGTCTATTTTCATACAAAAGACACACCAGATTATAAGGCGCATTAAAGGGTTCATATTATTCTTCTCCCCCGTCATCTTTGTTGCAGCGGTGTAGCGTGCAAGGATGGGAGTGGAAGAAGTGTCAGAAGATGGCGCTAACTGTTTTATTTATAATGAACAACAGTGTCACAGTGGCTTACACTCGCATCACATCTCATAAACACATTCCGTCCAATATTTTCCACAAAGATAAGTCACATTTTAGGTTCATTTAATAGTTTTTCTAATTAAAATGTCTGTAGCTGTACTGAGTAGCCAGGACTGAGATGTGAATCCCTTGCATTTAGAGGTCTACGGTTATCGTCACATTTACCCCCCACCACTAAAAGCCTATTGTAGTGAAATCACCAAAAAAGAGCAAAATTAAAACCCAAAGTTATTCCTTTGATGTTAAATGTGATGAAAACAGGACGTCACCCAGAGTATTTACATTATTTGATTGCCTGTCACGGAACGGGGTGTGCCAGGAACCGGCCTCGAAGTCAGCGACAGGTGCGTAGATGGCCCAGGTGGGCCTTGTTGTCCAATCACCTGTCGCTCTGTTTACTCGGCAGCCTGGAGGAGAGTGGCGGTTGGAGACGGAGAGAGAGCAACAAAAATGGACAATTGCTGAAAAGCAACCTGCAGCACAATCAAAAATAAAGACTCTATTGTAACCCTGATGCTTGTTGTTCTAGAGCAGGGGTCGGGAACCTTTTTCGTTGAGAGAGCCATACAAGCCAAATATTTTAAAAAGTATTTCCGTGAGAGCCATATAATATTTTTTTAAGACTGAATACAACTAAAAGCATGCATTTTTAAGTAAGACCAATATTTTTAGAGTATAATAAGTCTCTTATTCCTTTTAATAACATTGTTATTCTGAAGCTAACCAACAATAAATAAAATATTTCTTACCATTAATGCGACTTCTTGAACAGGTGCGGTAAAAACCGGATGGATGGATTAAAATGCATGAGAATGTTTTATATTTTGAACGTTATTTTTGACACTGTTATTACCAGCGGAATTATTCATTTCTTACCGTGTTAAGCAATGTCAGCTAAGATTTATCTGAGAGCCAGGTGCAGTCATCAAAAGAGCCACATCTGGCTCTAGAGCCATAGGTTCCCTACCCCTGTTCTAGAGGATGTTGCGTTTGGACCAAATGTTCCTCTGAGGGAATTTAAGTTGCTGGGAAATCCTAAGTTTTTTTGATGACACATGAGCTTATTTTAAATGATAACTCGGAACAGAATAGGTATTTTGCAATTTATTCCAAAGCTTTGGAGAGACCAACCTAAAAAAACAACGCATTCAATTTGCGTCGCCACGTGGATCTGTATACCTTACAGAAGCGCTGTCTTATTCAATATCTCTCTCTCACCCCAACCCACCGGAACAAATACACATATCTTTTGTTCAGCTTAGCCTGGGACAGGAAAAGATAAGAAGGGAGTATAGCTACTCCTTTCATTCCTAATGCTTCAAGGTTAACACACACAGTTTACTAGCGGACAACCAAAAAGAGAAGAAATGGAAAAACACTAGCTGTTTTCAAATATGACTATGAATATAAAGAAATAACTCTTAAATATGGATATAGGTAGATATCTATCTCCGTCAAGGACCCACGGGATGTCCACTAGTAAATCTACTCAAATATCCTCCGACCACTAAGACATACTTGCACATCACGTTTAGCTAACCACTAAAGCGCCAACGTTTTAGTGATCAGAGCGTCAACTCGCCTGGCAGTGCGCTTTAATGATTTTATCATATTTTATTTCCCCTTCCCGATCAAGTAAACCCTTAATTAATGAGGTCCATCCAGAGCTGCAGTAAACAACATCGCGCTGATTAATGGACGCTAAAATTATGGGCCAACATGTTCGTTGTCCCATCTGGACTTGGAAGAGACACAACTGCTAAAATATTGAGTTCGACTTGGGTCATTTCACATTGTGACTGTCGCTTGCTGTCGTCCTGCGGGTTCAATGGCCCACCCAGGAAGGACATGCTTTTGAGCAGGTTTGACTTCTTTATTTTGCAATAAAGCTTGGCTGCAGTTCGGATCGCTTTTCACCTCCTTCCTCCACGGCTCAATCCCGGTCTGCTTTTCAGCTGCCGTCGTCGTCGTCCTCTTCCTCGTCTGCTTTTTGGCCGCGCTTGCTTCCTAGTCGCTGCTGCCGGCTCTCCTACTTCTTCCGCCGCAATTTCTCCTCCTTCTCCCCTTATATACAGCGTGAGGAGATGAGTTACTTGTGTGCCGGAGTGCGAGACGCGCATTTGATCTTGCTCCTAGCGTTGCTCCCGGCACGCCCCGCCTCTCCGCTCAGCCGCATTCTTCACCTCCTTGCCACCGTCGGACCGTCGGCTCCGCCTCTCCACACACGTTTTCCAGTGTTGAAGAAAATACAGACAAAAAAAATACTCAACAACGTGGAATGTAAGACGAAGGTGGTCTGAGATGGGTAGGTTCTGAGTTCAAACCCCAGGCCGGGTCAAACTAAAGACTATAACAATGGGACCCATTTCGTCCCTGCTTGGCACTCAGCATCAAGGGTCGGAATTGGGGTTAAATCACCAACAATTATTCTTGGGCGTGGCCACTGCTGCTGCTCACTGCTCCCCTCACCTACCAAGGGGGTGATCAAAGGTGATGGATCAAATGCAGAGAATAATTTGGCCAAACCTAGTGTGTGTGTGACAATCATTGGTACTTTATGTCTGCCAAATACAGTATCTGCTTGGCTGACTGGCAACCAGTGTAAATAGTACCTTCTAGTACCTGGTACTGTTGTTTTAAACAAGCTTAACTTTGTTAGTAAATGTTTAAAAAAAAAAAGGAGGAGGAAGTAGCAGAGTGTACTAACTAAGTTTAACTTGTGCAATGTTAGAATTTTCTTATTAAATAAAAATGTAGTATTAAAGGTAAGAGTTTGTTGATGGCTTATTCGGTCATAAAAAGTAAAAATTTACAAAAGTATTGAAGTAAGTCATGGGTAGGCAAGCCAAAAATGTTTGAAACGCCATATTGGACCAAGAACACCCCAAAAAAAAAAAAAAATCTGTCTGGAATCGCAAAAAATTAAAAGCCTTTGTGGGTGGGCGTGGCCTGCGGCCCTGCAGAGAGTCGGGGTGTGACAGGACCGGCTTCGAGATCAGCAACCGGTGCGTTGATGACACGGCTGAGATTGTTTGTCTAATCACCTGTCGCTCTGTGGAAGGCGGCGGTCAGGAAGGAGAGCGACACCAAGACAGATGACACTGAAGGGAAACCATTCATGTGCTCCATGGAGGAAAAAGACAATGGCTGAAAAGCACAAAAAGACTTTGCACGGCCAGACACAAGTTTAGTGTAAAATAAACATTGTTGTAACGCTGAAAAGGAATGGTGAAGGTCAAAAGAACCCGGAGGAGCAAGACCTCCACAGTCTTATATAAGTGTTATAATGAAGGCAACACATGGTGTAAGTGTCCATATTAGCTATATTAGCCTACGATTAAAATGACTTTAAAAGTCTTATATAAGTTTTATAATGAAGACAAAACATGACGTAAGTGTCTTTATTAGCTCTATTAGCCTACTATCCAAATGACTTTAAAAGTCTTATATAAGTGTTATAATGAAGGCAACACATGATGTAAGTGTCTGTATTAGCTATATTAGCCTACTATTAAAATTACATAAAAAATCTTTTACAGTGTCATTACGAAAACAACACATGAATTAAGTTTCTATATTAGCCTACTATCAAAATGACTTTAAAAGTCTTATATAAGTGTTGTTATGAAGGCAACACATGATGCAAGTGTCTATATTAGCTATATTAGCCTACGATTAAAATCACTTTAAAAGTCTTATATAAGTGTTATAATGAAGGCAACACATGGTGTAAGTGTCTATATTAGCTATATTAGCCTACTATCAAAATGACTTTTAAAGCCATATATAAGTGTTATAATGAAGGCAACACATGGTGTAAGTGTCTATATTAGCTATATTAGCCTACGATTAAAATCACTTTAAAAGTCTTATATAAGTGTTATAATGAAGGCAACACATGGTGTAAGTGTCTATATTAGCTATATTAGCCTACTATCAAAATGACTTTTAAAGCCTTATATAAGTGTTATAATGAAGGCAACACATGGTGTAAGTGTCTATATTAGCTATATTAGCCTAGGATTAAAATTACTTTAAAAGTCTTATGTAAGTTTTATAATGAAGACAAAACATGACGTAAGTGTCTTTATTAGCTTTATTAGCCTACTATCAAAATGAGTTTAAAAGTCTTATATAAGTGTTATAATGAAGGCAACACATGATGTAAGTGTCTGTATTAGCCATATTAGCCTACTATTAAAATGACATTAAAAATATTTTACAGTTTTATTACGAAAACAACACATGATGTAAGTGTCTATATTAGCCTACTATCAAAATGACTTTAAAAGTATTATATAAGTGTTATATAAAGGCAACACATGATGTAAGTATTTATATTAGCTACAGTAGCCTACTGGCAAAATTACTTTAAAAGTCTTATAAAAGTGTTATAATGAAGGCAGCACATAGTATGCTAATATAGCTAAAAAAGACACTTACACCATGTGTTGCCTTCATTATAACACTTATGTAAGACTATTAATGTCATTTTGTAAGTAGGCTAATGTAGCTAATATAGACACTTACATCATGTGTTGCTTTTATTATAACACTTACATAATACTTTTAAAATCATATTGATAGTAGGCTAATGTAGCTAATATAGACACTTACGTCATGTGTTGCCTTCATTATAACACTTGTATAAGACTTTTAAACTCATTTTGATAGTAGGCTAATATAGCTAATAAAGACACTTAAACATTACTTGCCTTTATTATAAAACTTACATAAGACTTTTAAAATCATTTTTATAATAGGCTAATATAGCTAATATCGACACATCATGTGTTGTCATCATTATAACACTTATATAAGACTTTTGAAGTCATTTTGATAGTAGGCTAATATTGCTAATATAGACACTTAAATTATGTTTTGCCTTCATTTTAACACTTACATAAGACTTTTAAAGTCATTTTGATAGTAGGCTAATATAGCTAATATAAATACTTACACCGCATGTTGCCTTTATTACAACACTTATATAAGACTTTTAAAGTCATTTTGATAGTAGGCCAAAATAGGTCATATAGACACTTACACCATGTGTTGCCTTCATTATAACACTTATATAAGACTTTTAAAGTGATTTTAATCGTAGGCTAATATAGCTAATATAGACACTTGCATCATGTGTTGCCTTCATTATAACACTTATATAAGACATTTAAAGTAATTTTGATAGGAGGCTAATATACACACTTACATCATGTGTTGTCTTCGTTTTTACTCTTATTTAAGACTTTTAAAGTCATTTTGATGGTAGGCTGATATAGCTAATATAGACACTTACATCATGTGTTGCCCTCATTATAACACGCATATAAGACTCTTGAATGTAATTTTGATAGTAGGCTGATATAGCTCATATAGACACTTACACCATGTGTTGCCTTCATTATAACACTTATATAAGACTTTTAAAGTCATTTTGATGGTAGGCTAATATAGACACTTACATCATGTGTTGTCTTCGTTTTTACTCTTATTTAAGACTTTTAAAGTAATTTTGATGGTAGGCTAATATAACTAATATAGACGCTTACATCATGTGTTGCCTTCATATAACACTTATATTTGACTTTTAAAGTTATTTTGATAGTAGGCTATTATAGACATTTACATCATGTGTTTCCTTCATTATAACAAGTAAATAATACTTTTGAAGTCATTTTGATAGTAGGCTAATATAGCTATTATAGACACTTACACCATGTGCTGCCTTCATTATAACACGTATATAAGAATTTTAAAGTTATTTTGAAAGAAGGCTAATATAGTTAATATAGACACTTACGTAGTGTGTTGCGTTCATTAAAACACATGTATAAGACTTTTTAAGCCATTTTGATAGTAGGCTATTATTACTAATATAGAAACACCATTTGTTGACTTCATTATGAAACCGATATAAGACTTTAAAGGTAATTTGGATATTACGCTAATGTAGCTAATATAGACACTCACATCATGTGTTGCCTTCATTATAACACTTATATAAGACTTTTGAATGTAATTTTGAGAGTAGACTGATATAGCTAATATAGACACTTACATCATGTGTTGCCCTCATTATAACACGTATATAAGACTCTTGAATGTAATTTTGATAGTAGGCTGATATAGCTAATATAAAAACTTACATCATGTGTTGCCTTCATATAACACTTAAATAATACTTTTAAAGTCATTTTGGTGCAAGTGTCTATATTAGCTACATTAGCCTACTATCAAAATGACATCAAAAGTCTTATATAAGTGTTATAATGAAGGAAACACATGATGTAAGTGTCTGTATTAGCTACATTAGCCTACTATCAAAATGACATCAAAAGTCTTATATAAGTGTTATAATGAAGGCAACACATGATGTAAGTGTCTATATTAGCTATATTAACCTACCATCAAAATGACTTTAAAACGCTTATATAAGTGTTATAATGAAGACAACACATGGTGCACTTATACAGGACTTTTAAAGTCATTTTGATAGTAGACTCATGTTACTACTATAGACACTTACACTATGTGTTGCCTTCATTATAACACTTACATAAGACTTTAAAAGTCATTTTGATAGTAGGATAATATATCTAATATAGACACTTACATCATGTGTTACCTTCATTGTATTACATGTTTAGCATGTTAGCTATTCCTAGTCCTGCAGTGACAATGGTACTTGTTAGAAACATACTTTATTTTCCGCCATGGATGCGAGGATTAGTGATTTAGAAGTAGCTAAAAGACAGCCGAATGCGGATGGACATTATCCGCTAACTAGCTGGCCATTTTTTAAAGCACCAGTATAGCTTTGTGTCTGCTTTTAAGTACTCAGTGATTGTGCGCTGCCGAACATGCTCCTCTGCTCGTAAAACCAGCGATGACGCGCCGTCTTGCCTGTTAAAAATAAAATAAAAATATGACGAACCGGTACTTTTCAAACAGAGTATAGTACCGTTTTTAACTACACTAGTACCGGTATACCGTACAACCCTCGCAAGATTGTTGTAAAAATTCTGTGCGGTGACTTTGATGTTACATTTTTGGGACTTATGCAGATCCCAAATATACATTTGGAGGTACTGATGACATCTATTAAACAAGACAAGAAGCAAAGAATTAAACAGAGACAGAATTCAATTTGGCTCAATTGAGGAGAGACGTCTGGTCTGTACTCTTTGTACAGTCCCCCACCACGCTTTGGCGAAATATTGTACGCCTCCTTCTTTTATTTGGACTTTCCCTGGTTACATGGCAACCGCAGTGTCTAAGGGAAGGGGGTCATAAACAGCCATTTCCTTTGGTTACAGAACCGTTCAAAGAAAAGGTCCTTAAAGTGTTCAAAGAAAAGGTCGTAATAGAGTTCAAAGAAAAGGACATCTTGAGGGGAAGCAGGCCCTGCTTCCTCCCCGCTTTGTAGTTCTTGGGTCAAGACGAAATCTTTCTCTGCATTACAATTGAAGAATGAAACGGAACACCTTCATGTAGCTAAAAATCCTACGCAGTGGAGTTTTACAAGCCTTCTTCTTAGTAGGTTCAAAGACAGCTTTTGTCCTCTTAGATACAATTATTCTAACAGTGGAACCTTTAGGTAAGAAAAAATGGTTTTGCATGATATGTTCCAGTCATATTTTTTATTTTTTTTTAATTCCCATTCATTCAACACAAAAAAATCAATGCCGAATAAAAATGTTGACCCATAGCTCGGTTGGTAGAGTGGCCGTGTCAGCAACTTGAGGGTTGCAGGTTCGATTCCCGCGTGTGCCATCCTAGTTACTGCCGTTGTGTCCTTGGGCAAGACACTTTACCCACCTGCTCCCAGTGCCACCCACACTGGTTTAAATGTAACTTAGATATTGGGTTTCACTATGTAAAGCGCTTTGAGTCACTTGAGAAAAGCGCTATATAAATATAATTCACTTCACTTAACAATTTCTCTAAACCTTATCTTTTTTTGTTTTGCATTTTTTTTTCATGATCCTGCAACGTTTGTGAACGCAGCCTTTGTCATGTCTTACAGGGGTTTTTGGACACTTGCGCTCCTCCAGCTGAGATGGTGGCGCCGGGCCCGCTGACCAGGTCCCATCTGGACTCCCTCCATCATCATGTCAGCTCGCAACAAAGAAAGTGTTGTGTGGTCGGACCAGGAAGGAGAACTGAAAAACTGCGATACGTTTTGTACATTAAGTATGCTGAAACCAGTTTGTTCCGTTATATTAAATAAATATACAAAACACAAAACCAGTGAGGGCTTCACGGTGGCAGAGGGGTTAGTGCGTCTGCCTCACAATACGAAGTTCCTGCAGTCCTGGGTTCAAATCCAGGCTTGGGATCTTTCTGTGTGGAGTTTGCATGTTCTCCCCGTGAATGCGTGGGTTCCCTCCGGGTACTCCGGCTTCCTCCCACTTCCAAAGACATGCACCTGGGGATAGGTTGATTGGCAACACTAAATTGGCCCTAGTGTGTGAATGTTGTCTGTCTATCTGTGTTGGCCCTGCGATGAGGTGGCGACTTGTCCAGGGTGTACCCTGCCTTCTGCCCGATTGTAGCTGAGATAGGCGCCAGCGCCCCCCGCAACCCCGAAAGGGAATAAGCGGTAGAAAATGGATGGACAAAACCAGTGAAGTTGGCACATTGTGTAAATGGTAAATAAAAACAGAATACAAGGATTTGCAACTTGTAATCAATTGAATAGACTGCAAAGACAAGATATTTCATGTTTGAACTGAGAAAGTTCTTTTTTATTTTTTCAAAATAATCATTAACTTAGAAAAAAGTTGTCAAAGTTGCATGTTCACCACTGTGTTACATGGCCTTTCCTTTTAAAAACACTTAGTAAACGTTTGGGAACTGAGGAGACACATTTTTGAAGCTTTTCAGGTGAAAATATTTCCCATTCTTGCTTGATGTACAGCTTAAGTTGTTCGACAGTGTCTGTTGTCGTATTTTAGGCTTCAAAATGTTCAATGGGAGACAGGTTTGGCCTACAAGCAGGCCAGTCTAGTACGCACACTCTTTTACTATGAAGCCACGCTGTTGTAACACGTGGCACGGCATTGTCTTGCTGAAATAAGCAGGGGCGTCCATGATAACGTTGCTTGAATGGCAATATATGTTGCTGAAAAACCTGTATGGACCATTCAGCATTAATGGTGCCTTCACAGATGTGTAAGTTACCCATGCTTTGGGCACTAATGCACCCCCATACCATCACAGATACTGGCTTTTCAACTTTGCGCCTATAACAATCCGAATGGTTATTTTCCTCTTTGTTCCTGAGGACACAAATGTCCACAGTTTCCATAAACTATTTGAAATGTGGACTCGTCAGACCACAGACCACTTTTCCACTTTGCATCAGTGCATTTTAGATGGGCTCAGGCCCGTTTAACCCGGGGTCGTTTCTGGGTGTTGTTGATAAATGCCTTTCATTTTGCATAGTACAGTTTTAACTTGCGCTTACGGATGTCGCGACCAACTGTAGTTACCGACAGTGTTTTTCTGAAGGGTTTCTGAGCCCATGTGGTGATATCCTTTACACACTGATGTCGCTTTTTGTTGCCGTACCGCCTGAGGGATCGAAGGTCTTGAGCATTCAATGTGCAGTGATTTTTCCAGATTCTCTGAATCTTTTGACGGACCGCAGATGGTGAAATCCCTAAATTCCTTGCAATACCTGGTTGAGAAATGTTGTTCTTAAACAATTTGCTCACACATTTGTTGACAAAGTGGTGACCCTTGGCCCGTCCTTGTTTGTGAAAGGAAGCTGCTTTTATACCCGATCATGGCACCCATCTGTTCCCAATTAGCCTGTTCACCTGTGAGATGTTCCGAATAAGTGTTTGATGAGCATAAGAGGTTGAAAAGGATTTGCAAATCATTCTATTCTGTTTTTTTGTTTTTACAATTTACATAATGTACCAACTTCACTGGTTTTGGGTGCTGTATTTGGGTTTAACTAACAACATCTTAGCTTTCTGTTACATTTCAAGAATTTGTGTCATATCTTTTAAAGCGAAACTCTGCTAATCACTTTCGGCTTGTTTGTGTGGGAGTATGCAAACACTGCTCAATTCTTCTGGAGGAGTGTAGCGTGGCTCTCACAAAAAATACAAAAAAAAAAAATGAAGTATTTAGCATTACGGCAAAACCATCACACACTTTTATTAGCATCAAAATACACCTTATTTATCTGTTTAATCACCTTCTACAATTTTAGGAGCAAAAGTTGTAACATTTTCCAACAAAAAAAATGTTTGTTTGAATGCACAATTTATTAAAAACAAACACACCTTTGCAATATGTAGTTAGACAATGGTCAAATGAAAAATTATTAAACATATACCAAATACAATTAAGAAAACATAAACATACATTGAGCACCAAACAGGCAACCGGTAACAATGTTTTATTGCTAATCATTTCAAAGAAAATTACCTTAGGTGGTATAGCTCAGTTGGTAGAGTGGCCGTGCCAGCAACTTGAGGGTTGCAGGTTCGGTTCCCGCTTCCGCCATCCTAGTCACTGCCGTTGTGTCCTTGGACAAGACACTTTACCCAACAGCTCCCAGTGCCACCCACACTGGTTCAAAATGTAACTTAAATATTGGGGTTCACTATGTAAAGCGCTTTGAGTCACTAGAGAAAAGCGTTATATAAATATATTTCACTTCACTTTCACTTCACCTTAAAAAGAGCGCCTTTAGGAAAATATTTAGAGGAAAACTATAAATTTTACAAAATGTATTATTTTACTATATTTCAAGATATTATATTTTTTACATGTATATTTGGACCCCTATCTAGCAGCGTATGTTGTTGTTTGATGGAAAACCAAAAAATGGCCCAAAAAAATAATACAAAAAAAGAAAATATTTAAGAAAAAAATGTTTAATCAATATATTTTTTTTAATTTAGGTTTATTGTTTGAATAAATTTATGTATTTTATTATTATTATAATTTTTTACATTTTGTTGCCAAATGACTTGTATTGTTGTTTAAGAGCGCTGTATGGATAAAATAAAATATTAATTATAATTATTATTATTATAAAATACAATTACTTTAATCAATCAATCAAATTTAACTTATATAGCCCTTATTCCCAAATGTCTCAAAGGGCTGCACAAGCCACATTGACATCCTTGGCTCAGATCCCACATCCAGGCAAGAGAAAACTCAACCCAATGGGAACGATGTGAAACCTTGGAAGGGACTGCAGATGTGGGGACCCCCATCTGGGTGACCGGTGCAATGGATGCCGAGTGAAAACATAGAGACATTATCATCCCGTCAAGCCTGTTTCGCTTACATACGTTAGGTCGGGAAAAAACACGGAGGCTTAATCAACCCAACGAACCTGTTTCGCAGGTTTCCCTGCTCGTCAGGGGATTTTATAATAATAATAATATTAATAAAATCCCCCTGACGAGCAGGGAAACCTGCGAAACAGGCTTGTCGGGATGACATAGCCTCCGTGTTTTTTCCTGACACATATATATTACACTGTACTCCGGTTTTGAGCACTGTATAACAGATAAACCACAGAAACCTCGACTACATACATATACATATATGTAGTCGAGGTTTCTGTGGTTTATCTGTTATACATATATATATATATGGATATATATATATATACATATACATATACATATACACATATATATATACATATATATATATGTATATATATATATATATATATATATATATATATATATATATATACATATATATATATATATATATATATATATATATATATATATACATATATATATATAGATGTTGTGTCAGGGAAAAACACAGAGGCTATGTCATCCCGACAAGCCTGTTTTGCAGGTTTCCCTGCTCGTCAGGAGATTTGATCAATATTATTATTTTTATAAAATCCCCTGAAGAACAGGGAAACCTGCGAAACAGGTTTGTTGGGATGATTAAGCCTCCGTGTTTTTTCCCGACCTAACGTATGTAAGCGAAACAGGCTTGACGGGATGATAATGTCTCTTTGTTTTTTATATATATATATATATATATATATATATATGTGTGTGTAGTCGTTGTAATATGATCTTAAAAGCAGGTAAAAAAATATTGCTTACAGTGTGCAGAAATTCAATGTTTCATTAACTTTTGTAAAACATCAACAAATAATAATAGAATAAACAAAATATCAACATTTTAAAATACAAAAAAACCTTCTGCGCTACAATGGGTTAAAATATAGGAGATTTTTTTTTTTTTTAAACCCAATTGTGGAATGTTAATAGAGAGTATTAATATAAACATCCCTCATTTAGTACAGTGTGCCCTGGGGTAGGCTCCAGCCCGTGATAACTTTATCCCACAGCGTTACACAAGCAATGTATGTTTACATGACTTGGAACCAGGGGCGGTTCTAGGCATGCTTATATGAGGGGGCAGTCAGAAATGTGAAGGGGGCATTAAGTGTAGACATCATGCTCCAGCACTTTTTTTTCCTGTGCTTATAGTAACGATGCTTTCTTCATTGAAATGGGTCTTTAGCTATGTGTCCAACCCCAACCTGGAGTAGTGGATTGCATTTTGTCAGGCCTCTACCTTCAGACCTGTCCAACTTGGGTGTCCCACCTGAAAACTAAGCTCTTGCTGGTATAGCTCTTACGGTCACTGAGGCACGCAACCCCCCTGACCACAATAAGGTGGCAATCCCTCGGGGGGGAAACTGAAAAATAAAAATAAAAATAAATGAAAAAACTAAAATAAAACATCCTTCATCCAGATTTGATCAACCAACAACATAACATTTATTCTAACTGGATGGCCTAACTCTCAAATAAATTTTGACCCAAAGTAGGACTTCACACACTACAGTCAATATTTACAAAACTGAAAGGTAGTCTGATGAATAATGATAAAAAAGAATCTCAAAATAATTTATAAAACAGAACAGATATACAGTAGAACATTTTTTTTCTTTTATATATATATTTTTTTTTGTATTTTTTTTTTTTGGTTGGCAACTTAACAGCTCAAAAACTCCTTTCTCTCCACTCTCTCATTTCTCTGTAGATTGAAACATTAAAGGTTGACTATGTAGAATTACAAGAAAAACAACAGAAAAAGAATTCCAGCAGTCGATCGCCAGACCGTTGCTAAGTAAAACGGACCGTTGCTAGGGACTCCGCTCTGAACAGAGGACAGCAGAGGAGGACTACCTTATGTTTCATTTTTACCGTCATTAACAGCATCATAAATGCCTTGTAGCTTGTTACAGGGACAGTGGAGGCTCTCTGCCTTCCAAACCACTGCTGCTCAGAGCCTCCGCTGTCACTGCTCTCGTCAAGTTGTAAAAAAAAAATAAAAAAATAAAAAAAGGAACTCCGTAGCACCGAAAGTCCGCGACGATAAACATGTTTATGACAGATGAGACTACACAAACACACCCATCCTAACATGTATATGAGAATTGTAGACAACTTTTCCTTTTCTTTTATTTTCATACTGCAGGGTGATTGGATGTTTACTGAGGGCTGAGGGGTGTGTGTCTGCCGCGCAGCCTGTGGAATGGTGAATACACGCACAGCGGAGGGAGGGATGAGAGGGAAGCCAACACTACTATATCGTGTGTGTCCCTTTTTCGGCGGATTTTTCCGCTAGTGCAGATCATTTTGTCAACTTGTAATGTAGTCATTTTGTGAGTTTATTAAAATTTGCTTTCTCAAATTTGGATTTGAGGGGGCAAGACATTTATTTAAGGGGGCTCTGCCCCCTCTTGCCCCTGCATAGAGCCGGCCATGCTTGGAACTCGGACACACAAAGTTCTGTTTCATCCATCCATCCATCCATCCATCTTCTTCCGCTTATCCGAGGTCGGGTCGCGGGGGCAACAGCCTAAGCAGGGAAACCCAGACTTCCCTCTCCCCAGCCACTTCGTCTAGCTCTTCCCGGGGGATCCCGAAGCGTTCCCAGGCCAGCCGGGAGACATAGTCTTCCCAACGTGTCCTGGGTCTTCCCCGTGGCCTCCTACCGGTTGGACGTGCCCTAAACACCTCCCTAGGGAGGCGTTCGGGTGGCATCCTGACCAGATGCCCGAACCACCTCATCTGGCTCCTCTCGATGTGAAGGAGCAGCGGCTCTACTTTGAGTTCCAAAAAAAAAAAAAAAAAAAAAAGAAGTTCTGTTTCAGTGCGCTCATAAACCCTTCCTGGCGCCAACTTCCTTATTTGGTCATGCTTCCCCTCAGGTACCACTTGTTTATTGACTCTCCCTTTTGTTTACTCTCTGCACACAAATCTGGCCCCGGTCACTCTTTAGCTCCTCGCTCAGGGTTATGGATTTTCCTCCTGGGGAAGCAGAACAATCTATATTCATATTTTTACCCAAGTGCACCTCTTCGGTCCTGACGAGGGGTTTTTGGTCACAGGTGGTTCAGAAGGTTCCGGAAGGCTGAAGTGGAAAGTTTGTTGAGCTGCGGTGCGTGTTACCCATGAGACATTGCACTGTGGTGTGTGTTCGGTATCAGCATAAGAAGACGGGGGGGGGAGAAAAAACAAACATGTTTTGACATATGTTTTGACATCTTTGCAAGCGCTGATAGCTGAGAATATTCCTCACTCCTCTGTAAACACGCCGAGACTCGTGGAAATGATTTATTGCCTGACATGGCTGCGTCTTCTTAAAGCACAGCCTCGGATCCGCAAGTGTCAAAAGGCGGGCCAGATAACGTTCTTTAATCACGGATGTTTACAATACTTGCAGCTCGCTGGGGATGTTCCACCGCCAGAGGTTATCCAACAAATTATAGGAGTTCACGCCGCCACGTTGTGGACGTGGGCGCAATATGCACACGCGGCCTGGAGGACCACAGGAGGGCATGTGAAGTCATATAAATATTTAAAAGGGAAAAAAAAGAATTAAAAAATATATACTGTACGTACATACAACCCCCGTTTCCATATGAGTTGGGAAATTGTGATAGATGTAAATATAAACAGAATACAATGATTTGCAAATCCTTTTCAACCCATATTCAGTTGAATATGCTACAAAGACAACATATTTGATGTTCAAAAAGTGCAAATAATCATTAACTTTAGAATTTGATGCCAGCAACACGTGACAAAGAAGTTGGGAAAGGTGGCAATGAATACTGATAAAGTTGAGGGATGCTCATCAAACACTTATTTGGAACCTCCCACAGGTGTGCAGGCTAATTGGGAACAGGTGGGTGCCATGATTGGGTATAAAAGCAGCTTCCATGAAATGCTAAGTAATTCACAATCAAGGATGGGACGAGGGTCACCAATTTGTAAACAAATTGTCGAACAGTTTTAGAAAACAACATTTCTCAACGAGCTATTGCAAGGAATTTGGGGATTTTACCATCTACGGTCCGTAAAATCATCAAAAGGTTCAGAGAATCTGGAGAAATCACTGCACGTAAGCGGTGATATTACGGACCTTTGAACCCTGCATCAAAAACCGACATCAGTGTGTAAAGGATATCACCACATCAACTCAGGAACACTTCATGAAACCACTGTCAGTAACTACAGTTGGTTGCTAAATCTGTAAATGCAAGGTTAAAACGCTGCTATGCAAAGCAAAACCCATTTATCAACAACACCCAGGAACGCCACCGGCTTCGCTGAGCCCAAGCTCATCTAGGATGGACTGATGCAAAGTGCAAAGGTGGGTGCCATGATTGGCTATAAAAACAGCTTCCATGAAATGCTCAGTCTTCCACAAGAAAGGATGGGGCGAGGTACACCCCTTTGTCCACAACTGCGTGAGCAAATAGTCAAACAGTTTCTCAAAGTGCAATTGCAAGAAATTTACGGATTTCAACATCTACAGTCCATAATATCATCAAAAGGTTCAGAGAATCTGGAGAAATCACTCCACGTAAGAAGCATGGCCGGAAACCAACATTGAATGACCGTGACCTTCGATCCCTCAGACGGCACTGTATCAAAAACCGACATAAATCGCTAAAGGATATCACCACATCAACTTAGGAACACTTCATGAAACCACTGTCAGTAACCACAGTTGGTTGCTAAATCTGTAAATGCAAGTTAAAACGCTGCTATGCAAAGCAAAACCCATTAATCAACAACACCCAGGAACGCCACCGGCTTCGCTGAGCCCAAGCTCATCTAGGATGGACTGATGCAAAGTGGAAAGGTGGGTGCCATGATTGGCTGTAAAAACAGCTTCCATTAAATGCTCAATCTTTCACAAGAAAGGATGGGGCGAGGTACACCCCTTTAACCACAACTGCGTGAGCAAATATCAAACAGTTTAAGAACAACATTTCTCAAAATGCAATTGCAAGAAATTTAGTTATTTCAACATCTACGCTCCATAATATCATCAAAAGGTTCAGAGAATCTGGAGAAATCACTCCACGTAAGCGGCATGGCCGGAAACCAACATTGAATGACCGTGACCTTCGATCCCTCAGACGGCACTGTATCAACAACCGACATCAATCGCTCAAGGATATCACCACATGGGCTCAGGAACATTTCAGAAAACCACTGTCATTAAATATAGTTCGTTTTTACATCTCTACTATGCAAAACGAAAGCCATTTATCAACAACATCCAGAAACGCTACTGGCTTTTCTGGGCCTGAAGTCATCTAAGATGGACTGATGTGGTCTGACAGAACAGTCCAAATTTCAAATTGTTTTTTGTAAATATTCGACATCGTGTCATCTGGACCAAATGGGAAGTGAACCATCCAGACTGTTATCGTTGCAAAGTTCAAAAGCCAGCATCTGTGATGGTATGGGGGTGCATTAGTGCCTAAGGCATGGGTAACTTACACATCTGTGAAGGCACCATTAATGCTGAAAGGTACATACAGGTTTTGGAGCAACATATGTTGTCATCCAAGCAACGTTATCATGGACGCCCCTGCTTATTTCAGCAAAACAATGCCAAGCCACGTGTTACAACAGCGTGGCTTAATAGTAAAAGAGTGCGGGTACTTTCCTGGCCTGCCTGCAGTCCAGACCTGTCTCCCATTGAAAATGTGTGGCGCATTATGAAGCGTAAAATACGACAGCGGAAACCCCGGACTGTTGAACGACTGAAGCTCTACATAAAACAAGAATGGGAAAGAATTCCACTTTCAAAGCTTCAACAATTAGTTTCCTCAGTTCCCAAACATTTATTGAGTGTTTTTAAAAGAAAAGGTGCTATAACACAGTGGTGAACATGCCCTTTCCCAACTACTTTGGCACGTGTTGCAGCCATGAAATTCTAAGTTAATTATTATTTGCAAAAAAAAAATAAAGTTTATGAGTTTGAACATCAAATATGTTGCATCCAACTGAATATTGGTCGAAAAGGATTTGTATTCTGTTTATATTTACATCTAACACAGTTTTTTCAACTCATATGGAAACGGGGTTTGTGTACCAGTACCGGTATACCGTATAGTATGTACCATGTGGCTTATAGCAGTGATGTAAAAAAAACATTTGCGAAGTTGCTGCCTGACTGTGCCAAAATGTAATAAATAAAAAAACAACACAGTGACACTTTGCAAGGCTTGGGAAAAGCTGCAGCTAAACATATGGTGTCTTCAATCTTGCTCTGCCAAGGGGGGTCCGGCAGTGACTGATACACGGACGACTTCCATTAAACACCGACTGCTGCTTGCTGCTTGGATTCGCCTTTTTTTTTCTTCTTTCTTTCTGACGACTCCAAATAGACTCTCCCTTCTTCCGTGACATCGTTACCACCGACGTGTCGTTGACAAAGCACTGGCTTCTTCTCATATTTTCTCCTTTGTGGCAGCGGACGGAGCAGAGTAGTCAAGTACACTGCAGCGATACTCCATTTAATTAAGACGCTGTCGTTAGATAAATAGATACCGATGTCACGTACACGCTAATGGAGAGCACTCACGGAGGATACGGAGGACCGCGACGAATAAAAGCTTGGATTTCTTTTGAGGGACGCAGACAGAAGGCTTTTTTATTTGTCAAGGACTCGCTGGGAGTCATTCGGACACTAGTGTGGCTCGGGGTAGGGTTGTCTCGATACCAGGATTTTGTATCGCGAGGAATACTGAACTGCACTCCGGTTGAAAACTAAAAAAAAAAAAATCACAACTGTCAGGTTCAAACATTGACGACATCTATTAAACAAGACAAGAAGCAAGGAATTAAACAGAGACAGAATTAAATTTGGCTCAATTTGAGGAGAAACGTTTGGGCTGTACTGGTGTACAATCTGTCTATCTGTGTTGGCCCTGCGATGAGGTGGCGACTTGTCCAGGGTGTACCCCGCCTTCCGCCCGATTGTAGCTGAGATAGGCGCCAGCGCCCCCCGAAACCCCGAAAGGGAATACGCGGTAGAAAATGGATGGATAGTGTACAATCTCCAGCACGCTCTGGCGAAAGATTGTACGCCACCTCTTTTTATTTGGACTTTCCCTGTTTACATAACAACAGTTGTTTCTAAAGGATTTCATTTGATTTGACTTTTATTAAGGATCCCCATTAGCTGGTTGCCACAACAACCCACTGGTCTTCCTGGGGTCCACAAACTCAATGAAATTACAAGTAAAAGCATATATAAAAGCATGCAGTCTATTTAATTGACTATCGGTTGAAAATGATTTGTAATAAGGCCTACTGACAAATATATTCCACAGCGTTTCCGAGTGTGATAAATAGCTTTGGCTTTGCAAAGTAAAGTTTTAACTTGCACTTACAGATGTGGCAACAAACCGCAGTTACTGACAGTGGTTTTCTGAAGTGTCCCTGAGCCCATGTGGTGATATCCTTTACACACTGATGTCGCTTTTTGATGCAGTACCGCCTAACGGATCATTGCTTACGTGCAGGGATTTCTCCAGATTCTCGGAACCTTTTGATGATATTACGGCCCGTAGATGGTGAACTCCCTAAATTCCTTGCAATAGCTCGTTTATCAGTTTGAACGTCAGATAGTGAAGTGAAGTGAATTATATTTATATAGCGCTTTTCTCTAGTGACTCAAAGCGCTTTACATAGTGAAACCCAATATCTAAGTTACATTTAAACTAGTGTGGGTGGCACTGGGAGCAGGTGGGTAGAGTGTCTTGCCCAAGGACACAACGGCAGTGACTAGGATGGCGGAAGCGGGAATCGAACCTGCAACCCTCAAGTTGCTGACACGGCCGCTCTACCAACCGAGCTATGCAGCGTTGAGAAATGTTGTTCTTGAACTGTTAAAATTTGCTCACGCATTTGTTGAAAAAGTGGTGACCCTCGCCCCATCCTTCTTTGTGAATGACTGAGCATTTCATGGAAGCAATCGTGGCACCGACCTGTTCCCGATTAACCTGTTCACCTGTGGGACGTTCCAAATAAGTATTTGATGAGCATTCCTCAACCTTTTCAGTCTTTTTTGCCACTTGTGCCAAATTTTTCGAAACATGTTCCAGGCATCCAATTCCAAATAAGCTAATATTTGCCAAAAATAACAAAGTTTTCCGGTTTGAACATTAAATATCCTGTCTTAGCAGTCTATTCATTTGACTATAGGTTGGAAAGTATTTGGAATAAGGCCTCCTGCCACATATATATATTCCACAGGGTTTCCGGGTGTTGTTGATACACAGCTTCGGCTTTGCATAGTAAAGTTTTAACTTGTACTTACAGATGTAGCAACCAACTGTAGTTACTGACAGTGGTTTTCTGAAGTGTCCCTGAGCCCAAGTGGTGATATCCTTTACACACTGATGTCACTTTTTGATGCAGTACCGCCTAAGGGATCGAAGGTCCGTAATATCATCACTTACGTGCAGTGATTTCTCCAGATTCTTTGAACCTTTTGATGATATTACGGACTGTAGATAATGAAACCATAAATTCCTTGCAATAGCTCGTTGAGAAATGTTGTTCTAAAACTGTTCGACAATTCGCTTACAAAGTGGTGACCCTCGCCCTGTCCTTGTTTGTGAACGCCTGAGCATTTCATGGAAGCAATCATGGCACCCACCTGTTCCCAATTAGCCTGTTCAACTGTGGGATTTTCCCAATAAGTATTTGATGAGCAATCCTCTACTTTCTCAGTCTTTTTTGCCACTTGTGCCAGCTTTTTTGAAACAAGCGACAGGCATCAAAATCCAATTGAGCTAACATTTGCAGAAGATAACAAAGTTTACCAGTTTGAATGTTAAAAATCAACAAATGCATGAGCAAATTGTAACAGTTTAAGAACAACATTTCTCAACGAGCTATTGCTATTGACTACAGGTTGGAAAGGATTTGTAATAAGGCCTACTGCCACATATATATTCCACAGCGTTTCCGGGTGTTGTTGTTAAATAGCTTCGGCTTTGCATAGTAGAGTTCTAACTTGTACTTACAGATGTAGCAACCAACCGTAGTTATCGACAGTGGTTTTCTGAAGTCTCCCTGAGCCCATGTGGTGATATCCTTTAAACACATGTCGCTTTTTAATGCAGCACCGCCTGAGAGATCAAAGGTCCGTAATATCATGGCTTACGTGCAGTGATTTCTCCAGATTATCCGAACCTTTTGATGATATTACGGACCGTAAGTGTTTGACGAGCATTCCTCAACTTTCTCAGTCTTTTTTGCCACCTGTGCCAGCTTTTGTGAAACATGTTTCAGGCATCCAATTCCAAATGAGCTAATATTTGCAACATATATATTGCTTTCCAGTTTGAACATTAAATATCTTGTCTTCCCTGGTTTGGGGTTTTGTACGCTAAAATCATATCTGTTGCATTATTAGATGGATCAAGTTTAAAATATACATAACTGCATGCCAGATCTGGCCCCCACCCGGGCCTTGAGTTTGACGAATGTGTCCAATATGGAGCAAGAAATACCGTTTCCTGGTCAGGTGCGTACGGTAATACTATTAATATTCATTTTTAAAGCCGCATGTCACTTGATATCATCACATCACAAGTCCGTGTGCAGAAGCCCGTCTCATTCTGTCATCAGTCATGGAAGAGCGCCGCTCCCGTTGACCTCATATTACTCATAAATGCGGTCGCGCTCGCTCACGTCGCCGCCATTTCCGCCCATTTAATTCGGATTTGTACTGACTGGCCGTTTGACGATGTCCTGATTAGGCGCAATATGGCGTCTGTCACCGGCGCTATTGGCGTCATACGTCACCATCGCATGACTTATGACGGGAAATTCCAACAGCCGAGAGACCTCACTTTCAAGGGAAGATTTCACTCGGAACAAAAGATGAGGGGATTGCTTTTTCTTTGGCTTTTTGCTGGAAAACAGATAAGTGTGATGAATAAGGAAGGATTATTCTTGGACATGCTGTTAGGAGAAAGAAGTCAGTTGACTCTCGTGTGAGTTGCTTATCAACAAAACATCTTCAGTAGTACCGTGTTTTCCCAACTATAAGGTGAACTGAAAATCATTTCATTTTGTCAAAAATCGACAGTGCGCCTTATAACCCGGCGCGCCTAATGTACGGAACAATTCTGATTGTGCTTACCGACCTCGAAGCAATTTTATTTGGTACCTGGTGTAATGATAAGTGTGAACAGTATATGGCAGTCACACATAAGAGATAAATGTAGACTGCAATATGACTCGACAGTGCGCCTTAAAACCCGGTGCGACTCATATACTGAATAATTTTGACTGTGCTTACCAACCTCGAACATATTTTAATTGGTACATGGTGTAATGATAAATGTGAACTGTAGATGGCAGTCAGACATAAGAGATACGCGTAGACTGCAATTTGACTCGACAGTGCGCCTTAAAACCCGGTGTGACTAATCTACTGAATAATTTTGATTGTGCTTACCAACCTCGAACATATTTTAATTGGTACATGGTGTAATTATAAGTTTGACCAGTAGATGGCAGTCACACATAAGAGATACATGTCGACTGCAATATGACTCGACAGTGCGCCTTAAAACCCGGTGTGAGTAATATACTGAATAATTTTGATTGTGCTTACCAACCTCGAACATATTTTAATTGGTACATGGTGTAATTATAGGTTTTACCAGTAGATGGAAGTCACACATAAGAGATACGTGTAGACTGCAAAATGACTCGACAGTGCGCCTTAAAACCCGGTGTGACTAATCTACTGAATAATTTTGATTGTGCTTACCAACCTCGAACATATTTTAATTGGTACATGGTGTAATGAAAAGTTTGACCAGTAGATGGCAGTCACACATAAGAGATACGCGTAGACTGCAATATGACTCAACAGTGCGCCTTATAACCCGGCGTGCCTAACGTACGGAATAATTCTGATTGTGCTTACCAACCTTGAACATATTTTAATTGGTACATGGTGTAATTATAAGTTTGACCAGTAGATGGCAGTCACACATAAGAGATACATGTCGACTGCAATATGACTCGACAGTGCGCCTTAAAACCCGGTGTGAGTAATATACTGAATAATTTTGATTGTGCTTACCAACCTCGAACATATTTTAATTGGTACATGGTGTAATGATAAGTTTGACCAGTAGATGGCAGTCACACATAAGAGATACATGTCGACTGCAATATGACTCGACAGTGCGCCTTAAAACCCGGTGTGACTAATCTACTGAATAATTTTGATTGTGCTTACCAACCTCGAACATATTTGAATTGGTACATGGTGTAATGATAAGTGTGGCCAGTAGATGGCAGTCACACATAAGAGATACGTGTAGACTGCAATATGACTCGACAGTGCGCCTTAAAACCCGGTGTGACTAATATACTGAATAATTTTGATTGTGCTTACCAACCTCGGACATATTTTAATTGGTACATGGTGTAATGATAAGTTTAACCAGTAGATGGCAGTCACACATAAGATATACGCGTAGACTGCAATATGACTCAACAGTGCGCCTTATAACCCGACGCGCCTAATGTACGGAACAACTCTGATTGTGCTTATCGACCTCGGAGCAATTTTATTTGGTACCTGGTGTAATGATAAGTTTGACCAGTAGATGGCAGTCACACATAAGAAATACGTGTAGACTGCAAAATGACTCGACAGTGTGCCTTAAAACCCGGTGTGACTAATCTACTGAATAATTTTGATTGTGATTACCAACCTCGAACATATTTTAATTGGTACATGGTGTAATGATAAATGTGAACTGTAGATGGCAATCACACATAAGAGATACGTGTAGGCTGCAATATGACTCGACAGTGCGCCTTAAAACCCGGTGTGACTGATATACTGAATGATGTTGATTGTGCTTACCAACCTTGAACATATTTTAATTGGTACATGGTGTAATGATAAGTTTCACCAGTAGATGGCTGTCACACATGAAAGATACGTGTAGACTGCAATATGACTCGACAGTGCGCCTTAAAACTCGGTGTGACAAATATACTGAATAATTTTGATTGTGCTTACCAACCTCGAACATATTTTAATTGGTACATGGTGTAATGATAAGTTTGACCAGTAGATGGCAGTCACACATAAGAGATATGTGTAGACTGCAAAATGACTCGACAGTGCGCCTTAAAACCCGGTGTGACTTATATACTGAATAATTTTGATTGTGCTTACCAACCTCGAACATATTTTAATTGGTACATGGTGTAATGATAAGTGTGAACAGTAGATGGCAGTCACACATAAGAGATACGCGTAGACTGCAATATGACTCAACAGTGCGCCTTATAACCCGACACGCCTAATGTACGGAACAACTCTGATTGTGCTTACCGACCTCGGAGCAATTTTATTTGGTACCTGGTGTAATGATAAGTTTGACCAGTAGATGGCAGTCACACATAAGAAATACGTGTAGACTGCAAAATGACTCGACAGTGTGCCTTAAAACCCGGTGTGACTAATCTACTGAATAATTTTGATTGTGATTACCAACCTCGAACATATTTTAATTGGTACATGGTGTAATGATAAATGTGAACTGTAGATGGCAATCACACATAAGAGATACGTGTAGGCTGCAATATGACTCGACAGTGCGCCTTAAAACCCGGTGTGACTGATATACTGAATGATGTTGATTGTGCTTACCAACCTTGAACATATTTTAATTGGTACATGGTGTAATGATAAGTTTCACCAGTAGATGGCTGTCACACATGAAAGATACGTGTAGACTGCAATATGACTCGACAGTGCGCCTTAAAACTCGGTGTGACAAATATACTGAATAATTTTGATTGTGCTTACCAACCTCGAACATATTTTAATTGGTACATGGTGTAATGATAAGTTTGACCAGTAGATGGCAGTCACACATAAGAGATATGTGTAGACTGCAAAATGACTCGACAGTGCGCCTTAAAACCCGGTGTGACTAATCTACTGAATAATTTTGATTGTGCTTACCAACCTCGAACATATTTTAATTGGTACATGGTGTAATGATAAGTGTGAACAGTAGATGGCAGTCACACATAAGATATACATGTCGACTGCAATATGACTCGACAGTGCGCCTTAAAACCCGGTGTGAGTAATTACTGAATAATTTTGATTGTGCTTACCAACCTCAAAGCAATTTTATTCGGTACATGGTGTAATGATAAGTGTGAACACTAGATGGCAGTCACACATAAGATATAGATGTAGTCTGCAATATGACTCGACAGTGTGCCTTAAAACCCGGTGTGACTAATATATTGAATTATTTTGATTGTGCTTACCAACCTTGAACATATTTCAATTGGTACATGGTGTAATGATAAGTTTGACCAGTAGATGGCAGTCACACATAAGAGATACGTGTAGACTACAATATGACTCAACAATGCGCCTTATAACCCGGCGCGCCTAATGTACGGAACAATTCTGATTGTGCTTACCGACCTCGAAGCAATTTTATTTGGTACCTGGTGTAATGATAAGTGTGAACAGTAGATGGCAATCACACATAAGAGATACGCGTAGACGGCAATATGACTCGACAGTGCGCCTTAAAACCCGGTGTGACTAATCTACTGAATAATTTTGATTGTGCCTACCAACTTCAAAAATATTTTAATTGGTACATGGTGTAATGATAAGTTTGACCAGTAGATGGCAGTCACACATAAGAGATATGTGTAGACTGCAATATGACTAAACAGTGCGCCTTATAACCCGGCCCGCCTAATGTACGGAACAACTCTGATTGTGCTTACCGACCTTGAAGCAATTTTATTTGGTACATAATGTAATGATAAGTGTGAACAGTAAATGGCAGTCACACATAAGAGATACGTGTAGCCTGCAATATGACTCGACAGTGCGCCTTAAAACTTTGTGTGACTAATATGCTGAATAATTTTGATTGTGCTTACCAACCTCGAACATATTTTAATTGGTACATGGTGTAATGATAAGTTTGACCAGTAGATGGCAGTCACACATAAGAGATACGTGTATGCTGCAAAATGACTCGACAGTGTGCCTTAAAACCCGATGTGACTAATATACTGACCTATTTTGATTGTGCTTACCAACCTCAAACATATTTTAATTGGTACATGGTGTAATGATAAGTTTGATCAGTAGATGGCAGTCACACATAAGAGATACGTGTAGACTGCAATATGACTCAACAGTGCGCCTTATAACCCGGCGCGCCTAACGTACGGAACAACTCTGATTGTGCTTACCGACCTCGAAGCAATTTTATTTGGTACATGGTGTAATGATAAGTGTGAACAGTAGATGGCAGTCACACATGAGAGATACATGTCGACTGCAATATGACTCGACAGTGCGCCTTACAACCCGGCGCACCTAACATACGGAATAATTCTTATTGTGCTTACCGACCTCGAAGCAATTTTATTTGATACCCGGTGTAATAAGTGTGAACAGTAGATGGCAGTCACACATAATAGACACGTGCAGACTGCAATTTGACTCGACAGCGCTCCTTACAACCCGGCGCACCTAACATACAGAATAATTCTTATTGTGCTTACCGACCTCGAAGCAATTTTATTTGATACCCGGTGTAATGAGTGTGAACAGTAGATGGCAGTCACACATAATAGACACGTGCAGACTGCAATATGACTCGACAGCGCTCCTTATAACCCGGCGCGCCTAATGTACGGAACAATTCTGATAATTTTTTAATGCGCCTTATAAGCCGGTGCGCCTTATATATGAAAAAAAGATCAAACCTAGGCTATTCATCGGCAGTGTGCCTTATAATCCGGTATGCCTTATGGTGTGGAAAATACAGTATGTTTGAAAGTTGAATTGACAAGTTGACAAATACACAAATGAATGGCTCTTAACACACACTGAAAAACACTATTCCACTTTGCATCAGTCCATCTTAGGTGAGCTCGGGCTCAGCAAAGCCTGCGGCGTTTTCTGGGTGTTGTTGATAAATGGCTTTGGCTTTGCATAGTAGAGTTTTAACTTGCACTTACAGACGTAGCGACTAACCGTAGTTACTGACAATGTTTTTTCTGAAGTGTTCCTGAGCCCATGTGGTGATATCCTTTAGCGATTGATGTCAGTTTTTGATACAGTGCCGTCTGAGGGATCGAAGGTCACGGTCATTCAATGTTGGTTTCCGGCCATGCCGCTTACGTGGAGTGATTTCTCAAGATTCTCTGAAACTTTTGATGATATTATGGAGCGTAGATGTTGAAATACCTATATTTCTTGCAATTGCATTTTGAGAAACGTTGTTCTTAAACTGTTTGACTATTTGCTCACGCAGTTGTGGACAAAGGGGTGTACCTCGCCCCATCCTTTCTTGTGGAAGACTGAGCATTTCATGGAAGCTGTTTTTATAGCCAATCATGACACCCACCTTTCCACTTTGCATCAGTCCATCTTAGGTGAGCTTGGGCTCAGCAAAGCCCGCAGCGTTTTCTGGGTGTTGTTGATAAATGGCTTTGGCCTTGCATAGTAGAGTTTTAACTTGCACTTACAGATGTGGCGACCAACCGTAGTTACTGAAGTTTCTGAAGCGCTCCTGAGCCCATGTGGTGATATCCTTTACACACTGATATCAGTTTTGGAAGCAGTACCGCCTAAGGGATCGAAAGTCTGTCGTGTCATTGCTTACGTGAAGTGATTTCTACAGATTATCTAAACCTTTTGATGATATTACAGACCGGAGACAGTGAAATTGTTGCGATCCGTTACTCGGATATTTACATATTGTTTATTGTCCCATTGTCTCATTCTCCATCTGACCCGCTTACTTCCTGTTTAGTCAGTCACCTTGGTTACACTTGATTCCACCTGCTCCTCGTTTTCTACACACACCTGGTTCTCCTTGATTACTCCCTATATAAGCCTTCCTCTTTTATTTGTTCAGTCTGGGTTCATAATGTAGCTTTCATGCAATGAATCACGCCTGCAGCTTTTCACGTATGTATTTTCTCGACAGCTCATATGCTAAGCCACCTGCCATTCCAGCTCTCATGCTATATGTTTTGTTTTAACCTTTTTGTGCCTACGTGCCAGTTAAATTTTTATTTTGTAAATCTTAGTTCTCATACTAGCGTTTTTGGTTTGCCTTTTATTAGCTCCAGTGTTTCTGTTCAGAGCTGCCTTTTTTGTACAATAAATTTTCACGTGTTGACGCATCCACGAGGGAATCGAACCCGGTACCACGATGCCGAACAGGCGTAATAGAAATCCCTCAATTCCTTGCAGTAGCTGGTTGAGAAATGTCGTCCTTAAACTGTTTTGGTCACAAATATTTTTGACAAGGTGGTGACACTCGACCCATCCTTGTTTGAGAATGATTTAGCATTTCATGGAAGCAAATTTTATACCGGCCCTGCGATAAGGTGGCGACTTGTCCAGGGTGTACCCCGCCTTCCGCCCGATTGTGGCTGAGATAGGCGCCAGCGCCCCCCGCGACCCCAAAAAAGGGAATAAGCGGTAGGAAACGGATGGATGGATAATTTTATAGCCAATCATGGCGCCCACCTGTTTCCAATTAGTCTGTTCACCTGCATAAGTGTTTGATGAGCATTTCTCACTCTTTTTTTGCCACTTGTGCCAGCTTTTTCGAAACATGTTGCGGGCATCAAATTCCAAATGGGTTAATATTTTCCAAAAAATAACAACGTTTACCAGTTGGAAGATGAAATATCTTGTATTTGCAGTCCGTTTAATTGAATATAAGTTGAAAGGATTTGCCAATCCTTGTATTCTGTTTTTATTTAGCATTTACACAACGTGACAACTTCACTGGTGTTGGGGTTTTCTAGAAAATATCCCGCAGATTACAATCTGACGCTGTTGAGCACTGTGGAAAAGTGACAGGGACTAATAGGTTTTGTGTGTCTGCCGTGATTAAGAGGCTGCGATACACCTGAGATAATGGTGTCCATGTCCGCCAGCAGACGCTGGACTGATCGTAATCAGACGGCCGAAAAAGCGTCCGCTGTCACACCTCCGAGGGGGCGGGGCTGAAAAAGCAAAATTCAGTTTGACTTTTTAAAAATGTCAAACAATAATCCCTGAGGTTTGACAAAAGAACACATGCAATGTTAGCTTTTATTGAGGGCGGTATAGCTCGGTTGGTAGAGTGGCCGTGCCAGCAACTTGAGGGTTGCGGGTTCGATTCCCGCTTCCGTCGTCCTAGTCACTGCCGTTGTGTCCATGGGCAAGACACTTTACCCACCTGCTCCCGGTGCCACCCACACTGGTTTAAATGTAACTTAGATATTGGGTATCACTATGTAAAGCGCTTTGAGTCACTAGAGAAAAGCGCTATATAAATATAATTCACTTTACTATTGTGTTGTTTTTTTTCACACAAGCATGTGTTGATGGTCATTCATGTTTACTAATAAAAATGTCTTGCTGGGTCATCAATATTCTTCCTGGCATACTAAAATGTTAACATGTTAGCTTTCGAGCCAATTTAGTAGGTGTAAAACTTCAAACCCCGTTTCCATATGAGTTGGGAAATTGTGTTTGATGTAAATATAAACAGAATACAAATCCTTTTCAACCTATATTCAGTTGAATATGCTACGAAGACAACATATTTGATGTTCAAACTCATAAACTTTATTTTTTTTTTTTGCAAATAATAATTAACTTAGAATTTCATGGCTGCAACACGTGCCAAAGTAGTTGGGAAAGGGCATGTTCATCACTGTGTTACATCACCTTTTCTAATTGTTGAAGCTTTGAAAGTGGAATTCTTTCCCATTCTTGTTTTATGTAGAGCTTCAGTCCTTCAACAGTCCGGGGTCTCCGCTGTCGTATTTTACGCTTCATAATGCGCCGCACATTTTCCATGGGAGACAGTTCTGGACTGCAGGCGGGCCAGGAAAGTACCCGCACTCTTTTTTTATGAAGCCACACTATTGTAACACTTGTCTTGCTGAAATAAGCTGGGGCGTCCATGATAATGTTGCTTAGATGGCAGCATATGTTGCTCCAAAACCTGTATGGACCATTCAGCATTAATGGTCCCTTCATAGATGTGTAAGTTACCCATGCCTTGGGCACTAATACCAATCAATCAATCAATGTTTATTTATGTAGCCCTAAATCACAAATGTCTCAAAGGACTCTACAAATCATTACGGCTACGACATCCTCGGAAGAACCCACAAAAGGGCAAGGAAAACTCACACCCAGTGGGCAGGGAAAATTCACATCCAGTGGGACGCCAGTGACAATGCAGACTATGAGAAACCTTGGAGAGGACCTAGGATGTGGGCAACACCCCCATACCATCACAGATGCTGGCTTTTGACCTTTGCGCCTATAACAATCTGGATGGTTCTTTTCCTCTTTGTTCCAGAGGACACCACGTCCACAGTTTCCAAAAACAATTTGAAATGTGGACTGGTCAGACCACAGAAAACTATTCCACTTTGCATCAGTCCATCTTAGATGATCTCGGGCCCAGAGAAGCCGGCGGCGTTTCTGGATGTTGTTGATAAATGGCTTTCACTTTGCATAGTAAAGCTTTAACTTCACTTAGAGATGTAGCGAAGAACTATATTTAGTGACAGTGGTTTTCTGAAGTGTTCCTGAGCCCATGTGGTGATATCCTTTAGAGATTGTTGTCGGTTTTTGAGAGATCGAAGGTCACGGTCATTCAATGTTGGTTTCCGGCCATGCGGCATACGTGGAGTTATTTCTCCAGATTCTCTGAACCTTTTGATGATATTATGGAGCGTAGATATTGAAATCCCTAAATTTCTTGCAATTGCACTTTGAGAAACGTTGTTCTTAAACTGTTTGACTATTTGCTCACGCAGTTGTGGACAAAGGGGTGTACCTCGCCCCATCCTTTCTTGTGGAAGACTGAGCATTTTTTGGGAAGCTGTATTTATACCCAATCATGGCACCCACCTGTTCCCAATTAGCCTGCACACCTGTGGGATGTTCCAAATAAGTGTTTGATGAGCATTCCTCAACTTTATCAGTATTTATTGCCACCTTTCCCAGCTTCTTTGTCACATGTTGCTGGCATCAAATTCTAAAGTTAATGATTATTTGCAAACAAAAAAAATGTTTATCAGTTTGAACATCAGATATGTTGTCTTTGTAGCATATTCAACTGAATATGGGTTGAAAATTATTTGCAAATCATTGTATTCCGTTTATATTTACATCGAACACAATTTCCCAACTCATATGGAAACGGGGTTTGTACATGTGATGGTTTTTGTTGTTTTTATCTTGCAGCATGCTAGCATTTTCTTTCCCCCCAGATTTGGTTTATCAAACTAAAAATCATTGATATGTTATTACTTGGAGCTATCTTCCTAGATACCCTCTTTTTAGCCAGTTGTGTAGGTAAACAAATAAAAGTGATGCATATTGTTACTTGTGACTACTTTTCCAGTCTAATAACTGTTTACACGCTAGCATTTTAGCCAGTTTTGTGGGTATTAAACTAAAATTCTTGGCGTTCTCCGGCTAGCACAATAAATGATAGCATGCTAATAGTTACCTAGCTAAGTTTGTAGGTTTAAAACCCAAAAATGATGGCTTTTCTTACTTGGCTCTGTCTTGCTAATTGTTAGCATGCCGACATTTGAGTCGATATCATCGAGAGTTAACAACAACGGCTTACAGTTTCAGTTTGTGAGAGCAAACACAAAAGCAACGCCGCATTAATTATCGATGTCAGTCCCCGGCGGTCCTCAGGCCTGGCTGTTGTACGCCTTTTAATTTTAATCAATGTTCTGCGCACTAATGAGGACGGCGCCTCGTGCACGCTTGTTGACTCGCCAGATGAGGATGCACCGTCAGCCTGAGGAAAGACTGCCGGTCGCGGCCGGGATGTCAAATGAAGAAGGCCGCAAAAGTCACAGTTTGTCGCTACGTCTGTAAGCGCAACTTAGCCAAAGCTATTTATCAACAACACCCGGAAACACTGTGGAATAAATACGTGACAGTAGGCCTTGTTACAAATCCTTTCCACCCTATATTCACCATTTTGAAATAAAGCACGTTCCAATCCTAAATACCCAGTGTATTATTTATACAATATTACTTCATGGTGGCAGCGGTGGGATAAAGAGATCACCCACGGAGCAGAACGGGAGGGGGAGTTGTCCGAGGATGGTTTCTTCGTCGTCCGCACGTGAGGAGCCGAGCTAAGTGATAGCAGCTGTCTGATAGCAGTTTTCTAAACTGGACTTTCAATCGAAGTAGTAGGTAATAAAGGAAGATCTCCATCGAGACAGAGAGACTTTAAAAACTGAAGAAAGATAAGGAAGACTTCTATTAACAAGTTATCAATGCTTTCAATCAGAAGGAGCTGCGCATGGACTTCATTTATAAGTAAAGGTAAGACCATAATGTTTTTTTTTTATTAAATGTGCTTCTCATAATGGTATCCTTACATCACACTCAAATGTATAAGCGCAGGCCTAAATTTACCGCATGCCTTTGAGGTTTTAAGTTAATTAGCACCCCGGCGGCAATTCAAGGAAATATGATAGTTTGTTTTTTGTTCTTTAAGGCGTATAAAACCGCACGTATGAAACCGAACGTCTTCTAATATCCATCTTGAAAGGAAAAAAAATGTGGACACATTCAATATTTTGTTGTTTATGTTCCTGCGCGGGCCTTTTTTTTTTTTTTTTTTGCTTATAGAAAAATCAATGGGTCTTGCTTGAGTTATCAAAAGGTACGTCTCTTGGAAAGAAAACGCCAAAGGGGGCTGAGGAATCGATGATGAGATATTGCCTTATTTAACAGGCGGCCATAAACAGCGTCACTGTTGTTACAGCGCGAGGACAAGGAGAGGTCGGACAACTTTGGACTTAAATAAAATAGATTTTTAAAGCTGCTTTCATTTTTTATTTTTTTAAATAAATACTTTATTAATCCTTCCGGCGTTAATTGGTTCCATGTGTATCATTGTAAATATATTTCAATGAATTATTATTGTTATTATTATAAATATATTGTTTATCCTCTCCCCAGTCACTTGGTCCAGCTCCTCCCGGGGGATCCCGAGGCGTTCCCAGACCAGCCGGGACACATAGTCTTCCCAACGTGTCCTGGGTCTTCCCCGTGGTCTCCTACCGGTCCGACGTGCCCTCATTTGTGTTTATTTCAATCAAATCAAACTCTATTTGTAAAGTACTTTTCAGACCTAAAATATTTGCAAACCAAAGTGCTCTACAGAAACACACACACACACAAATACACGCAACAGACACACACAAACACCAATACACACATACCAACACACATTTTTACACACAAAACAGCACGCACACCAACACACACATACACACACACACACGCCAACCCACACACACACACCCACACACACACACCAACACACGCATACACAACACCCACACACACACAAACATACCAACACACATATATACACTCACAAAACATCACGCACACACACAAAAACACGCACACCAACACACACATCCACACACACACACATGCACACCAACACACACTTGCACAGATACACACACACACACCAACACGCACACACCAACAAACACACACAGACCAACACACAAACACACCAACACACACAAACACAAACAAACACACGCGCACTAACACACACAGACAGACACATGAAAAACACGCAAACAAACACACACACACACACCAACACAGGCACACACACACACACACACTCTTACACACATATACAGACAAAACAGCACTCAAAACACACACACACACCAACAAATGCACACACACGCCAACCCACACACACACACACGCACACCAACACACACACCAAAAAACACACGCCAACACACGCACAAACACTAACACACACACACACACCAACACATGCACACACACGCCAACCCACACGCGCACACCAACACACACACCAAAAAACACACGCCAACACACGCACATACACTAACACACACACACGTATACACACACACACACCAACACGCACACACCAACAAACACACACACGTATACACACACACACACCAACACGCACACACCAATAAACACACACAGACCAACACACAAACACACTAACACACACACATACACAAACACAAACAAACACACGCGCACTAACACACACAGACAGACACGAAAAACACGCAAACAAACACACACACATACCAACACATACACACACACACACACTCTTACACACATATACACACAAAACAGCACTCAAAACACACACACACACCAACACATGCACACACACGCCAACCCCACACACATACACACGCACACCAACACACACACACCAAAAAACACACTCCAACACACACACATACACTAACACACACACACACCAACACATGCACACACACGCCAACCCACACACACACACACACACGCACACCAACACACACACACCAAAAAACACATGCCAACACACGCACTTACACTAACACACACGCATGTATACACACACAAAACAACACGCACACACACAAAGACATGCCAACACACACACACACATACACGCTGGCACACGCACACCAACACACACACACACACACACACACACACACACAAAACAGCACTCACACACACACACCAACACACGCACATACACGCCAACCCACACACATACACTAACACACACACACATTTATACACACACAAAACAACATGCACACACACAAAGACACTCCAACACGCACACACACACACACACACACACACACGGACGCAGGTTATCATTTGGAATGGGGACCAAGATGTTGTTCAGGACTTGTGGAGACCAGCCTTTCTACAGGTTGTGGAGGCATAAAAACAATGGTGTAAAATGTCCACTGGCCAGTTAGCTCATACACATCTTTAAATCTCTGGATTGTTGAAGTAATGTGCTGTTCATACTTACTGGGGACCCTGGGGGAAAAGAGTTAACATGGTTCATGGGGACCACATTTAAATATTTTGCATAACTCACACACATTTGTACGTGACTACTGAGGACTATTTAAAAAAACAAAAAAAAATGTTCAATTAATTATATATATATATATATATATATATATATATTTATTTCAAACCGTACATTAAATGCGACCCCTAAAACCACACCGGTGACAGAACCGTCCAAATGAATCAATCTGAAGAAACGGGAGCGTTTTCCAGGAATCACTTCATCAGTAGCAACCATTCATCAATTCTTAGCGGACAGTAAAATCAATGTGCAATCAAGGTGATGATTTGAGGCAGAAATCATTGACATCAAAAAAGATTTGAGGTGTTGAAGGTCTCTAAGAGGGGACGGCACACTTTCATTTTATAACTCTGCTTCATTAGTGAGTTTGCAGAAAGCTACTGTGTGCAATTAAACATAACACACACGGGAATTTGACAAATATTAACATTTTTACATGAAATAAAAACAAAACAATCATACTCACAAGTACATATTGTTGCTTTATAATAGTTTCAGTAATTAAGGCCGATTGCATCGTTAGCTGTTAGCACATTTAAACAGCAACATTATACTAAGTTAGCATATTAGCTAAAGAAATGCTGCTAATATGCTAATCTAGTATGATGTTGCAGTTAAAAGGTGTCTATTGTTAGCATATTAGCTAAAGAAATGCAGCTAATATGCTAATCTAGTATCATGTTGCTGTTAAAATGTGTCTATTGTTAGCATATTAGCTAAAGAAATGCAGCTAAAATGCAAGTCTAGTATGAAGTTGTTTTTAAAATGTGAGTCCATTGTTAGCATATTAGCTAAATGAAAACAAAATGCCCAATTGTCTCCTTAATTGTTGGCACAATGCATGCTAATATGCTAACACTACACTCACATTTAAACAGCAACTTCATACTAAGTTAACATATTAGCTAAACAACACATACAGCTCTCAAAAGTACATACAGTTGTTTAATACTGCAAATGTTTCAGTAATTAAGGCCAATTGTATCCTTAATTGTTAGCACGATGCATGCTAACATGCTAAACTTGACTCACATTTAAATAGAAACTTCATACTAAGTTAGCATATTAGCTAAAGAAAAGCAGCTAATATGCTAATCTAGTATGATGTTGCTGTTAAAATCTGAGTCTATTGTTAGCATATTAGCTAAAGAAATGCAGCTAATATGCTAATCTAGTATGAAGTTGCTGTTAAAATGTGAGACTATTGTTAGCATTTTAGCTTAAAAAATGCAGCTAATATGCTAAATTAGTATGATGTTGCTGTGAAAATGTGAGTTTATTGTTAGCATACTAGCTAAAGAAATGTAGCTAATATGCTAATTTAGTATGATGTTGCTGTAAAAATGTGAGTCTGTTGTTAGCATACTAGCTGGAGAAATGCAGCTAATATGCTAATCTAGTATGAGGTTGCTGTTAAAATGTGAGACTATTGTTAGCATTTTAGCTAAAAAAAATGCAGCTAATATGCTAATTTAGTATGATGTTGCTGTTAAAATGTGAGTCTATTGTTAGCATATTTGCTAAAGAAATGCAGCTAATAAGCTAATTTAGTATGATGTTGCTGTTAAAATGTGAGTCTATTGTTAGCATACTAGCTAAGGAAATGCAGCTAATATGCTAATTTCATATGATGTTGCTGTTAAAATATGAGTCTATTGTTAGCATATTAGCTAATGAAATCCAGGTAATCTGCTAATTTAGTAAGATGTTGCTGTTAAAATGTGAGTCTATTGTTACCATATTAGCTAAATAATACTTTCAGCTATCACAAGTACATACAGTTGCTTTATAATGGTTTCGATATTTAAGGCTAATTGTTTCCTTGCTGTTAGCATGGTGCATGCTAACATGCTAACACTACACTAACATTTAAACAGCAAAATCAAACTAGGTTAGCATATTAGCTAAAGAATACTTACTCACAAGTTGCTTTATAATGTAATAGTTTCAGTATTTAAGGCCAATGGTGTCCTTAGCTGTTAGCGCGGCTAACAAAGCTGCCATGAAACGAATATTTGCTACTCAAACCTGCGGCTGGCGTCCTTTTGTCCGCCTGGCTTCCAACCTCTCGCTACGCTAATCCTTGGCCGCGTGTGAGCCATCTTGGCTGCAGTACAAAGAAAAGGCGGCTTATCTCAAGTTTTATCCTGCTTGTTGCCGCCGCTGCTCAAGGATAAATGGAAAGTCACAACTTCAAAGTAACAGGAAGGAAATGCAATTTTATTTGGGAGGCGAATGGAGTCACGACTTGTTTGTTGTCTCGAGTTTTTGTTGTAGTATTTTACATGGAGGAGATTTCAAATACACTCTGGTGGAGATGATTCAAACGATTAAAAAAATAATAATCACAACGTTTTTAGGCTGTGTTCTGTGTGAAAGGCACCGGCATATAAAAGGCAGACCTTGTGTGTATGTGTGTATATATATATATATATATATATATATATATATATATATATATATATATATATGTGTGTATCTTTATGTATGTATGTATATACTGTATGTGTGTATATATGTATGAATACAGAATGTGTATATATAGATGTGTATAGTGTGTATACGTTTACTCTATGTGTATATATATATGTTTATATGTATGTGTATATATACATATACATAAATATATACATATGTATATGGTGTGTATAAACTGTATATACTGTATGTGTATATATGTATGTATGTGTAAATATGTGTTTATATGTCTGTATATGTGTGTGTGTGTGTGTGTGTATGTATATATATATATATATATATAAATTGGCCCTAGTGTGTGAATGTGAGTGTGAATGTTGTCTGTCTATCTGTGTTGGCCCTGCGATGAGGTGGCGACTTGTCCAGGGTGTACCCTGCCTTCCGCCCGATTGTAGCTGAGATAGGCGCCAGCGCCCCCCGCGACCCCGAAAGGGAATAAGCGGTAGAAAATGGATGGATGGATGGATATATATATATATATATATATATATATATATAAATATATATATATATATATATATATATATATATATATATATATATATATATATATATAAATATATATATATATATATATATATATATATATATATATATTATATTATATGTGTGTATACTGTATGTATATATGTGTTTATATATATGTGTATATACATGTGTATATATGTATGTATACATATATGTATTTACTGTATGTGTGTATATATATGGATGTTTATGTGTACATATGTGTTTATATATATATACATATATATATATATTAGGGGTGGGCAAATTAATGCGTTAATTATGAGTTAACTCATCAATCTATTAACGGCGACAATTATTTTATCGCACATTTGCGTATGTTGTTTACATGTTGTTAACGCCTTTTCTTAACAAGATGGCGTCGCCCGGCGTCGAGGGGCTCTTGGTAAAGATGGAACATTTGGCAAAAATACCGGACAATTCTGCAAATTTCATGGCTGGCTTACAGCGTGGTCACTCCGGGATCACTTACGACCGCCAGACAATTCTGAATGTGGATAGATCGGGCCGTTTTGGACTGAATGACGCGTGCTTGCTAGACCGGCTAGCTAGCATGGGAATACTTTGCCGGCTACATCCAGCGGCCTGTGAAGCAGCGGAGTATATGTGTTGTCTGTCTATTTATGAATAATGCAGACGAGGAGTGTTGGCTGAGTTCTTAACGTTTGCTTTCAGAGCGTGCATATCAAAACATACAAGATGCCGTCATGGCGACACACAACCTATACCGGGCTACTGCGCATGCTCGTCACTCCTGTTGCATGCTGGGTAGGGTAGTTCTTTTTTTCCCTGGCTCATAACATCACAATATAGTACCATGTATATGCGTTCAGTTTATCAAAGCACCAAGCAAACAATCGGAAAATTCCCATCATATCAATTCCTAGATATGGTCATAATTATTTTAAGTGCACTACGCAGAATAAACACAACATTATTAATATTGCTACTACGGATAATTTGATCAAAAATTCCCTAAAACAGCCCACTACCTATAATATAGGTTTTTTAAACATAAGATCCCTGATAAAAAAAATGTTCCTGCTGTTACCTCAGAAATTGCCTGTTCAGATGTTATGATTGTGGCTCAGAGATTTGTATGTAGATTATATTTATTTTCCATAACAAACAGGATAACTTAAATACCCTGGCAGTGGCAATAAGCTTAAATGTTTGTATTTAAATTTTTTGAGTTGATTTTCATAAAATATGCTATTTAACTGCTACTGTTTAACAAGGACTGATTTAAATTGTGTTTGCACAACAAATGTTTTGGCGCTTTTGTTCATGTGGGAGAATATTCCAATAAAGGTGCACTACACACTACTTTTGAATTCATTATTGGGCTTTGCGTATACAATGCAGTTAATCGCGATTAATCAGAGAAATAGTGCGATTAACTTTGATTAAAAATTTTAACCGTTGCCCAGCCCTAATATATATATATATATATATATATATATGTGTGTGTATTATGTGTTTATATATCTGTATATATGTGTATATATGTGTGTGTATGTATGTAAATATATATATATAAAACAAAGTGCAGAGCCATAGGCTCACATAAGTTCAGTAGATAATTTAAATTTGGAACACGGCATCGACCTATTTCACAGCTTTTTGGTTGTTAGAGGTAGAGAGTGTTTTAACAGAGTTCTAATTCTTTTTAAAGGCGCAAAAAATGTGTGTGTGTGTGTGTGTGTGTATCTGAATATGAGTGTTTATATATGGGTACATACTGCCTATATTTGTATATGTGTATGTATGTATATACTGAGTTTGTGTTTATATATGTATGTAAATGTGTAAATATGTAATATATAAGACCAAAATAAAGTTGTTTTTTATGTTTTATTAAATGTGCTTTTCATGATAGTATCCTTACGTCACACTCAAATTTATAAGCGCAGGCCTAAATTCACCGCATGCCTTTGGTAAGCGCCAGAGTGAGAAGAGGTTTTAACATAATTATCGCCTAGGGGGAAATACGATAGTCATGAAATTGAAGAAAACCCACTGAATAAGAAGGTGTGTCCCTGTACAGTATATTTTGTGTACTATATATAATTGAAGTTTATTTAAAAAAAAAAACATATATTCTGTTATAATATCACACTTTAAACAACAGGTAGCGTACTTCCTGTTGCTCATCAGCATGCCGCGGCAGAATCCGGGATTTGTCTGGCCCATTCCGCTATCTGTGCCGCCAGAGCGATGTAGCTTAAGCTGCTTTTCGGCTTTGTGTTCCGGATGTTGCTCTTCACCCCGCTGGAGGAAGGTTCCATATTCGGCGTAATGAGATGCCCTTCTGCAAGGCACGGCTGCGGTTTAACCTGCGTGCTGGCATCCCGCCACATCTCGTCCTCGCACCACGGGTCTGCTGGGGAACTCGCCCGGTTGCTTTTCAAAAAGGTCAACAACGCATGCAAACATGATCCGTGTTTTTAAGGAGACAGGGACTGGATTGCACGCTACTACGCTACCACAACCCGCCTCAAGGTTCTTCGCGGGACAATTACACTGCATGTTGTCATGCAAACTCCCCGAGATGGCCGAGTCTCGCCGGACGCGGGGAATTCAGTCTGACGGGGAGAAAGCGAGGCAAAAAAAGTCCGTGCCGGCTCGCCCCTCAGGTGGGACTAGCCGAGCCCAGCCTGCAGGCGAGGAGTCAAACATCACCCGTCGACAGCGGGTCATCAGAGAGAGACACGAGGAGGCTGAGTAGGAGAACGAGGAGGGTGCAGCGGAGCGAGGAGCACCAGACGGCAGCTTTGGTACGACCAGGCTGCTCCGTACCGCTCGGTACTTGAAGGCCTACAGGTCATTGTTCACAACCACTATAGTTAAAAACCAAAAATTTAAATCAGGTTTGTTCGGATAGAAATTGTTTTAATTCCATTATCAAGACAGGAGCTTGAAGTATTGGCCGATACGGATATGATATCAGCACAGATTAGAACAAAACCCATTCGGCACCTTGTGTAAATGGTAAATAAAAACAGAATACAATGATTTTCTAATCCTTTTCAACTTATATTCAATTGAATTGACTGAAAAGACAAGATACGTAATGTTCCAACAAGTAGAAATTCCAACATGTCAAATTGTAACAAGTCTAGTTTCCAACAGTTTGAGTTCCTGACAACTCGAGTTTCTAACAACTCTAGTTTTCAGCAAGTCGACTTTCCAACAAGCTAAGATGCCAACAAGTAGAAATTTCAACATGTCGAATTTGAACAAGTCTAGTTTCCAACTATTCCAGTTTTCAACAAGTCAAGTATCCAGCATGTCGAAATTTCAACAAATCGGATTTTCCAACAAGCTGTATTCCCAATTAGTAGAAATTCCAACAAGTAGAAATTCCAACATGTCGAATTTCAACAAGTCTAGTTTCCAACAGTTTGAGTTCCTGACAACTTGAGTTTCTAACAACTCGAGTTTTCAACAAGTTGAGTTTTCAGCAAGTCGACTTTCCAACAAACTAAGATCCCAACAAGTAGAAATTTGAACAAGTATAGTTTCCAACTATTCCAGTTTTCAACAAGTCAAGTATCCAGCATGTCGAAATTTCAACAAATCGGATTTTCCAACAAGCTGAATTCCCAATTAGTAGAAATTCCAACAAGTAGAAATTCCAACATGTCAAATTTCAACAAGTTTAGTTTCCAACAGTTTGAGTTCCTGACAACTCGAGTTTCTAACAACTCGAGTTTTCAACAAGTTGAGTTTTCAGCAAGTCGACTTTCCAACAAACTAAGATCCCAACAAGTAGAAATTTGAACGAGTCTAGTTTCCAACTATTCCAGTTTTCAACAAGTCAAGTATCCAGCATGTCGAAATTTCAACAAATCGGATTTTCCAACAAGCTGAATTCCCAATTAGTAGAAATTCCAACAAGTAGAAATTCCAACATGTCAAATTTCAACAAGTCTAGTTTCCAACAGTTTGAGATCCTGACAACTCGAGTTTCTAACAACTCGAGTTTTCAACAAATTGAGTTTTCAGCAAGTCGACTTTCCGACAAACTAAGATCCCAACAAGTAGAAATTTGAACAAGTCTAGTTTCCAACTATTCCAGTTTTCAACAAGTCAAGTATCCAGCATGTCGAAATTTCAACAAATCGGATTTTCCAACAAGCTGAATCCCCAATTAGTAGAAATTCCAACAAGTAGAAATTCCAACATGTCAAATTTCAACAAGTCTAGTTTCCAACAGTTTGAGTTCCTGACAACTCGAGTTTCTAACAACTCGAATTTTCAGCAAGTCGACTTTCCAACAAACTAAGATCCCAACAAGTAGAAATTTGAAGAAGTCTAGTTTCCAACTATTCCAGTTTTCAACAAGTCAAGTATCCAGCATGTCGAAATGTCAACAAATCGGATTTTCCAACAAGCTGAATTCCCAATTAGTAGAAATTTCAACAAGTAGAAATTCCAACATGTCAAATTTCAACATGTCAAATTTCAAAAATTCTAGTTTCCAACAGATTGAGTTCCTGACAACTCGAGTTTCTAACAAATCGAGTTTTCAACAAGTTGAGTTTTCAGCAAGTCGACTTTCCAACAAAATAAGATCCCAACAAGTAGAAATTTGAACAAGTCTAGTTTCCAACTATTCCAGTTTTCAACAAGTCAAGTATCCAGCATGTCGAAATTTCAACAAATCGGATTTTCCAACAAGCTGAATTCCCAATTAGTAGAAATTGCAACAAGTAGAAATTCCAACATGTCAAATTTCAACAAGTCTAGTTTCCAACAGTTTGAGTTCCTGACAACTCGAGTTTCTAACAACTCGAGTTTTCAACAAGTTGAGTTTTCAGCAAGTCGACTTTCCAACAAACTACGATCCCAACAAGTAGAAATTTGAACGAGTCTAGTTTCCAACTATTCCAGTTTTCAACAAGTCAAGTATCCAGCATGTCAAAATGTCAACAAATCGGATTTTCCAACAAGCTGAATTCCCAATTAGTAGAAATTCCAACAAGTAGAAATTCCAACATGTCAAATTTCAACAAGTCTAGTTTCCAACAGTTTGAGATCCTGACAACTCGAGTTTCTAACAACTCGAGTTTTCAACAAATTGAGTTTTCAGCAAGTCGACTTTCCAACAAACTAAGATCCCAACAAGTAGAAATTTGAACAAGTCTAGTTTCCAACTATTCCAGTTTTCAACAAGTCAAGTATCCAGCATGTCGAAATGTCAACAAATCGGATTTTCCAACAAGCTGAATTCCCAATTAGTAGAAATTCCAACTAGTAGAAATTCCAACATGTCAAATTTCGACAAGTCTAGTTTCCAACAGTTTGATTTCCTGACAACTCGAGTTTCTAACAACTCGAGTTTTCAACAAGTTGAGTTTTCAGCAAATCGACTTTCCAACAAACTAAGATCCCAACAAGTAGAAATTTGAACAAGTCTAGTTTCCAACTATTCCAGTTTTCAACAAGTCAAGTATCCAGCATGTCGAAATTTCAACAAATCGGATTTTCCAACAAGCTGAATTCCCAATTAGTAGAAATTCCAACAAGTAGAAATTCCAACATGTCAAATTTCAACAAGTCTAGTTTCCAACAGTTTGATTTCCTGACAACTCGAGTTTCTAACAACTCGAGTTTTCAGCAAGTCGACTTTCCAACAAGCTAAGATCCCAACAAGTAGAAATTCCAACATGTCGAATTTGAACAAGTCTAGTTTCCAACTATTCCAGTTTTCAACAAGTCAAGTATCCAGCATGTCGAAATTTCAACAAATCGGATTTTCCAACAAGCTGAATTCCCAATTAGTAGAAATTCCAACAAGTAGAAATTCCAACATGTCAAATTTCAACAAGTCTAGTTTCTAACAGTTTGAGTTCCTGATAACTCGAGTTTCTAACAACTCGAGTTTTCAACAAGTTGAGTTTTCAGCAAGTCGACTTTCCAACAAACTAAGATCCCAACAAGTAGAAATTTGAACAAGTCTAGTTTCCATTTATTCCAGTTTTCAACAAGTCAAGTATCCAGCATGTCGAAATTTCAACAAATTGGATTTTCCAACGAGCTGAATTCCCAATTAGTAGAAATTCCAACAAGTAGAAATTCCAACATGTCAAATTTCGACAAGTCTAGTTTCCAACAGTTTGATTTCCTGACAACTCGAGTTTCTAACAACTCGAGTTTTCAACAAGTTGAGTTTTCAGCAAATCGACTTTCCAACAAACTAAGATCCCAACAAGTAGAAATTTGAACAAGTCTAGTTTCCAACTATTCCAGTTTTCAACAAGTCAAGTATCCAGCATGTCGAAATTTCAACAAATCGGATTTTCCAACAAGCTGAATTCCCAATTAGTAGAAATTCCAACAAGTGGAAATTCCAACATGTCAAATTTCAACAAGTCTAGTTTCCAACAGTTTGATTTCCTGACAACTCGAGTTTCTAACAACTCGAGTTTTCAGCAAGTCGACTTTCCAACAAGCTAAGATCCCAACAAGTAGAAATTCCAACATGTCGAATTTGAACAAGTCTAGTTTCCAACTATTCCAGTTTTCAACAAGTCAAGTATCCAGCATGTCGAAATTTCAACAAATCGGATTTTCCAACAAGCTGAATTCCCAATTAGAAGAAATTCCAACAAGTGGAAATTCCAACATGTCAAATTTCAACAAGTCTAGTTTCCAACAGTTTGAGTTCCTGACAACTCGAGTTTCTAACAACTCGAGTTTTCAACAAGTTGAGTCTTCAGCAAGTCGACTTTCCAACAAACTAAGATCCCAACAAGTAGAAATTTGAACAAGTCTAGTTTCCAACTATTCCAGTTTTCAACAAGTCAAGTATCCAGCATGTCGAAATTTCAACAAATCAGATTTTCCAACAAGCTGAATTCCCAACTAGTAGAAATTCCAACAAGTAGAAATTCCAACATGTCAAATTTCAACAAGTTTAGTTTCCAACAGTTTGAGTTCCTGACAACTTGAGTTTCTAACAACTCGAGTTTTCAACATGTTGAGTTTTCAGCAAGTCGACTTTCCAACAAAATAAGATCCCAACAAGTAGAAATTTGAACAAGTCTAGTTTCCAACTATTCCAATTTTCAACAAGACAAGTATCCACCATGTCGAAATTTCAACAAATCGTATTTTCCAACAAGCTGAATTCCCAATTAGTAGAAATTCAAACAAGTAGAAATTCCAACATGTCAAATTTCAAAAATTCTAATTTCCAACAGTTTGAGTTCCTGACAACTTGAGTTTCTAACAACTCGAGTTTTCAACAAGTTGGGTTTTCAGCAAGTCGACTTTCCAACAAACTAAGATCCCACAATTAGAAATTTGAACGAGTCTAGTTTCCAACTATTCCAGTTTTCAACAAGTCAAGTATCCAGCATGTCGAAATTTCAACAAATCGGATTTTCCAACAAGCTGAATCCCCAATTAGTAGAAATTCCAACAAGTAGAAATTCCAACATGTCAAATTTCAACAAGTCTAGTTTCCAACAGTTTGAGATCCTGACAACTCGAGTTTCTAACAACTCGAGTTTTCAACAAATTGAGTTTTCAGCAAGTCGACTTTCCAACAAACTAAGATCCCAACAAGTAGAAATTTGAACAAGTCTAGTTTCCAACTATTCCAGTTTTCAACAAGTCAAGTATCCAGCATGTCGAAATTTCAACAAATCGGATTTTCCAACAAGCTGAATCCCCAATTAGTAGAAATTCCAACAGGTAGAAATTCCAACATGTCAAATTTCAACAAGTCTAGTTTCCAACAGTTTGAGTTCCTGACAACTCGAGTTTCTAACAACTCGAATTTTCAGCAAGTCGACTTTCCAACAAACTAAGATCCCAACAAGTAGAAATTTGAACAAGTCTAGTTTCCAATTATTCCAGTTTTCAACAAGTCAAGTATCCAGCATGTCTAAATTTCAACAAATCGGATTTTCCAACAAGCTGAATTCCCAATTAGTAGAAATTTCAACAAGTAGAAATTCCAACATGTCAAATTTCAACAAGTCTAGTTTCCAACAGTTTGAGTTCCTGACAACTCGAGTTTCTAACAACTCAAGTTTTCAACAAGTTGAGTTTTCAGCAAGTCGACTTTCCAACAAACTAAGATCCCAACAAGTAGAAATTTGAACAAGTCTAGTTTCCAACTATTCCAGTTTTCAACAAGTCAAGTATCCGGCATTTCGAAATTTCAACAAATCGGATTTTCCAACAAGCTGAATTCCCAATTAGTAGAAATTCCAACAAGTAGAAATTCCAACATGTCAAATTTCAACAAGTCTAGTTTCCAACAGTTTGATTTCCTGACAACTCGAGTTTCTAACAACTCGAGTTTTCAACAAGTTGAGTTTTCAGCAAGTCGACTTTCCAACAAACTAAGATCCCAACAAGTAGAAATTTGAACGAGTCTAGTTTCCAACTATTCCAGTTTTCAACAAGTCAAGTATCCAGCATGTCGAAATTTCAACAAATCGGATTTTCCAACATGCTGAATTCCCAATTAGTAGAAATTCCAACAAGTAGAAATTCCAACATGTCAAATTTCAACAAGTCTAGTTTCCAACAGTTTAAGATCCTGACAACTCGAGTTTCTAACAACTCGAGTTTTCAACAAATTGAGTTTTCAGCAAGTCGACTTTCCAACAAACTAAGATACCAACAAGTAGAAATTTGAACAAGTCTAGTTTCCAACTATTCCAGTTTTCAACAAGTCAAGTATCCAGCATGTCGAAATTTCAACAAATCGGATTTTCCAACAAGCTGAATTCCCAACTAGTAGAAATTCCAACAAGTAGAAATTCCAACATTTCAAATTTCAACAAGTCTAGTTTCCAACAGTTTGAGATCCTGACAACTCGAGTTTCTAACAACTCGAGTTTTCAACAAATTGAGTTTTCAGCAAGTCGACTTTCCAACAAACTAAGATCCCAACAAGTAGAAATTTGAACAAGTCTAGTTTCCAACTATTCCAGTTTTCAACAAGTCAAGTATCCAGCATGTCGAAATTTCAACAAATCGGATTTTCCAACAAGCTGAATCCCCAATTAGTAGAAATTCCAACAAGAAGAAATTCCAACATGTCAAATTTCAACAAGTCTAGTTTCCAACAGTTTGAGTTCCTGACAACTCGAGTTTCTAACAACTCAAATTTTCAACAAGTTGAGTTTTCAGCAAGTCGACTTTCCAACAAACTAAGATCCCAACAAGTAGAAATTTGAACAAGTCTAGTTTCTAACTATTCCAGTTTTCAACAAGTCAAGTATCCGGCATTTCGAAATTTCAACAAATCGGATTTTCCAACAAGCTGAATTCCCAATTAGTAGAAATTCCAACAAGTAGAAATTCCAACATGTCAAATTTCAACAAGTCTAGTTTCCAACAGTTTGATTTCCTGACAACTCGAGTTTCTAACAACTCGAGTTTTCAACAAGTTGAGTTTTCAGCAAGTCGACTTTCCAACAAACTAAGATCCCAACAAGTAGAAATTTGAACGAGTCTAGTTTCCAACTATTCCAGTTTTCAACAAGTCAAGTATCCAGCATGTCGAAATTTCAACAAATCGGATTTTCCAACATGCTGAATTCCCAATTAGTAGAAATTCCAACAAGTAGAAATTCCAACATGTCAAATTTCAACAAGTCTAGTTTCCAACAGTTTAAGATCCTGACAACTCGAGTTTCTAACAACTCGAGTTTTCAACAAATTGAGTTTTCAGCAAGTCGACTTTCCAACAAACTAAGATACCAACAAGTAGAAATTTGAACAAGTCTAGTTTCCAACTATTCCAGTTTTCAACAAGTCAAGTATCCAGCATGTCGAAATTTCAACAAATCGGATTTTCCAACAAGCTGAATTCCCAACTAGTAGAAATTCCAACAAGTAGAAATTCCAACATTTCAAATTTCAACAAGTCTAGTTTCCAACAGTTTGAGATCCTGACAACTCGAGTTTCTAACAACTCGAGTTTTCAACAAATTGAGTTTTCAGCAAGTCGACTTTCCAACAAACTAAGATCCCAACAAGTAGAAATTTGAACAAGTCTAGTTTCCAACTATTCCAGTTTTCAACAAGTCAAGTATCCAGCATGTCGAAATTTCAACAAATCGGATTTTCCAACAAGCTGAATCCCCAATTAGTAGAAATTCCAACAAGAAGAAATTCCAACATGTCAAATTTCAACAAGTCTAGTTTCCAACAGTTTGAGTTCCTGACAACTCGAGTTTCTAACAACTCAAATTTTCAACAAGTTGAGTTTTCAGCAAGTCGACTTTCCAACAAACTAAGATCCCAACAAGTAGAAATTTGAACAAGTCTAGTTTCTAACTATTCCAGTTTTCAACAAGTCAAGTATCCAGCATGTCGAAATTTCAACAAATCGGATTTTCCAACAAGCTGAATTCCCAATTAGTAGAAATTTCAACAAGTAGAAATTCCAACATGTCAGATTTCAACAAGTCTAGTTTCCAACAGTTTGAGTTCCTGACAACTCGAGTTTCTAACAACTCAAGTTTTCAACAGTTGAGTTTTCAGCAAGTCGACTTTCCAACAAACTAAGATCCCAACAAGTAGAAATTTGAACAAGTCTAGTCTCCAACTATTCCAGTTTTCAACAAGTCAAGTATCCGGCATTTCGAAATTTCAACAAATCGGATTTTCCAACAAGCTGAATTCCCAATTAGTAGAAATTCCAACAAGTAGAAATTCCAACATGTCAAATTTCAACAAGTCTAGTTTCCAACAGTTTGAGTTCCTGACAACTCGAGTTTCTAACAACTCGAGTTTTCAACAAGTTGAGTTTTCAGCAAGTCGACTTTCCAACAAACTAAGATCCCAACAAGTAGAAATTTGAACACGTATAGTTTCCAACTATTCCAGTTTTCAACAAGTCAAGTATCCAGCATGTCGAAATTTCAACAAATCGGATTTTCCAACAAGCTGAATTCCCAATTAGTAGAAATTCCAACAAGTAGAAATTCCAACATGTCAAATTTAAACAAGTCTAGTTTCCAACAGTTTGAGTTCCTGACAACTCGAGTTTCTAACAACTCGAGTTTTCAACAAGTTGAGTTTTCAGCAAGTCGACTTTCCAACAAACTAAGATCCCAACAAGTAGAAATTTGAACAAGTGTAGTTTCCAACTATTCCAGTTTTCAACAAGTCAAGTATCCAGCATGTCGAAATTTCAACAAATCGGATTTTCCAACAAGCTGAATCCCCAATTAGTAGAAATTCCAACAAGTAGAAATTCCAACATGTCAAATTTCAACAAGTCTAGTTTCCAACAGTTTGAGATCCTGACAACTCGAGTTTCTAACAACTCGAGTTTTCAACAAGTTGAGTTTTCAGCAAGTCGACTTTCCAACAAACTAAGATCCCAACAAGTAGAAATTTGAACAAGTCTAGTTTCCAACTATTCCAGTTTTCAACAAGTCAAGTATCCAGCATGTCGAAATTTCAACAAATCGGATTTTCCAACAAGCTGAATTCCCAATTAGTAGAAATTCCAACAAGTAGAAATTCCAACATGTCAAATTTCAACAAGTCTAGTTTCCAACAGTTTGAGTTCCTGACAACTCGAGTTTCTAACAACTCGAGTTTTCAACAAGTTGAGTTTTCAGCAAGTCGACTTTCCAACAAACTAAGATCCCAACAAGTAGAAATTTGAACAAGTCTAGTTTCCAACTATTCCAGTTTTCAACAAGTCAAGTATCCAGCATGTCGAAATTTCAACAAATCAGATTTTCCAACAAGCTAAATTCCCAATTAGTAGAAATTCCAACAAGTAGAAATTCCAAGATGTCAAATTTTAACAAGTCTAGTTTCCAAGAATTCGAGTTTTCTGACAGCTCAACTTTCTTACAACTCGAGTTTCCAAAAAGCTGAGTTCCCAATTAGTACAAATTCCAACATGTCGAAATTTAACAACTCTAGTTTCCAACAGTTGAAGTTTCAAACAACTCGAGTTTCCAACATGTCGAAATTTCAACAAGTCAGATTTGCCAACGAGCTGAGTTCCCAATGAGTAGAAATTCCAACTTTAACAAATCAAGCTTCCAAAAAGTCAAGTTTCCAACATCTCCATCCATCCATCCATTTTCTACCACTTTGTCCCTTTATGGGTCGCTAGTTTCCAACAATATCGAGTTTCGAACAAGTTGAGTTTTCAGTAAGTCGACTTTCCAGCAAGCTAAGATCCCAACAAGTAGAAATTCCAACATGTCGAATTTGAACAAGTCTAGTTTCCAAGAATTCGAGTTTTCTGACAGCTCAAGTTTCTTACAACTCGAGTTTTCAACAAGTCGAGTTTCCAAAAAGCTGAGTTCCCAATTAGTACAAATTCCAACATGTCGAAATTTAACAACTCAAGTTTCCAACAGTTGAAGTTTCTAACAACTCGAGTTTCCAACATGTCGAAATTTCAACAAGTCGGATTTTCCAACGAGCTGAGTTCCCAATGAGTAGAAAATTCCAACAAGTACAAATTCCAACATGTCGAAATTGAACAAGTCTAGTTTCCAACAATTCCAGTTTCTGACAGCTCGAATTTCTAACAACTCGAATTTTCAACATCCGAGTTTCCAACAAGCTGAGTTCCCAATAAGTAGACATTCCAACTTTAACAAATCAAGCTTCCAACAAGTCAAGTTTCCAACATCGCTATCCATCCATCCATTTTCTACCACTTTGTCCCTTTCAGGGTCGCTAGTTTCAAACAATCTCGAGTTTCTAACAAGTTGAGTTTTCAGCAAGTCGACTTTCCAACAAGCTAAGATCCCAACAAGTAGAAATTCCAACATGTCAAATTTGAAGCAGTCTAGTTTCCAATAATTCGAGTTTTCTGACAGCTCAAGTTTCTTACAACTCGAGTTTTCAACAAGTCGATTTTCCAAAAAGCTGAGTTTCCAATTAGTACGAATTCCAACATGTCGAAATTTAACAACTCTAGTTTCCAACAGTTGAAGTTTCAAACAACTCGAGTTTCCAACATGTCGAAATTTCAACGAGTCGGATTTTCCAACGAGCTGAGTTCCCAATGAGTAGAAATTCCCAAAATTACAAATTCCAACATGTCGAATTTGAACAAGTCTAGTTTCCAACAATTCAAGTTTCTGACAGCTCGAGTTTCTAACAACTCGAATTTTCAACATCCGAGTTTCCAACAAGCTGAGTTCCCAATAAGTAGAAATTCCAACTTTAACAAATCAAGCTTCCAACAAGTCAAGTTTCCAACATCACTATCCATCCATCCATTTCCTACCGCTTTGTCCCTTTCAGGGTCGCTAGTTTCCAACAATTTCGAGTTTCTAACAAGTTGAGTTTTCAGCAAGTCGACTTTACAACAAGCTAAGATCCCAACATGTAGAAATTCCAACATGTCAAATTTGAACAAGTCTAGTTTCCAACTATTCCAGTTTTCAACAAGTCAAGTATCCAGCATGTCGATATTTCAACAAATTGGATTTTCCAACAAGCTGAATTCCCAATTAGTAGAAATTCCAACAAGTAGAAATTCCAAGATGTCAAATTTGAACAAGTCTAGTTTCCAAAAATTCGAGTTTTCTGACAGCTGAACTTTCTTACAACTCGAGTTTTCAACAAGTCGAGTTTCCAAAAAGCTGAGTTCCCAATTAGTACAAATTCCAACATGTTGAAATGTAACAACTCTAGTTTCCAACAGTTGAAGTTTTTTACAACTCGAGTTTCCAACATGTCGAAATTTCAACAAGTCGGATTTTCCAACGAGCTGAGTTCCCAATGAGTAAAAATCCCAACAAGTACAAATTCCAACATGTCGAATTTTAACAAGTCTAGTTTCCAACAATTCAAGTTTCTGACAAATCGAATTTCTAACAACTCGAATTTTCAACATCCGAGTTTCCAACAAGCTGAGTTCCCAAAGAGTAGACATTCCAACATTAACAAATCAAGCTTCCAACAAGTCAAGTTTCCAACATCACTATCCATCCATCCATTTTCTACCGCTTTGTCCCTCCCAGGGTCGCTAGTTTCCAACAATTTCGAGTTTTCTAACAAGTTGAGTTTTCAGCAAGTCGACTTTTCAACAAGCTAAGATCCCAACAAGTAGAAATTCCAACAGGGTCGCTAGTTTCCAACAATTTCGAGTTTCTAACAACTTGAGTTTTCAACAATTATAGTTTTCAACAAATCAACATTTCAACAAGTCGAATTTCTAACAAGTCCAGTTTCGAACATGTTGAAATTTTAACAAATCCACCTTCCAACAAGTCGAGTTTCCAACATGTCGAAATTTCAACAAATTGGATTTTACAACAAGCTGAATTCCCAATTAGAAGAAATTCCAACAAGTAGAAATTCCAAGATGTCAAATTTGAACAAGTCTAGTTTCCAAGAATTCGAGTTTTCTGACAGCTGAACTTTCTTACAACTCGAGTTTTCAACAAGTCGAGTTTCCAAAAAGCTGAGTTCCCAATTGGTACAAATTCCAACATGTCAAAATTTAACAACTCTAGTTTCCAACAGTTGAAGTTTCAAATAACTCGAGTTTCCAACATGTCGAAATTTCAACAAGTCGGATTTTCCAACTTAGCTGAGTTCCCAATGAGTAGAAATTCCAACAAGTACAAATTTCAACATGTTTTAACAAGTCTAGTTTCCAACAATTCAAGTTTCTGACGGATCGAGTTTCTAACAACTCAAGTTTTCAACATCCGAGTTCCAACAAGCTGAGTTCCCAATAAGTAGACATTCCAACTTTAACAAATCAAGCTTCCAACATCTCTATCCATCCATCCATTTTCTACCGCTTTGTCCCTTTCAGGGTCGCTATTTTCCAACAATTTCGAGTTTCTAACAAGTTGAGTTTTCAGCAAGTCGACTTTCCAACAAGCTAAGATCCCAACAAGTAGAAATTCCAACAGGGTCGCTAGTTTCCAACAATTTCGAGTTTCTAACAACTTGAGTTTTCAACAATTATAGTTTTCAACAAATCAACATTTCAACAAGTCGAATTTCTAACGAGTCCAGTTTCGAACATGTTGAAATTTTAACAAATCGAGCTTTCAACAAGTCGAGTTTCCAACATGTCGAAATTTCAACAAGTCAGATTTCCCAACAAGTATAAATGCCAAGATGTCGAATTTTAACAAGTCCAGTTTTCAACGAGTATAAATTCCAAAAAGCTGATTTTCCAACAAGTCTGATTTTCCAACAAGTCAGATTTTCCAACGATCAGAAATTCTAACAAGTTGAGTTTCCAACAAGTCGGACGTTTATTTTCAACAAGCAGCGTCGGCAACAATTCGAGTTTCCTCCTCGTCCGCCAAGTTCCATTCTGAAATGATATTTCCACCACCTAGTCAGATTTCCAATAGGTCAGATTTCAAACAAGTCCTTCCTCCAAAGAGCAGCGAGAGCATCTCTTGATGAATCCTTCAGGTTTATCGACATGAAATCAAGCAGACCAGTGACGTGCTGTCAGGGGAGGCAGGGTGAGGCAGTGCCTCACCTTGCGACCAGGAGGGGTAAAAGGCTTAACTATGAGATGTTAAAAAAAACAGAGTAATACAATAGCTTTGAATATTTCTCTGTTGGTCTATGCTTTCTATGTGATTTTGGTGTGGTTCCTGTATAATTTTCATGGTCAAAATTGCGGAAATTCTGTGTTTCCTGATCAAAATAACACAGCAGACAAGAAGTGAGGCAGACCCAGGTGGTGCCTCCAGGGCTACACACAGCGTGTGCTTGATATCATGGGGAAAAGGGAGGCCATGAGGCAGCAAGTACCTCTGCCTCAAAGTAGGGGGGATATATTGTTCAATGGCCCAGCAGTAATCTGACTCGCTACACTGGTAGAAATGGGGGCACTAAAGCTAGCAGACACATGTCTCTCCAGCAGAAGCCAGCCTTTTTTGTTCTTTTTTTTAAACTGTATTTATAACAAACATGGCATTTTTATCAGAGTAAGTCAGCGTTTGTGGGTGTTTTTGCTGCTTCAGGTACAAATACCTGATGTATAGTTCCTCACCTGGTGTATAGTTCCTCACCCGGTGTATAGTTCCTCACCCGGTGTGTAGTTCCTCACCCGGTATATAGTTCCTCACCTGGTGTACAGTTCCTCAACCGGTGTATAGTTCCTCACCTGGTGTATAGTTCCTCACCCGGAGTATAGTTCCTCAACTGGTGTATAGTTCCTCACCTAATGTATAGTTCCTCACCTGGTGTATAGTTCCTCACCCGGTATATAGTTCCTCACCTGGTGTACAGTTCCTCACCCGGTGTATAGTTCCTCACCTGGTGTATAGTTCCTCACCCGGAGTATAGTTCCTCAACTGGTGTATAGTTCCTCACCTAATGTATAGTTCCTCACCTGGTGTATAGTTCCTCACCTGGTGTATAGTTCCTTACCTGATGTATTGTTCCTCACCTGATGTATAGTTCCTCACCTGGTGTATAGTTCCTCACCTGATGTATAGTTCCTCACCTGGTGTATAGTTCCTCACCAGGTATATAGTTCCTCACCTGGTGTATAGTTCCTCACCTGATGTATAGTTCCTCACCTGGTGTATAGTTCCTCACCTGATGTATGGTTCCTCACCTGGTGTATAGTTCCTCACCTGGTGTATAGTTCCTCACCTGGTGTATATAGTTGCTCACCCGGTGTATAGTTCCTCACCTGGTGTATAGATCATCACCCGGTGTACAGTTCCTCACCTGGTGTATAGTTCCTCACCCGGTATATAGTTCCTCACCTGGTGTATAGTTCCTCACCCGGTGTATAGTTCCTCACCTGGTGTATAGTTCCTCACCCGGAGTATAGTTCCTCAACTGGTGTATAGTTCCTCACCTGATGTATAGTTCCTCACCTGGTGTATAATTCCTCACCCGGTGTATAGTTCCTCACCCGGTGTATAGTTCCTCACCCGGTGTATAGTTCCTCACCTGGTGTATAGTTCCTCACCCGGTGTATAGTTCCTCGCCCGGTGTATAGTTCCTCACCTGATGTATAGTTCCTAACCTGGTGTATAGTTCCTCACCTGGTGCATAGTTCCTCACCTGATGCATAGTTCCTTACCTGGTGTATATAGTTCCTCACCTGGTGTATAGTTCCTCACCTGGTGTATAGTTCCTCATCTGGTGTATAGTTCCTCACCTGATGTATAGTTCCTCACCTGGTGTATAGTTCCTCACCCGGTGTATAGTTCCTCACCTGGTGTATAGTTCCTCACCTGGTGTATAGTTCCTGACCTGTTGTAAAGTTCCTCACCTGGTGTATAGTTCCTCATCTGGTGTATAGTTCCTCACCTGATGTATAGTTCCTCACCTGGTGTATAGTTCCTCACCCGGTGTATAGTTCCTCACCTGATATTTAGTTCCTCACCTGGTGTATAGTTCCTCACCTGGTGTATAGTTCCTTACCTGGTGTATATAGTTCCTCACCTGATGTATAGTTCCTCACCTGGTGTATAGTTCTTCACCTGATGTATAGTCCCTCACCCGGTATATAGTTCCTCACCCGGTGTATAGTTCCTCACCTGGTGTATAGTTCCATACCTGGAGTATAGTTCCTCACCCGGTGTATAGTTCCTCACCTGGTGTATAGTTCCTCACCCGGTGTATAGTTCCTCACCTGGTGTATAGTTCCTCACCTGGTGAATAGTTCCTCACCTGGTGCATAGTTCCTTACCTGGTGTATGTAGTTCCTCACCTGATGTATAGTTCCTCACCCGGTGTATAGTTCCTCACCTGGTGTATAATTCCTCACCTGATGTATAGTTCCTCACCTGGTGTATAGTTCCTCACCTGGTGTATAATTCCTCACTTGGTGTATAGTTCCTCACCTGCTGTATAGTTCCTCACCTGGTGTATATAGTTCCTCACCCGGTGTATAGTTCCTCACCTGGTGTATAGTTCCTCACCCGGTGTATAGTTCCTCACCTGGTGTATAGTTCCTCACCTGATGTATAGTTCCTCACCCGGTGTATAGTTCCTCACCCGGTGTATAGTTCCTCACCCGGTGTATAGTTCCTCACCTGGTGTATAGTTCCTCACCTGGTGTATAGTTCTTCACCCGGTGTATAGTTTCTCACCTGGTGTATAGTTCCTCACCTGGTGTATAGTTCCTCACCCGGTGTATAGTTCCTCACCCGGTGTATAGTTCCTCACCCGGTGTATAGTTCCTCACCTGGTGTATAGTTCCTCACCCGGTGTATAGTTCCTCGCCCGGTGTATAGTTCCTCACCTGATGTATAGTTCCTAACCTGGTGTATAGTTCCTCACCTGGTGCATAGTTCCTCACCTGATGCATAGTTCCTTACCTGGTGTATATAGTTCCTCGCCTGGTGTATAGTTCCTCACCTGGTGTATAGTTCCTCATCTGGTGTATATTTCCTCACCTGGTGTATAGTTCCTCACCCGGTGTATAGTTCCTCACCTGGTGTATAGTTCCTCACCTGGTGTATAGTTCCTGACCTGTTGTAAAGTTCCTCACCTGGTGTATAGTTCCTCATCTGGTGTATAGTTCCTCACCTGATGTATAGTTCCTCACCTGGTGTATAGTTCCTCACCCGGTGTATAGTTCCTCACCTGATATTTAGTTCCTCACCTGGTGTATAGTTCCTCACCTGGTGTATAGTTCCTTACCTGGTGTATATAGTTCCTCACCTGATGTATAGTTCCTCACCTGGTGTATAGTTCTTCACCTGGTGTATAGTCCCTCACCCGGTATATAGTTCCTCACCCGGTGTATAGTTCCTCACCTGGTGTATAGTTCCATACCTGGAGTATAGTTCCTCACCCGGTGTATAGTTCCTCACCTGGTGTATAGTTCCTCACCCGGTGTATAGTTCCTCACCTGGTGTATAGTTCCTCACCTGGTGAATAGTTCCTCACCTGGTGCATAGTTCCTTACCTGGTGTATGTAGTTCCTCACCTGATGTATAGTTCCTCACCCGGTGTATAGTTCCTCACCTGGTGTATAATTCCTCACCTGATGTATAGTTCCTCACCTGGTGTATAGTTCCTCACCTGGTGTATAATTCCTCACTTGGTGTATAGTTCCTCACCTGCTGTATAGTTCCTCACCTGGTGTATATAGTTCCTCACCCGGTGTATAGTTCCTCACCTGGTGTATAGTTCCTCACCCGGTGTATAGTTCCTCACCTGGTGTATAGTTCCTCACCTGATGTATAGTTCCTCACCCGGTGTATAGTTCCTCACCCGGTGTATAGTTCCTCACCCGGTGTATAGTTCCTCACCTGGTGTATAGTTCCTCACCTGGTGTATAGTTCTTCACCCGGTGTATAGTTTCTCACCTGGTGTATAGTTCCTCACCTGGTGTATAGTTCCTCACCCGGTCTATAGTTCCTCACCTGATGTATAGTTCCTCACCTGGTGTATAGTTCCTCACCCGGTGTATAGTTCCTCACCTGATGTATAGTTCCTCACCCGGTGTATAGTTCCTCACCTGATGTATAGTTCCAAACCTGGTGTATAGTTCCTCACCTGGTGTATAGTTCCTCACCTGGTGTATATAGTTACTCACCTGGTGTATAGTTCCTCATCTGGTGTATAGTTCCTCACCTGATGTATAGTTCCTCACCTGGTGTATAGTTCCTCACCCGGTGTATAGTTCCTCACCTGATATTTAGTTCCTCACCTGGTGTATAGTTCCTCACCTGGTGTATAGTTCCTTACCTGGTGTATATAGTTCCTCACCTGATGTATAGTTCCTCACCTGGTGTATAGTTCTTCACCTGATGTATAGTCCCTCACCCGGTATATAGTTCCTCACCTGGTGTATAGTTCCATACCTGGAGTATAGTTCCTCACCCGGTGTATAGTTCCTCACCTGGTGTATAGTTCCTCACCCGGTGTATAGTTCCTCACCTGGTGTATAGTTCCTCACCTGGTGAATAGTTCCTCACCTGGTGCATAGTTCCTTACCTGGTGTTTGTAGTTCCTCACCTGATGTATAGTTCCTCACCCGGTGTATAGTTCCTCACCCGGTGTATAGTTCCTCACCTGGTGTATAGTTCATTACCTGATGTATAGTTCCTCACCTGGTGTATAGTTCCTCACCTGGTGTATAGTTCCTCACCTGATGTATAGTTCCTCACCTGGTGTATAGTTCCTCACCTGGTGTATAGTTCCTCACCCGGTGTATAGTTCCTCACCTGGTGTATAGATCCTCACCTGATGTATAGTTCCTCACCTGGTGTATAGTTCCTTACCTGGTGTATAGTTCCTCACCTGATGTATAGTTCCTCACCTGATGTATAGTTCCTCACCTGGTGTATAGTTCCTCATCTGGTGTATAGTTCCTCACCTGATGTATAGTTCCTCACCTGGTGTATAGTTCCTCACCTGGTGTATAATTCCTCACCTGGTGTATAGTTCCTCACCTGATGTATAGTTCCTTACCTGCTGTATAGTTCCTTACCTGATGTATAGTTCCTCACCTGGTGTATAGTTCCTCACCCGGTGTATATAGTTTCTCACCCGGTGTATAGTTCCTCACCTGGTGTATAGTTCCTCACCTGGTGTATAGTTCCTCACCCGGTGTATAGTTCCTCACCTGGTGTATATAGTTCCTCACCTGGTGTATAGTTCCTCACCTGGTGTATAGTTCTTCACCCGGTGTATAGTTCCTCACCCGGTGTATAGTTCCTCACCCGGTATATAGTTCCTCACCTGGTGTATAGTTCCTCACCCGGTGTATAGTTCCTCACCTGGTGTATATAGTTCCTCACCTGGTGTATAGTTCCTCACCTGGTGTATAGTTCTTCACCCGGTGTATAGTTCCTCACCCGGTGTATAGTTCCTCACCCGGTATATAGTTCCTCACCTGGTGTATAATTCCTCACCTGGTGTATAGTTTCTCACCTGATGTATAGTTCCTCACCCGGTGTATAGTTCCTCACCCGGTATATAGTTCCTCACCTGGTACATAGTTCCTTACCTGGTGTATATAGTTCCTCACCTGGTGTATAGTTCCTCACCTGGTGTATAGTTCCTCACCTGATGTATAGTTCCTCACCTGGTGTATAGTTCCTCACCCGGTGTATAGTTCCTCACCTGATGTATAGTTCCTCGCCTGGTGTATATAGTTCCTCACCCGGTGTATAGTTCCTCACCTGGTGTATAGTTCCTCACCTGGTGTATAGTTCCTCACCCGGTGTATAGTTCCTCACCCGGTGTATAGTTCCTCAACTGGTGTAAAGTTCCTAACCCGGTGTATAGTTCCTCACCTGGTGCATAGTTCCTCACCTGGTGTATAGTTCCTCACCTGTTGTATAGTTCCTCACTTGTTGTATAGTTCCTCAACCAATGTATATTTCTTCATCTGGTGTATAGTTCTTCACCTGGTGTATAGTTCCTCACCTGTTGTATAGTTCCTCACTTGTTGTATAGTTCCTCAACCAATGTATATTTCTTCATCTGGTGTATAGTTCCTCACCTGATGTATAGTTCCTCACCTGATGTATAGTTCTTCACCCGGTGTATAGTTCCTCACCTGGTGTATAGTTCCTTACCTGATTTATAGTTCCTCACCTGGTGTATAGTTCCTCACCTGTTGTATAGTTCCTCACTTGTTGTATAGTTCCTCAACCAATGTATATTTCTTCATCTGGTGTATAGTTCTTCACCTGGTGTATAGTTCCTCACCTGTTGTATAGTTCCTCACTTGTTGTATAGTTCCTCAACCAATGTATATTTCTTCATCTGGTGTATAGTTCCTCACCTGATGTATAGTTCCTCACCTGATGTATAGTTCTTCACCCGGTGTATAGTTCCTCACCTGGTGTATAGTTCCTTACCTGATTTATAGTTCCTCACCTGGTGTATAGTTCCTCACCTGGTGTATAGTTCCTCACCTGGTGTATAGTTCCTCACCTGATGTATAGTTCCTCACCTGATGTATAGTTCCTCACCTGGTGTATAGTTCCTTACCTGATGTAAAGTTCCTCACCCGGTGTATAGTTCCTCACCTGGTGTATAGTTCCTCATCTGGTGTATAGTTCCTCACCTGATGTATAGTTCCTCACCTGGTGTATAGTTCCTCACCTGATGTATAGTTCCTCACCTGATGTATAGTTCCTCACCAGGTGTATAGTTCCTCACCTGGTGTATAGTTCCTCATCTGGTGTATAGTTCCTCACCTGATGTATAGTTCCTCACCTGGTGTATAGTTCCTCACCTGGTGTATAGTTCCTCATCTGGTGTATAGTTCCTCACCTGATGTATAGTTCCTCACCTGGTGTATAGTTCCTCATCTGGTGTATAGTTCCTCACCTGGTGTATAGTTCCTCACCCGGTGTATAGTTCCTCACCTGGTGTATAGTTCCTCACCTGGTGTATAGTTCCTCACCTGGTGTATAGTTCCTCACCTGATGTATAGTTCCTCACCTGGTGTATAGTTCCTTACCTGGTGTATAGTTCCTCACCTGGTGTATAGTTCCTCACCTGGTGTATAGTTCCTCACCTGGTGTATAGTTCCTCACCTGATGTATAGTTCCTCACCTGGTGTATAGTTCCTCACCTGGTGTATAGTTCCTCACCTGGTGTATAGTTCCTCACCCGGTGTATAGTTCCTCACCTGGTGTATAGTTCCTCACCTGGTGTATAGTTCCTCACCTGGTGTATAGTTGACCGCACATCACTGAAGCAGACATATCCACCTTTAAAAAGGTAATAGAGCACCGTACCTCAAACAAAATGGCCTTTTAAGGGGAATTTTTCCTCTTCCACTTTGCAGCTGAAGGGTATTTTTGTGACCTATTTCCGGGGACGATGTGCATTATTGCAGCACTTTTTTTCCCCTCCACCCTTTAAACGTCTACAAAGTGTTGAATCCGCCTGGTCATTCTCTTTAATGTTCTCCCGATGGAAGCTTGGCCTTTTTCGCCCCTATTTAACTTTTATGATTATTCTGCCAGCATTCTTATTCCTCTCCCGCGTCCTCTTGCTCTTTTTACATACTCTTGATGCACTCTGCCTGCGTCCGCCGGGATTAATTGATAGTGAAAGATAATAAATCTTCCCATTAGGGCGCAGGACTGCCGCCCATCGCTCATTATGGGCCCGCTGCGGCTGCTGCTGCTCCTCCTTGACGCCACGGCCCGGGCTTCCCTCGGTCTGCTTTAAATTCCTGTCCTCGGTCTTTTACACACGTCTGGCGTCTCCACAGCGGCAAGGTTAATCTCTCCTCATCGCTCATCGATCTTGCATCCTTCCCCGGAGACGGCTGCTCCGACACCAGCAGGTTTATTTTGGTATGGTTGCTTGGTTTCCGACCACTTTGGAAACGTGGATGATGTAGAATGTAAAATTTATATTGTTTGTACAATTTCAATAAAAGAAATTAATAATAAGTACAAATTCCAACGAGTTTAGTTTCCAACATGTGGAAATTTTGGCAAATAAAGTTTCCAACAAGTCGAGTTTGGAACACACATGCTGCCAGAAGTCAGATGTGCGTTGCTATGGAAACACAAATCAATGCGTGGAACAAAATCAGTGCTGGAAAAAAATTGAAATGATCAAAATACGGTAAAGATTATACATATTACAAGTTGTTATGAAGGCGTCTACATTATATATATATATATATATATATATATATATATATATATATATATATATATATATATACACACAGTGTGTATAATGTTATGAAGGTGTCTGTTACTACATTATATATACACACACACATATATATATATATATATATATTTATACTTGCAGTGTGTATATTTCACATATTATGAAAAAATCTGTTACATTATATATATATATATATATACATATACTCAGTGTGTATATTGTTATGAAGGTGTCTGTTACTACATTATATATACACACACACATGTATATATATATATATATATATATATATATACACGTTTCTATATATATATATATTTATACTTGCAGTATGTATATTTCACATATTATGAAAAAATCTGTTACATTATATATATACATGCATATACTCAGTGTGTATATTGTTATGAAGGTGTCTGTCACTACATTATATATACACACATATATATGTGTGTATATATATATATATATATATATATATATATATATATATATATATATATATATATATATATATACATTATATATATAACTTCATACCCTTATACACACTGTAAGTGTATATATATGTATATATACACACACACACACACATATATATATATATATATATATATATATATATATATATATATATATATATATATATATATATATATATATATATATATATATATATACTGCTCGCCTGTGTATCGGCTGGGGACATCTCTGCGCTGCTGATCCGCCTCCGCTTGGGATGGTTTCCTGCTGGCTCCGCTGTGAACGGGACTCGCTGCTGTGTTGGATCCGCTTTGGACTGGACTCTCGCGACTGTGTTGGATCCATTATGGATTGAACTTTCACAGTATCATGTTAGACCCGCTCGACATCCATTGCTTTCCTCCTCTCTAAGGTTCTCATAGTCATCATTGTCACCGACGTCCCACTGGGTCATCATTGTCACCGATGTCCCACTGGGTGTGAGTTTTCCTTGCCCTTATGTGGGCCTACCGAGGATGTCGTAGTGGTTTGTGCAACCCTTTGAGACACTAGTGATTTAGGGCTATATAAGTAAACATTGATTGATTGATTGATTGATATATATATATATATATGTATATACACACACGTATATATATATATATATATATATATACATATATATACACTTACAGTGTGTATAAGGGTATGAAGGTGTCTGTTTCGACAATACAGTATGTATATATATATATATATATATATATATATATATATACATATATATATATATATATATATATATATATATATATATATATATATATATGTACTTACAGTGGATGGCTAATGTATGAAAAACACTTTTTTGTCATCTTAACTTTAGTGGGTGCTGCTTATAGTTGTGAAAATAGGGTATTTTAAGTAACATTTGACCACAACATACAGTTTTTGTATCATTTTTTTTATTTAAAACTTCATATAATCCATACAGCAAACTGTACAATTGAATAATTCACAGTGTCTTAAAAAGAAAAATAATTCAATAACTTCTTTTTTTTTTTCAATTTCGATACTATTTAGGTGAACATCCCCACGTTTACTCTGATGTTGTTTATTCTAACGGTCTCAGAACACAAACACTTACTAGTAAATCCCCCTTATATTTTTTTGTTGTTGTTGTAAAAAACCTTACAAAAACTATATTCATAGAAATTCCCCTTGTCCACAAAGAAAACCCTGGTTGGCACCAACATGTTTGAGGGTTGTCTATTATTATTTATTTTTTTGTTTGTTTCATTTGATTTTCTGACAAATGGTAGAAGCAGCACAACTCAAGAGGAAAGGCATTGTGACAGAACACTCTAAAATTATTTTAAACTTCCTTCACACCTCAGACAATTTGATGTCCGATGACATTAGAATGAATATTCACATTGTGAAAAGAAAAAAAACGTTCAATATAATGGCGATATAAATTAACTGAATTACCTCCAAAAAGGAAATTGAGTTTTTAAATGTATTTCTTGTTTTGTTGTATTGCGGAACTACGCAAACATTTTGATTTTAATGACACTGGTCCGACGTTTTCCCTTTTACGCTAGAAAAAGAAAATACTATGTTCACAAGACTATAACTTGTGGACCGTACGATTTTATGAGTTCCTAAATTTTTAGGCACTCACAAAATCTTACGATGCCTAAACTACGGCCCACGGGCCGGATCTAGCTCGCCAGCGTTCGAGATCCGGCCCATGGGAAGTCCCAAGTTAAAAAAGATAAAAAAATAAAATAAAATAAAAGATATATACATATTTTTTTTTTAATCTGTCCTTTCTTAAGCATTTTCTACCGCTTGTTACTCTCAGAGTATATATATATATATACTGTGATGAGGTGGCGACTTGTCCAGGGTGTACGCCGCCTTCTGCCCGATTGTAGCTGAGATAGGCACCAGCGCCCCCCATGACCCCAAAGGGAATAAGCAGTAGAAAATGGATGGATACATGAATATACAAACCCCGTTTCCATATGAGTTGGGAAATTGTGTTAGATGTAAATATAAACAGAATACAATGATTTGCAAATCCTTTTCAACCCATATTCAGTTGAATATGCTACAAAGACAACATATTTGATGTTCAAACTTATTAACTTTATTTTTTTTTTTTGCAAATAATAATTAACTTGGAATTTCTTGGCTGCAACATGTGCCAAAGTAGTTGGGAAAGGGCATGTTCACCACTGTGTTACATCACCTTTTCTTTTAACAACACTCAATAAATGTTTTGGGAACTGAGGAAACTAATTGTTGAAGCTTTGAAAGTGGAATTCTTTCCCATTCTTGTTTTATGTAGAGCTTCAGTCGTTCAACAGTCCGGGGTCTCCGCCGTCGTATTTTACGCTTCATAATGCGCCACACATTTTCCATGGGAGACCGGTCTGGAATACAGGCGGGCCAGGAGAGTACCCACACTCTTTTACTACGAAACTACGCTGTTGTAACATGTGGTTTGGCATTGTCTTGCTGAAATAAGCAGGGGCGTCCATGATAACGTAGCTCCAAAACCTGTATGGACCTTTCAGCATTAATGGTGCCTTCACAGATGTGTAAGTTACCCATGCCTTGGGCACTAATACACCCCCATACCATCACAGATGCTGGCTTTTCAACTTTGCGCCTATAACAATCCAAATTCTTATTTTCTTCTTTGTTCTGTAGGACACCACGTCCACAGTTTCCAAATATAATTTGAAATGTGGAGTCGTCAGACCACAGAACACCTTTCCACTTTGCATTAGTCCATCTTAGATGAGCTCGGGCCCAGCGAAGCCAGCGGCGTTTCAGGATATTGTTAATAAATGGGTTTTGCTTTGCATAGCAGAGTTTTAACTTGCACTTACAGATGTAGCGACCAACTGTAGTTACTGACAGTGGTTTTCTGAAGTGCTCCTGAGCCCATGTGGTGATATCCTTTACACACTGATGTCGGTTTTTGATGCAGTATCGCCTGAGGGCTCAAAGGTCCGTAATATAATCACCTACGTGCAGTGATTTCTCCAGATTCTCCGAACTTTTTGATAATTTTACGGACCGTAGATGGTAAAATCCTTAAATTCCTTGCAATTGCTCGTTGAGAAATGTTCTAAAACTGTTCGAAAATGTGCTTACAAATTGGTGACCCTCGCCCCATCCTTGTTTGTGAATTACTTAGCATTTCATGGAAGCTGTTTTTACACCCAATCATGGCACCCACCTGTTCCCAATTAGCCTGCACACCTGTGGGATGTTCCAAATAAGTGTTTGATGAGTATTCCTCAACTTTATCAGTATTTATTGCCATATTTCCCGACTTCTTTGTCACGTGTTGCTGGCTTCAAATTCTAAAGTTAATGATTATTTGCAAAAACAATTTTTTTTTATCAGTTTGAACATCAAATATGTTGTCTTTGTAGCATATTTGAGTGTCTGCTTGTATCTGCTGCTTTAATGTCTTTAATGTCCTCTGTGTTCTTTGATGTTTGATGTTTCCCTCTTACACACATGTAAGAGGGATGTGTACTATGGCTATGAGTTGTTGTTTTTTTCCCTTGGCCTCAGTCTGCACCCCCTCTCCAGGGCCCAGGCTAAGACCGATTTTTTTATTTTATTTTAATCTTCTATTTTTTTCTCCCCCCCCCCTTGTTTACCTGTATCTCATCTTTTTTTGTAAGGGGCGCTGGAAGCCGGCAGACCCCGTCAGCGATCCTGTTCTGTCTCCCTTTAATGTTTGACTGATCTTGAATGGGATTGTGCTGAAAATTGTAATTTTCCTGAAGGAACTCTCCTGACGGAATAAATAAAGTACTATCTAATCTAATCTAATCTATTTTAACCCAATGTGGCCCCCGGGTCAAAAAGATTGGGGATCCCTGGCCTTAAAAAAATATAAAAAATAAATAAATACAATTTTAAATGTAGCATTAAGCAAATAAAACAGACTTCCTTGGTGGAGGTAATTTTTTTTAGCCTATTTCTGAGCATTTGCATGAAAAACCATATGAAGTGGATTCGAACAGTACTATAAAATCAAACTATCGATTCGACTCCGGCCCTCATACATAAGATAAACTACTCTCGTATGCAAGTTCTACATTTCCTTTTTTTAATGTTCTCAGTTGGTAGAAACATAATCATTAAATACACAGATACCCCACAAAGCACCCCCCCCCCCCCCCCCCCCCCCCCCCCACAATAGATTGGTGGCAATTATAACCATAAAATGCATTTTCTATTCAATAAATAAACAAGGTCTCGGGCCGTGGGCTAAAGTGAGGAAGTACGGGTTAGAGTGAGCTCTCTATTGAAATAAATTCCACCTATGACATTTGAGGGTGGAGAGAATTCATTAATAACAGTAGAAATGTAGCAAAATACACTCCCGCTCGTCTTTATCTACACACTTGGCAGAAGAGGCTCGACAATTATACAGAGGGGCTGCTACTCAACCAATGCTAAGGTTTACACATTTTTTTATTTATTTTTTTAAACTTTTTTTTTTTCTCTATTTATATATATATTTGTCGTCGTACATACCGTATTTTTTTTGGACTATAAGTCGCAGTTTTTTTTCATAGTTTGGCCGGGGGTGCGACTTCTACACTCCAGAGCGACTTATGTGTGAAATTATTAACACGTTAACCATAAAATATCAAATAATATTATTTAGCTCATTCGCGGACGAGACGAAGCAAATGTCAGCAATGGTCACACACACACGCCAACCAATAAGAATCCGGCGGGGGCGTGTCATGGCAAAAGTGCATTGTGGGTCACGGGATGCTAACCGCTATATGCTACTGCCGTAGCTGTTAAAATGGATCATTTCATCGTTGGCGGTAACTTGTAAAAAGTGAGAAGGGCTGAACAAAAATGGCGTTGAAAAGGAAATCATGTAGTGCAGATTACAAGCTGGACGTAGTGAAATATGCAGCAGAAAAGGACAAGAGGAAGCGGCGCATACCTTTGGAGTTGGCAGAGTTTCTTTAGAAGCGACATCCAGGAAGAACATTTCATGGGATTTATGGATTAGGAGTGAGAAATTGTTTGGTAAAGGTATAGCATGTTCGATATGTTATACAAACCCCGTTTCCATATGAGTTGTGAAATTGGGTTCGATGTAAATATAAACGGAATACAATGATTTGCAAATCCTTTTCAACCCATATTCAGTTGAATTCACTACAAAGACAAGATATTTGATGTTCAAACTTGCAAATAATAATTAACTTAGAATTTCATGGCTGCAACACGTGCCAAAGTAGTTGGGAAAGGGCATGTTCACCACTGTGTTACATCACCTTTTCTTTTAACAACACTCAATAAACGTTTGGGAACTGAGGAAACTAATTGTTGAAGCTTTGAAAGTGGAATTCTTTCCCATTCTTGTTTTATGTAGAGCTTCAGTCGTTCAACAGTCGTATTTTACGCTTCATAATGCGCCACACATTTTCCATGGGAGACAGGTCTGGACCACGTCCACAGTTTCCAAATATAATTTGAAATGTGGACTCGTCAGACCACAGAACACTTTTCCACTTTGCATCAGTCCATCTTAGATGAGTTCGGGCCCAGCGAAGCCGGTGGCGTTCCTGGGTGTTGTTGATAAATGTGTTTTGCTTTGCATAGCAGAGTTTTAACTTGCACTTACAGATTTAGCAACCAACTGTAGTTACTGACAGTGGTTTCATGAAGTGTTCCTGAGCCCATGTGGTGATATCCTTTACACACTGATGTCGGTTTTTGATGCAGTACCGCCTGAGGGTTCAAAGGTCCGTGATATCATCGCTTACGTGCAGTGATTTCTCCAGATTCTCTGAACCTTTTGATGATTTTACGGACCGTAGATGGTAAAATCCCTAAATTCCTTGCAATAGCTCGTTGAGAAATGTCGTTCTAAAACTGTTCGACAATTTGTTTCCAAATTGGTGACCCTCGCCCCAGCCTTGTTTGTGAATTACTTAGCATTTCATGGAAGCTGCTTTTATAGCCAATCATGGCACCCACCTGTTCCCAATTAGCCTGTTCACAATAAGTGTTTGATGAGCATTCCTCAACTTTATCAGCATTTATTGCCACCTTTCCCAACTTTTTTGTCACGTGTTGCTGGCATCAAATTCTAAAGTTAATGATTATTTGCAAAAAAAAAAAAAAGAATGTTTATTAGTTTGAACATCAAATATGTTGTCTTTGTAGCATATTCAACTGAATATGGGTTGAAAATGATTTGCAAATCATTGTATTTTGTTTATATTTACATCTAACACAATTTCCCAACTCAAATAGAAACTGAGTTTGTAGTTATTTGAATGACTCTTACCATAATATGTTAGGTTAACATAGCAGTTGGTTATTTATGCCTCATAAAAAGTACACTTATTCAGCCTGTTGTTCACTATTATTTATTTATTTTAAATTGCATTTCAAATGTTTATTCTTGGTGTTGGATTTTATCAAATAAAGTTCCCCCAAAAATGCGACTTATACTCCAGTGCGACTTATATATGTTTTTTCGCATTTTATTATGCATTTTCGGACGGTGCGACTTATACTCCAGAGCGACTTATAATGCGAAAAATACGGTATATGTATTTGAAAAAACAAAACAAAAATAATAATAATAATAATAATAATAACCTCACGGAGGTTTTCTTTGCCACATGTCAATAGGTCCACTTAAACGCCACTTTCACGACTTATATTGGCGCAATTTAACCGGGGACAAAACATATACTGTCAATTTTATTACATTTTATTCAACTGAAGTTTTTGCAATTTTTGCTTTATTTTTTTTCATGTTCGCCGTTTTTTATTTTTTTTGCACCAATATGCTAAAATAAAAAAATAAAAAAGCATTAACAATAAATACAAACTTAATTGGACGGATTTTTCTGTGTAACATGCATGGATAAAAAACAACAGAATATATTTTGGGCTTGATCTGGATTATTTTTACATGTGTATGCTAGCAGCGCCGCAGAGAAAAAAAACAAGAGTGTGCACTCCTTTCGGCAAAAAGTTAGCGCTGGATTTTGACGAAACTTTCAGAAAATGTCAAAAATGGAATAAGTAAGAAGTGATTAGATTTTGGGGTTGATCCGGAACATTACATCCACTTTCACCCACAGAGACAAAGATAGCTTATGACTGACAAGAGGCTTCACTCTGTTTATTTCATCCGCTATAGATAGATAGCTTTAAAAAAGTTTATTTGGTTCCGCAATAGATAACACAAAAAGTTACGACCGGATTTTGATTAAATTTCCAGAAAATGTCAGAAATTGGATAAGGGACAACAGAATATATTTTGGGCTTGATTCGGATCATTTTTATGTAAGTTTGCTAGCAGCGCCGCAGAGACAAACAAGAGTGTGCACTCTGTTTCTTCTGTTCCGCAATAGATAGCGCAAAAAGTTATGGCCGGATTTTGACGAAACTTCCAGAAAATGTCAGAAATGGGATAAGGAACAACAGAATATATTTTGGGCTTGATTCAGATCATTTTTACATGTGTATGATAGCATAGCCGCAGGGACAAACATGAGTGTGCACTCCGTTTCTTCTGTTCCGCAATAGATAGCCCAAAAAGTTATGGCCGGATTTTGACAAAACTTCCAGAAAATGTCAGAAATGGGATAAGGAACAACAGAATATATTTTGGGCTTGATTCGGATCATTTTTACATGTGTATGATAGCATAGCCGCAGGGACAAACATGAGTGTGCACTCTGTTTCTTCTGTTCCGCAATAGATAGCGCCAAAAGTTATGGCCGGATTTTGACAAAACTTCCAGAAAATGTCAGAAATGGGATAAGGAACAACAGAATATATTTTGGGCTTGATTCGGATCATTTTTTACATGTGTATGACAGCATAGCCGCAGGGACAAACATGAGTGTGCACTCTGTTTCTTCTGTTCCGCAATAAATAGCGCAAAAAGTTATGGCCGGATTTTGACAAAACTTCCAGAAAATGTCAGAAATGGGATAAGGAGCAACACAATATATTTTGGGTTTTATTCGGATCGTTTTTACGTGTGTATGATAGCATAGCCGCAGGGACAAACATGAGTGTGCGCTCTGTTTCTTCTGTTCAGCAATAGCTAGCGCAAAAAGTTATGGCCGGATTTTGACAAAACTTCCAGAAAATGTCAGAAATGGGATAAGGAGCAACAGAATTTACTTTGGGATTGATTCGGATCATTTTTACATGTGTATGATAGCATAGCCGCAGGGACAAACATGAGTGTGCACTCTGTTTCTTCTGTTCCGCAATAGATAGCGCAAAAAGTTATGGCCGGATTTTGACAAAACTTCCAGAAAATGTCAGAAATGGGATAAGGAGCAACACAATATATTTGGGGTTTTATTCGGATCGTTTTTACGTGTGTATGATAGCATAGCCGCAGGGACAAACATGAGTGTGCGCTCTGTTTCTTCTGTTCAGCAATAGCTAGCGCAAAAAGTTATGGCCGGATTTTGACAAAACTTTCAGAAAATGTCAGAAATGGGATAAGGAACAACATAATTAATTTTGGGCTTGATTCGGATCAATTTTACATGTGTATGATAGCATAGCCGCAGGACAAACACGAGTGTGCGCTCTGTTTCTTCTGTTCCGCAATAGATAGCGCCAAAAGTTAGGGCTGGATTTTGAGGAAACATCCAGAAAATGTCAGAAATGGGATAAGGAACAACAGAATATATTTTGGGCTTGATTCGGATCATTTTTATGTGTGTATGCTAGCAGCGCCGCAGAGAAAAATAAGAGTGTGCGCTCTGTTTCTTCTGTTCCGGAAAAAGTTATGGCGGAATTTTGACGAAACTTTCAGAAAATGTCAGAAATGGGATAAGGAACAACAGAATATATTTTGGGCTTGATTCGGATCATTTTTACATGTGTATGATAGCACAGCAGCAGGACTGTGCACTCTTGTTTCTTCTGTTCTGCAATAGATAGCGCCAAAAGTTATGGCAGGATTTTGACAAAACTTCCAGAAAATGTCAGAAATTGGATAAGGAACAACATAATTTATTTTGGGCTTCATCCGGATCATTGCTACGTGTGTATGCTAGGAGCGCCATGGAGACAAACAAGAGTGTACACTCGGTTTCTTCTGTTCCACAAAAAGTTATGGCCGGATTTTGACAAAACTTTCAAAAAATGTCATAAATAGGATAAGGAACAACAGAATATATTTTGGGCTTGATTCGGATCATTTTTACATGTGTATGATAACATAGCCGCAGGGACAAACAAGACTGTGCACTCTGTTTCTTCTGTTCCGCAATAGATAGCGCCAAAAGTTATGGCCGGATTGTGACGAAACATCCAGCAAATGTCAGAAATGGGATAAGGAACAAAATAATATATTTTGGGCTTGATTCGGATAATTTTTATGTGTGTATGCTAGCAGTGCCGCGGAGAAAAATAAGAGTGTGCGCTCTGTTTCTTCTGTTCCGGAAAAAGTTATGGCCGGATTTTGACGAAACTTTCAGAAAATGTCAGAAATGGGATAAGGAACAACAGAATATATTTTGGGCTAGATTCGGATCATTTTTATATGTGTATGATAGCACAGCCGCAGGACTGTGCACTCTGTTTCTTCTGTTCCGCAATAGTTAGCGCCAAAAGTTATGGCCGGATTGTGACGAAACATCCTGAAAATGTCAGAAATGGGATAAGGAACAACAAAATTTACTTTGGGCTTGATCCGCATCAGTTCTACTTGTGTATGGTAGCAGCGCCGAAGAGACAAACAACAGTGTGCGTTCTGTTTCTTCTGTTCTGCAATAGATAGCGCAAAAAGTTATGGCCGGATTTTGACGAAACTTTCAGAAAATGTAAAAAACGGAATAACAAAGAAGTGATCAGATTTTGGGGCTGATCCGGAACATTACATCCACCTTCACCCACGGAGACAAAGATAGCTGATGACAGACAAGAGGCTTCACTCTGTTTATTTCATCCGCTATAGATAGATAGCTTTAAAAAAGTTCCGAGCATATTTTCATAAAATGTCCGAAAGGGGACAAGGAACAAGTGATTACATTTTGGAGATGATCCGGATCACTGTCTGGATTCAGGACTGTATTACTTGCGGGAGGTCTGTACTCTATGAGTAGTTTTTTAGGCAATAATGTGTTGTTACAGATGGATTAAATGGGGGTAACTATGAACTTTTCTATTCCGGATTCTACCCCCATCATGAACTCATTCTTCAGACAGCAAACTACTACTACCACCATTTAGACTTAATTAATTCAAGAGACCATTAATGATGATAACGATCAGCATAAAGCATATAGTAAGTGGTTCAACAGTCCTGGATTGTCTGGATAAATATGTCATACGGTAAGGAAAGTACTCATATAGCCCCATTGCTGGGTCCATCTCGCGCGAGAGGAAGGGGGAGGAGTTAGTTATTCTGCAATGCAGTCCGCTGAAAAATTGGAAAGCGCCCCTTTTCAGTGTGCCCTCTGTTTGTTTTGTTCCGCAATAGATAGCACAAAAAGTTATGGCCTGATTTTGATTACATTTCCAGAAAATGTCAGAAATTGGATAAGGAACAACAGAATATATTTTGGGCTTGATTCGGATCATTTTTTTGTGTGTTTGCTAGCAGCGCCGCAGAGACAAACAACAGTGTGCGCTCTGTTTCTTCTGTTCTGCAATAGGTAGCGCAAAAAGTTATGGCAAGATTTTGAGGAAACTTCCAGAAAATGTCATAAATTGGATAAGGAAAAACAGAATATATATTTTGGCTTGATCTGGATCATTTTTACGTTTTAATGCTAGCAGCGCCACAGAGACAAACAAGAGTGTGCACTCCGTTTCTTCTGTTCCGCAATAGATAGCGCCAAAAGTTATGGCCGGATTTTGACGAAACTTCCAGGAAATGTCAGAAATTGGATAAGGAACAACAGAATTTAGTTTGGGTTGGATCCGGATCATTTCTACGTGTGTATGCTAGCAGCGCCAAGGAGACAAACAAGAGTGTGCACTCGGTTTCTTCTGTTCCGCAAAAAGTTATGGCCGGATTTTGACGAAACTTTCAGAAAATGTCAGAAATGGGATAAGGAACAACATAATATATTTTGGGCTTGATTCGGATCAATTTTACATGTGTATGATAGCATAGCCGCAGGACAAACACGAGTGTGCGCTCTGTTTCTTCTGTTCCGCAATAGATAGCGCCAAAAGTTAGGGCTGGATTTTGAGGAAACATCCAGAAAATGTCAGAAATGGGATAAGGAACAACAGAATATATTTTGGGCTTGATTCGGATCATTTTTATGTGTGTATGCTAGCAGCGCCGCAGAGAAAAATAAGAGTGTGCGTTCTGTTTCTTCTGTTCCGGAAAAAGTTATGGCGGAATTTTGACGAAACTTTCAGAAAATGTCAGAAATGGGATAAGGAACAACAGAATATATTTTGGGCTTGATTCGGATCATTTTTACATGTGTATGATAGCACAGCAGCAGGACTGTGCACTCTTGTTTCTTCTGTTCTGCAATAGATAGCGCCAAAAGTTATGGCAGGATTTTGACAAAACTTCCAGAAAATGTCAGAAATTGAATAAGGAACAACATAATTTATTTTGGGCTTCATCCGGATCATTGCTACGTGTGTATGCTAGGAGAGCCATGGAGACAAACAAGAGTGTACACTCGGTTTCTTCTGTTCCACAAAAAGTTATGGCCGGATTTTGACAAAACTTTCAAAAAATGTCATAAATAGGATAAGGAACAACAGAATATATTTTGGGCTTGATTCGGATCATTTTTACATGTGTATGATAACATAGCCGCAGGGACAAACAAGACTGTGCACTCTGTTTCTTCTGTTCCGCAATAGATAGCGCCAAAAGTTATGGCCGGATTGTGACGAAACATCCAGCAAATGTCAGAAATGGGATAAGGAACAAAATAATATATTTTGGGCTTGATTCGGATCATTTTTATGTGTGTATGCTAGCAGTGCCGCGGAGAAAAATAAGAGTGTGCGCTCTGTTTCTTCTGTTCCGGAAAAAGTTATGGCCGGATTTTGACGAAACTTTCAGAAAATGTCAGAAATGGGATAAGGAACAACAGAATATATTTTGGGCTTGATTCGGATCATTTTTACATGTGTATGATAGCACAGCCGCAGGACTGTGCACTCTGTTTCTTCTGTTCCGCAATAGTTAGCGCCAAAAGTTATGGCCGGATTGTGAGGAAACATCCTGAAAATGTCAGAAATGGGATAAGGAACAACAAAATTTACTTTGGGCTTGATCCGCATCAGTTCTACTTGTGTATGGTAGCAGCGCCGAAGAGACAAACAACAGTGTGCGCTCTGTTTCTTCTGTTCTGCAATAGATAGCGCAAAAAGTTATGGCCGGATTTTGACGAAACTTCCAGAAAATGTCAGAAATTGGATAAGGAACAACAGAATTCACTTTGGGCTTGATCCGGATCATTTCTACGTGTGTATGCTAGCAGCGCCAAAGAGACAAACAACAGTGTGCACTCTGTTTCTTCTGTTCCGCAAAAATTTAAGGCCGGATTTTGACGAAACTTTCAGAAAATGTCAAAAATGGAATTAGAAAGAAGTGTTTAGATGTTGGGGCTGATCGGGAACATTATATCCACCTTCACCCACAGAGACAAAGATAGGTAATAAGATCCCCGTTCCTACGGGACGCCGTCTGTTGTTTTTTCCGGGCTACAATCTGGTTTGCGCCGCATATTCTTGTACAGTGTGAACACTCGCTAAGGTGTGCACATCTTTGGCAAATAGAAGGTGTCGGAAGGAGACGCAGGTCCACAGGCGTACAAGTCACACGAGGTCGGGGAGGGTCCACATCTCGGAGCCAGTCGATTGCTTGTTTGTGTGAAATGACACACCTCGACGGTTACAAGCGTGTTTTAGGAACTGAATCGGTCTGCTCGAGGTACGAACGCCCACAAGTATTTGAAAGTAGGTCATGTGTTTATTGCCTTGCCGCCGATTACCTGTTCTCTTCATTGCCGTGGGTTTTCTTGCGTAGCGCACGTAAACATCGGACTCGAACCTAAGCGTCCGAGTAGAACGCGATGAAAATAACATTCCCCTCCCCCCTCCCCCCCCAGCGGGATGATGTCTTTTTTTGCGGGGCGGCGTCGTCATACCTGCGTGGCCGACGCCGCCACTTTGAGTTGCCCGTGTTTGGTCAGCGTCCCCATGTCGCCGTGGTTCATGGTGAAGCGGAGGATCCCGTCGATGCCGTTGTCTCTGGTCTCGGTCACCGCCCCCGACACGTTGCTCAGGAGGCTCTTGCCCTGCGGGGAGCGCAGGGTCACGGAAAGACGGGGGTCATCCCAGCGCTGCAGCTCAGGCTGTCCTTTCCGGGGAGACGGCGGTCGTTGTAGGCGTGCATGTTGATCACCGCGTCCGTCTTCGCCGCGGCCGGGGGGGCCGGCGCCGGCCTGTGCTTCGCCCGCCTCTCGCAGGTGAACGACAGTCTGATCTCGTCCACCATGGCGCTGCACAAAGACCTCTGGGTGAAAAGGGAGGGCGAGGGTAGGTGGGTGGAGGAGGCGGGGGCGGATGGCGGGGGCGGGGGCGGGGCAAAGGGGTACAGGCCTTAGCTTTAATTTGGTCTGACGGCACAGAATGTCCACAAAGCGACTTCAAATATCATATCGCTGCCATGAAATACGTGGAGTACTCTTGCATGGAAATGCGATATTAACGTATATTTATATAGCACTTTTCTCTAGTGACTCAAAGCGCTTTTACATAGCGAAACCCAATATCTAAGTTACATTTAAACCAGTGTTAAGGTGGGTAAAGTGTCTTGCCCAAGGGCACAACGGCAGTGAGTAGGATGTCGGAAGCGGGTATCGAACCTGGAAGCCTAAGGTTGCTGGCACGGCCGCCGTACCAACCGAACTATAACACCACCCCCGTATTTTTCGCATTGAAAATTGCAACACTGCCTCAAAGGGATTCAGTGTTTGTGTTAGGGATGTGATGATTGGTTATTTTGACCAAAATTAGAACCGTTTATATAATCAAAAAGTGCTTAACGTATTTTTCGGACTATAAGGCGCACTTAAAATCCCTTTCGTTTTCTCAAAAATCGACAGTCCGCCATCAGACCCACAAACGCCGGCTGAGTAACAACAATACGAACATTCCACAAGGGTTAAGTAAAGTAGCATCATCTACAAAGATGGCGGAAGCGGGTATCGAACCTGGAACCCTCAGGGTTGCTGGCACAGCCACTCTACCAACCGAGCTATAACATCACCCTTATTTTTCGGACTATAAGGCGCATTGAATATTGCAACATTGCCTCGAGGGGATTCAGTGTTAGGGATGTGATGATTGATTATTTTGACTAAAAAATGAGAACCGTTGCTATAATAAAAAAAACTCAAAAAGTGCTTAATGTATTTTCCAGACTATAAGGTGCACTTCAAATCCCTTTGGTTTTCTCAAAAATCGACAGTGCGCCTTATAACCCGGGTGAAGCTAACGTACAGAATCATTCTGATTGTGCTTACCGCCCTCAAAACTATTTTATTTGGTACGTGGTGAAATGATAAGTGTGACCAGTAGATGGCAGTCACACATAAGAGATGTGTGTAGTCTGCAATATGACTCAGGTAAACAACAAAAACTTGTTATATGTTCCATTGAGAATACGGAACATTACAAACGGCGCTATAAAAATCTGTGAACATGTTTTTAGTACGACTTCGAAAAAGCTATGAAGGCGCACCGCTTGTTGGATTGTCGGTGCATTAAACATACCGTATTTCCTTGAATTGCCGCCGGGTATATAGTATGCGCCTGCCTAGAATTACTGCCGGGTCAAACTCGTTTAGCAAAATAATTAGCGAATGCTTAGCATTACCCCCGGTTTAGGATTAACGCCGGGTCAAACTCATTTCGCAAAATATTATTTTTATAAGCGTATGCCTAGAATTTCCCCCGGGTCAAACTCGTCACGTCACGAGTGACACTTCACCTGTCATCATTTTCAAAATGGAGGAGGCTGATTTCAATCATTTGAAATCGCATAAAGGGAAGAAGATTAAGAGCTATTCAGTAGGATTTAAGGTCTAAGAAATTGAATATGCTAAAAAGAACAGTAAGCAGGTATGTTTTATTGATATACCGTAGCTGCGTGTGTCAAATATGAGTCATTAAATGACTCCCGCCTCCTGGTGGTAGAGGGCGCTAGTGACCCTTCTTGCGACTACTCGGCTGCAGAAGAAGTGACAACAAGCAGCAGGAGTTCATTTTTTCCTCTCGCTTGCACTTTTAACATGGAGGATTACATGTCTCAAATAAAACAGTTTTCTAAACTGGACTTTCAATGGAAGTAGTAGGTAAAAAAGGAAGATCTCCATCGAGACAGAGAGACTTTTAAAACTGAAGAAAGATAAGGAAGACTTCTATAAACAAGTTATCGATGCTTTTGATCAGAAGGAGCTGCGCATGGACTTAATTTATAAGTAAAGGTAAGACCATAATAAAGTTTTTTTATTATATGTGCTTTTCATGATGGTATCCTTACATCACACTCAAATTTGTAAGCGCATGCCTAAATTTACCGCATTCCTTTGGTAAGTGCCGGAGTGAGAAGAGGTTTTAAATTAAGTAGCGTCCCGGCGGCAATTCTAGGAAATACGGTACCAGTATTTTTATGCTGTATGTATAAGGACTACAAAATGACACCTATTTGCGGAAATATTATCCGGTGTTTTGTTTCGCAATATTATGCAAAAGCAACTTTTCTTACCTTCTGGTACTTGCTGATGTCTAATTGGGATCTGCATAAGTCCTGAAAAGCTTCCTTCTTTTCCTCTAAATTCTTGTTATGGGACATTCATCTTCTGCTGATGCCATTTCTAATATAAAGTAGTGTAAATAAAGATACAAATTGTTTATCTCGCGATGGAAGCGCTAAAAACTACCGGTGTAGTGAGTTGACATTATTCACCCAAGGAACTTTACTTATTAGAGAGTTCCGGTTCCCAACTTCTCTTACCTTCTGTTACCTGCTGATCTGTATTTGGGATCTGCATATCTCCTAAAAATGCGCGCGAGTCCGCCATTGTAGTCCGTGGGGACGCCGTAGTCATAAGCTTCTTCTTTTTGTACATTTCATAACGTCGCATTTATTTCCAGCGATTGCGTCTTCGTCTCGTGCAGCTTGCATAGGGTGCATGCGCTAATGCGGCTAATTTGTATGCGACATGCATTGTGCAACGTGTGTGTGTGTGTGTGTGTGTTTGTCAGCCGCCACAACAAGTGATTAGTGGTGCTGTGAACAAGTGGCGTAGTGGAGCATGCAGCAGCACACTCGCTTCCACTCAGCGTCGTAGTGAAAGGGGGTCACCGCGGCGTCGAGTAACGGATTAATTCTATTTGCTCCAATTTGCATTCATGCCTATTAAAATAAGTAAATATTGTGGCCAAGCCGGGATTAGATTAGCCGCGGGCGTGCAAATCCTCTCAGATGATGTCGGAACTGCAAGCCGCGACGCGTGGCAGGAGTGGTAATGGATAGGAGACCCCCCCGCCCTGTGGGTGAGGATCGGCCCAGGTCACCTACCTGCTCTCGCTCCGCCGTCTTCCTCAGCTTGTAGACGAATTCGGCGACGGCCACGAAGACGGAGAGCAGCAGGCCGGACGCCAGCACGATAAATATGCCGCCGAGGTTCTGGATGCCCATGGGACCCGTCTCTCTGCGCTCGTCATCCGAACAGCTGCTGCCACTCCACCACTTCTCCTTCAGCATGTGGAGGCGTCCGTCCTCCATGATGTTCAGGATGGCGATGGAGATTTTGTCCCTGTACGGCGAGCCTGGAAGCAACACGAGAGACCAGGCCGCTTTTTTAACTTCTTTTGGATGAGGCGCCAGCTGGGTGCCTAATGAGATCCGTAGTCACGTCCAAAGTCTGCGTCGTCAAAGAAAGAGTCCATCTTTGACGACGGACGCTGAGATCGTTATCCATGCGTTTGTTACGCCTCGTCTCGATTACTGTAACGTATTATTTTCGGGTCTCCCCATGTCTAGCATTAAAAGATTACAGTTGGTACAAAATGCGGCTGCTTGACTTTTGACAAGAACAAGAAAGTTTGATCACATTACACCTGTACTGGCTTCCTGTGCACTTAAGATGTGACTTTAAGGTTTTACTACTTACGTATAAAATACTACACGGTCTAGCTCCAGCCTATCTTGCCGATTGTATTGTACCATATGTCTCGGCAAGAAATCTTCGTTCAAAGGACTCCGGCTTATTAGTGATTCCCAAAGCCCAAAAAAAGTCTGCGGTTTTCATTTCGGGCTCCAGTACTCTGGAATGCCCTCCCGGTAAAAGTTTGAGATGCCACCTCAGTAGAAGCATTTAAGTCTCACCTTAAAACTCATTTGTATACTCTAGCCTTTAAATAGACTCCCTTTTTAGACCAGTTGATGTGCCGTTTCTTTTCTTTTTCTCCTATGTCCCACTCTCCCTTGTGGAGGGGGTCCGGTCCGATCCGGTGGCCATGTACTGCTTGCCTGTGTATCAGCTGGGGACATCTCTGCGCTGCTGATCCGCCTCCGCTTGGGATGGTTTCCTGCTGGCTCCGCTGTGAACGGGACTCTCGCTGCTGTGTTGGATCCGCTTTGGACTGGACTCTCGCGACTGTGTTGGATCCAGTATGGATTGAACTTTCACAGTATCATGTTAGACCCGCTCGACATCCATTGCTTTCCTCCTCTCCAAGGTTCTCATAGTCATCATTGTCACCGACGTCCCACTGGGTGTGAGTTTTCCTTGCCCTTATGTGGGCCTACCGAGGATGTCGTAGTGGTTTGTGTTGTGGTTTGTGCAGCCCTTTGAGACACTAGTGATTTAGGGCTATATAAGTAAACATTGATTGATTGATTGATCTTCCTCAAAAAGGAAAACCCCTTTAAGGCGATTTTGACATTTTTTTCTTATAGTCTCTTATTGGTTGCCAGATGTTTTGTGTCAAAAACGGTACGATAAGGCATCAATCCTCATTACTTTAGTATCGTTTATGCCAAAAAATCCTTAAAATTGGTGCACTGAGTGGAAGGTCATAATAAAAGACAAAAGTATTTTTTTAATTTACTTTCCCTAAATATCAATCAATCTATCTAACAATGCTTATTTATATAGCCCTAAATCACAAGTGTCTCAAAGGGCTGCACAAGTCACAACGACATCCTCGGTTCAGAGCCCACATAAGGGCAAGGAAAAACTCACAACCCTTTGGGATGTTAATATGAATGACTATGGAAAACCTTGGAGAGGACCCCCCCCCCCAAGGGAGACCAGATGCAATGGACGTCGAGTGGGTCTAACATAATATAACGAAAATCCAGTCCAAAGTGGATCTAACATAATAGTGAGAGTCCAGTCCATAGTGGATCTAACATAATAGTGAGAGTCCAGTCCATAGTAGATCTAACATAATAGTGAGAGAGTCCAGTCCATAGAAGATCTAACATAATAGTGAGAGTCCAGTCCGTAATGGATCTAACATAATAGTGAGAGTCCAGTCCGTAGTGGCTCTAACATAATAGTGAGAGTCCAGTCCGTAGTGGATCCAACATAATAGTGAGAGTCCAGTCCGTAGTGGATCTAACATAATAGTGAAAGTCCGGTCCATAATGGATCCAACATAATAGTGAGAGTCCAGTCCGTAGTAGATCCAACATAATAGTGAGAGTCCAGTCCGTAGTGGATCTAACATAATAAGAGTCCAGTCCATAGTGGATCTAACATAATAGTGAGAGTCCAGTCCATAGTGGATCCAACATAATAGTGAGAGTCCAGTCCATAGTGGATCTAACATAATAGTGAGAGTCCAGTCCACAGTGGATCTAACATAATAGTGAGAGTCCAGTCCATAGTGGATCTAACATAATAGTGACAGTCCAGTCCATAGTGGATCTAACATAATAGTGAGAGTCCAGTCCATGGTGGATCTACCATAATAGTGAGAGTCCAGTCCGTAGTGGATCTAACATAATAGTGAGAGTCCAGTCTATAGTTGATCTAACATAATAGTGTGAAAGTCCAGTCCATACTGCATCTAACATAATAGTGAGAGTCCAGTCCATAGTGGATCTAGCATAATAGTGAGAGTCCAGTCCATAGTGGATTTAACATAATAGTGAGAGTCCAGTCCATAGAGGATCTAACATAATAGTGAGAGTCCAGTCCATAGTGGATTTAACATAATAGTGAGAGTCCAGTCCATAGTGTGTCTAACATAATAGTGAGAGTCCAGTCCATAGTGAATCCAACATAATAGTAGGAGTCCAGTCCATAGTGGATCTAACATAATAGTGAGAGTCCAGTCCATAGTAGATCTAACATAATAGTGAGAGTCCAGTCCATAGTGGATCCAACATAGTAGTGAGAGTCCAGTCCAAAGTGGATCCAACATAATAGTGAGAGTCCAGTCCATAGTGGATCTAACATAATAGTGTGAGAGTCCAGTCCATAGTGGATCTAACATAATAGTGAGAGTCGAGTCCATAGTGGATCTAACATAATAGTGACTATTCATATTATCTTCGTGTCATATTATGCTCCTTCCAGTGTTGTTGTTTTTAGGTTAGAGTTTCCAATCAGAATTCAGCTATCTTATGTTGCCATGCTGTACCAGTGAACAGGCACATACAGTTGATAGATAATTGCCATAGCCAATTATATGACGAGCTGGCCTCACGCTGAACGTGCCATTAACGCATTACGCTATGATTGGATACTCACTTGGGAGTCCCAACTGCGTATCTAGGACATTATGTCCTTCAGAAGTGTATGTCAAGTTGTACATATATACATATACACACATATATACATATGGATATATATAAATGATACATGATATATGGGTTGTACTTGTATAGCGCTTTTCTACCTTCAAGGTACTCAAAGCGCTTTGACACTACTTCCACATTTACCCATTCACACACACATTCACACACTGATGGAGGGAGCTGCCATGCAAGGCGTCAACCAGCACCCATCAGGAGCAAGGGTGAAGTGTCTTGCTCAGGACACAACGGACGTGATGAGGTTGGTACTAGGTGGGATATATATATATATGTATATATATATATATATATATATATATATATATATATATATATATATATATATATATATACATCCATCCATCTATTTTCTACCGCTTGCCCCTTTTTGGGGTACATAATAAATAAACAAATTTACATATACGTATATGTATATATATATATATTTATATATATATATATATATATATATATATATATATATATATATATATATATATAAATATATATTTATATATATATATATATTTATATATATATATATATATATATATATAGAATTATATATATATATACATATATACGTTGTATTTTGGTTTCATTTGACCACATGACATTCTCCCAATCCTCTGCTGTAGGATCCATGTATCTTTTTTGGTATAAACTCAACTCTTTGTGTTTGGAGGAAGAAGAATACTGAGTTGCATCCCAAGTACACCATACCTACTGTGAAGCATGGGGGTGGAAACATCATGCTTTGGGGCGGTTTTTCTACTAAGGGGCTGGACGATTGATCCCTGTTAAGGAAAGAATGAATGGGGCCATGTATCGTGAGATTTTGAGCCAAAACCTCCTCATATATATATATATATATATATATATATATATATATATATATATATATATATATATATATATATATATATATATATATATATATATATATATATATATATATATATATATATATTTCCAACAGAATGACTCCCATAAGAGAGCACGAAAAGACACTCTTGTATTTCTAGTGACTGGAATACTTTACACACAGATGGTGTGTCGCCTCTCTTACAACTCTCATACTACATCTCCAAAGCCGTGGAAAATTGCAGTTTTAACTCAAAATTTCTCAAAAACCGAACAAGACATTTCATATCATCAATGGACAGCTTACAAATATTCGGCGGTCGTTCTCGGGCTCTTACCGAGGGGGGTGCCGATGCCGTATCCTTTGCTGTCGATGAGGCCCCCCACCTGCGTCAGGTTACAGTTGCGCCTGGTGATGTAGTCGATGGTGGTGGACTCCATGATGAGCGCGTAGTCGGACTTGAGCACTCGTTGGATGCCGTCCTCGATGGACTTGACCAGCGAGGTGCTGGGCTTGCTGCTCATGAAGGCCCACATCTTCTCGAAGGTAGACACCTTGGATTTCTGACGGAGTGGAAACGGGGACAAATATGAAACAGAGTCGGTTTTCCAGTATGACCAGTTTAAGTCCCAAATCCACAGATTCAGGCGATTGTATTTGCTTTGTTACAGGATTAAGAGTCTCTGCATGGAAGCTGCAGACGCGCCTGCAGACCATCTGCAATCAGTGCACCTGACGATGATGAGCGAGCTGCCTTCGTAAGCCGGCACAACCTGCCATCCCGTGCCAGAATATGACCTACTGTTTTCGTACAGTAAGCCGCGTCCTGCTTGATGCAATCCAGTTCTCTCTGTTTGCCCCTCTGTGTTTTCTTGTGACGTCCCCGCAGTACCCTCCGTCGCCTTGAAAGTGAGCTGTGCGTCTCACTTTTCCCTGGGTCTCCCTCTGGAACCTGACTGCCTCCCTCGATCCTTGACTTCCCCCGCTTTGGACCCGGACCTGTACACTTCTCTCCTCCGGACTTCGTCGTCTCTCGTTCAACATTTACGGTAACACTGAACAGCTCATCTACAACATAGACTTAAACTATACACACTCTTGGATTTTTTTCACACTCCATATACACTCTCTATATATAATAAATATTAAAGCTACAATCCCCTTGTGTCTGTGTTGTCATCTCCCCTTAGTCAATCATAACAGCAATATGTTCATACAGCTAGCCTGAATAGCATGTTAACATTGATTAGCTTGCAGTCATGTACTGACTAAATATGTCTGATTAGCACGCCAACGAGTCAAAAACATCAACAAAGTGCCTCCTTTGTGCATTCACGCACAGCATAAAACTTTTGGTGGACAAAATGAGACAAAGGAGGAGTGGAAGATTTCACATGTAAACAAACTGTTGCGTCACGGTCCACACTATGGTGAGTTCAAGAACCGCCGAAATTTGTACGACAAAACGATGTTCACCAAATGTGTTCATCAGTTAAGCATACACACACAATTCGAAATGTTTGTGTCACGTCTGTCCTCAAACAAAAAACATACTTAAATTTTTTTTTGACATTTTGTCCCCATCTTTTTCCATTTTTTAAAAATGCTGCACGGAGCCACTAGGGCGGCACTAAAGAGCCGCATGCAGCTCGGCTGACCCCCATCATAGGAGTTAAACTTTTATTGTTTTGAAAATTGGTTTATATTGTCGCACTTTAAGATCTATTTACAGTATTTTTCGGACTATAAGACGCACTATACACAGTCTTGGATTTGTTTACACTCCATTTCCTTAGTATATTTAGTATTGTTTTATTTTATGTATACATATATATATATATATATATATATATATATATATATATATATGTATATATATATACATACATACATATATATACATACATACATATATACATATAGACATATATATATATACATACATACATACATACATACATATATATATACATAAATACATATATATATACATACATACATATATATATATATATATAGACAAATTTTCTATATACATATATATATCCATCCATCCATCCATTTTCTACCGCTTATTCCCTTTCGGGGTCGCGGGGGGCGCTGGCGCCTATCTCAGCTACAATCGGGCGGAAGGCGGGGTACACCCTGAACGAGTCGCCACCTCATCGCAGGGCCAACACAGATAGACAGACAACATTCACACTCACATTCACACACTAGGGCCAATTTAGTGTTGCTAATCAACCTATCCCCAGGTGCATGTCTTTGGAAGTGGGAGGAAGCCGGAGTACCCGGAGGGAACCCACGCATTCACGGGGAGAACATGCAAACTCCACACAGAAAGATCCCAAGCCTGGATTTGAACCCAGGACTGCAGGAACTTCTTATTGTGAGACAGACGCACCAACCCCTCTGCCACCGTGAAGCCCTACATATATATATATATATATATATATATATATATATATATATATACATATATATATATATATATATACATATACATATATATATATATATATATATATATATATATATATATACATATATATATATATATATATATATATATATATATATATACATATATATATATATATATATATATATATATATATATATATATATATATATATATATATATATAATAAATCTTAGAGCTGCATCACACCCTGGTGTCTGTGTCGTCATCTCCCCTTAGTCAATCAACAGCAATATGTTCATACAGCTAGCCTAAATAGCATGTTAGCATTGTTAGCTTACACCCATTAACTGACCAAATACGCCTGATTATTACTCCAACAAGTCAATAACATCCACAAAGCGCACCTGTGTGCATTCACGCACAGCATAAAACTTTTGGTGGACAAAATGAGACAAAGGAGGAGTGCGTCACAGTCCACACCATGGTGAGTTCAAGAACCGCCGAAATTAGTAGGACAAAACGATGTTCACCAAATGTTTTCATCAGTTAGGCATACACACACACATTTCTAACAATTGGGAAGGTTTGTGTCATGTTTGTCCTCAAACAAAAAACATAAAAAATCGATATATTTTCCCGCCATCTTTTTCCATTTTCAATCCTTTTGCACGGAGCCACTAGGCCGGCACTAAAGACGGCTGACCTCCGTCATAAGAGCTCCTCAAGCAGCCACTCCAGACATGCCCATTTTGTATTTAAATTTTGTATTTTATTTTTTTTAACATCAGGTCACATTTGTGCCATGTCTAATCCCGGATAATTGCCGTCTAAAGACTGAGAGCCATTTCAAATCGGGAGAGACGGTGTTGAAGCAGCCGTCGCCACTGTTTACATTTAAAAAAAAAAAAAACAGTAATGTTAATATGAGGACGTAAAAAAAGTGACAGATTGGAGATATGGCGAGTGATGTCAAGTGCTAACTTAGACCCAAAGTTTAATGAGTTTTTAATCTTCAACGTGTGTGTTTAAGAGGCTGGGGAGACAAGCCGGAACCTTGGCAAAGCAGACTTTTTGCAGTAATTATGAAGAGAGGGAAATACTAGCAGGGTGCTTTCCTAAAGATACGACGGAACGACTCGAAAAGTTGGAGTTCAACCATATATTTTGCAAAAACATACGCCTTCAAACTCAATAGTTGCTAACTAATACTATCAAGCGATGTGTGAGACTTCAGATTTTCATTTTATTTTTTTTATTTGGCTTTGTAGCGTTTTCTCAGGATGCACACCACGCATATGAATAAATAAAATAAAAATATTTCACATTTGAACCTAGGTACCTTGGAATTAATACAGGTTCCAATTTTCGGTACATTTGGTGTGCGTTAATAAACATTAAATGTTTTTAATAGTAAAATAAAACATTTTTTTTAGTTCTATCTTGTTTTAATATTACATTTCTGAATCAATTTCTTTGTCGGCATTAAAAAATCGCAACATTACCTAGACGTGTTCGTGTTATGGATGTGATGATTGAAAATTTTACATCCAATGTTATTTGGACAAAATATAGCACCTTTATTACAAACCCCGTTTCCGTATGAGTTGGGAAATTGTGTTAGATGAAAATATAAACAGAATACAATGATTTGCAAATTATTTTCAACCCATTTTCAGCTGAATATGCTACAAAGACAACATATTTGATGTTCAAACTCGTAAATTTGGGCAAGACACTTTACCCACCTGCTCCCAGTGGTCACCCACACTGGTTTAAATGTAACTTAGATATTGGGTTTCACTATGTAAAGCACTTTGAGTCACTAGAGAAAAGCGCTTTATAAATATAATTCATAAGTGTGACCAGTAGATGGCAGTCACACATAAGAAATACGTGTAGACTGCAATATGACCCAAGTAAACAACACAAAAATGTTATATGTTCCATTGAAAATCTATTATAATGTTTTAGTACGACTGCTCGAGATGCAAAGAAAAATTCACAAATAACTTCAGCTGAAATACAGGACTCTCTGAAAAATTGTGGTGTGGTCTGTTTCAAGATGCACGATACGGAGGCACTTGAAGTAAAATGGGCTGCATGGTCGAGTCGACAGAAGAAAGCCATTTCTGCGCAAATGTCACAAAGTATCCCGCTTACATTACGCCAAACAGCACAGAGAAAAGCCGCAAAACTCCTGGAACAAAGTCATTTGGAGTGATGGCTTTCTTCTGGGACCTCGACCATGCAGCCCATTTTTCTTCAAGTGAATATGAAGGATAACACAAAAGTGTTATCCTTCATATTCTTTGAAGAATGGCCAATAAATCATCGGTTCTCCCAGGGTATGTAAAGTTATGTGCACAACTATATATATATATATATATATATATATATATATATATATATATATGAAATAATTGAACATATATACACCCACCCAAACACACACAAATATCTCCCGAATTCTGAGGTCTCAATGTAGGCAATTGTGATAATAAGGTTATTTTTTTTAAATATAATTAGGGTTTTGACCTGGGAACCAATTAATTGTAATAGTATTTCTTATGGGGCTTTTTCTCAATGACACACAAATAGTGGAGTTTAGAGGTTCCACTGAAGGTGTTTTCTAAACTTCTAAAAGTAGCAACTTCTCCATCATGCCTAGTCCACCTGTATTTTTTTTCAGCACTCTTTGTTGGAGTAAAGTCTCTACTTGAAGAAAAATGCGCTGCATGGTCGAATCGCCGGAAGAAAGCCATTTCTGCGCAAGTATCACAAAGTATCCCGCTTACAATACGCCAAACAGCACGGAGACAAGCCTCAAAACTTCTGGAAGAAAGTCATTTGGAGTGATGGCTTTCTTCTGGCGACTCGACCATGCAGCCCATTTTTCTTCAAGTGAATATGAATGATAACACAAAAGTGTCATCATTCATATTCTCTGAAGAATGGCCAATAAATCATAAATTCTCCCAGGGTATGTAAACTTATGAGCACAACTGTATCCGTCGGTAAACTCGCCATGAAAGCACTAAAACATACCGGCTGTAGTGAGTTTACATTATTCACCCAAATAACTTTAGAGAGTTTTCACGGGCCGCGTTTCCGGCATTGTGGTTGTTTCCGGATGAGGAAATGCTGCTCCGTTATTGATTGAAGTAAAGTCTGAATGTCATTAAAACAGTTAGCTCCAACTTTTGACACTTCTTCAGCTTCCATCCTTGCACGCTACACCGCTGCAACAAAGATGACGGGTAAAAGACGCCGTCAAGGGTGAGCCACGTAAATAAGACCGCCCACAAAAACGGCGCATTCTGAAGCGACTGTCAGAAAGTGACTAGAAAATGATCCGTAAAACATCATCAATGCAACATTTTGACCAAAGAACTACCATTACATGTTATGCAGACCACAAGGAAATGTTTTACATTTACAAAAAAATCATAATATGACCCCTTTAACGCGCCTTATGTATGAAAATAGACCTGAATATAACCGCTCATCAGCAGCACGCCTTATAGCCCGGTGCGCCCTATGGTCTGGAAAATACCGTATATTTCTTGCCATGAAATGTCTGATAAAGACTTCCTATTCTTCCTACCCGGACAAACTTTCACACCTGCTATTCAGCAGACGGCGAAAACAACAAAAGATGCTGGAGGGGAACGCAGCAGCGACTTTGGATAAAGAAGTATCAGCCGGGAGGGAAATAACAATTTACAGAAGAAGCAAAACAAGTCCCAAATTGCCGTTCTCTGTGGCGACTGTGATGGAACAAAACAATGCCAGAATCATTGCGATACAGACAATCTCAGTGTGGGGCAAACCATTCGATACTTTTAGGATCTGTTTTGATACAACTGTAATGTATTCACTAGATACACATTTACATGATGTTTTTTTTTGTTTTCCAAAGGGGTGCAGCGTATACCATGAATTAATTAACGTGGACCCCTACTTAAACAAGTTGAAAAACTTATTGGGGTGTTACCATTTAGTTGTCAATTGTACGGAATATGTACTGTACTGTGCACTCTACTAATAAAAGTCTCAATCAATTAATCAACCAATCAATCAATCAAAGCGGTAAGCCACAATTCCGGTTTGGAATGTACTAACTAGTTTAGTTACTAGTTTACTTAGATACAATCCTAACAATAAATACAAACCCCAAAACCAATGAAGTTGGCAGGTTGTGTAAATGGTAAATAAAAACAGAATACAATTAAAGCTGCAAGCAGCGATGGACGGGACCGACTTTTGCTGGTGTTTCCTGCCTTTACCCATTCAACATATCTTTACCTGCACATTACCTACCTTCCCTGCATCCTGGGGTCACACTGGTGCTTCTTTCTTTCACCCATCCATGCTGGTGCTTCCTGCCATCACCCAGACAACATATCTTTACCTGCACATTACCTACCTTCTCTGTATCCTGGAGTCAAACTGGCTCCTTCTTTCAGCCAGTCAACATATCTTTACCCGCACTGTACCTACCTTCTCTGCATTGTGTGGTCAGTGCAGAAGTTCTTTGAAGGCTCGTAAAATCTAAACCGCAGCAGTTAGAAAAACTCTTTCATCAACTTTTAATCAGAAGGGTTCAATCTCTTTCCTGTGCGAGTTTGAAGCCGACACAACAAACGCGCTCAGAGGAGAAAATGTTTGAAAAAAGGTGACGGGTTTTTACAAAACTTTTGTTTTGAAGGGGTAATTGCCAACTTCTTGTTGAAATTTGCCGAAGGATGTCAATAAATTAAATGTAGGTCTAAGTGAGACCTACATAGAGGTTTTAGTTTCATGTCTCTACAACATTCCTACCGGAATTTACAAGCAGTTTTGTCTGTGTTTTCTTCCTAGGAGCAGTTTTGTCAGTGTTTTATTCCTAGGGGGCGCTAGAGCGCAATTTTGAGTTTTGGGGTTTGTTTTTTATTAGATCTCAAATTTCCCTAGTCCTGATGTGTGTGTAAAATATGGTGAGTTTTGAAGCATTTTAAGGGGGTCAAATTACCGCTCAAAGAGGCAAAAATGACATTTTTTAGGAAACTTTTGTTTTGAAGGGGGTTTTACCAACTTTCTGTTGATTTTTGCTGACGGATGTCAATGAATGAAATCTAGGTCTAAGTCAGACCTACATAGAGGTTTTTGTTTCATGTCCCTACAACATTCCTAAAGGAAGTTACACGCAGTTTTGTCTGTGTTTTTTCCTAGGGGGAGCTAGAGCGCAAATTTGAGTTTTGGGTTTTGGTGTTTTGATTAGATCACAATCCGTCACAGATACGTGTTAATATTGATTAACGTGTTGTTTTATTGCTGAATGGGTTGTACGTACGTCTAGCTTGTGTGCTACTGTGTGCTTAGACTTTGTGTAGCTGCTAGCTCCTCGTAGCATTTAGCCTGACCTGTTTATCTTTTATGAATAACTTCACGACCAAGAAAACCGTGTGCTTGTTAGAAGACATTTCCATGTTAACTGGCTGTCTAGTAAAGGACTGCTTGTTAATCACAAAAATGAATCCTGGGCGTGGCCACCGCTGCTTCTCACTGCTCCCCTCACCTCCCCTCACCTCCCAGGGAGTAATCAAGGGGGATGAGTCAAATGCAGGGAATAATTTCGCCACACCTAGTGTGTGTGTGACAATCATTGGTACTTTAACTTTAACTTTTAACTTGTAGTAAAACTAATATTGGGAAGTTTATCAAGTTTATAATTAGGGACCGAATGTCTCTTGGGGACAGAGGACCCGATTGTATTTCTAAGGTTTTATTATTCTTTATTTATTCCGCCGCCTCTTTGAGCTGTAATTTGACCCTCTTTACATGCTTCAAAACTCACCATATTTGAGACAAACATCAGGACTGACAAAAATTGCCATCTAATAAAAAAACCCGACCCCAAAACTCAAAATTGCGCTCTAACGCCCCCTAGGAAAAAACACATACAAAACTGCTTGTAACATCTGTTAGGAATGTCAGAGAGACATGAAACAAAAACCTCTATGTAGACCTAGATATCATAAATTGACATCCTTCAGCAAAATTCAACAGGAAGTTGGCAAAAACCCCTTCAAAAGAAAACTTTCCGAAAATTGTTTTCATTTTTGCCTATTTGAGCTGTAATTTGACCCCCTTAAAATGCTTCAAAACTCACCAAACTGGACACACACATAGGAAACTGGCGAAAATTGCGATCGAATAAAAAAATGTTAATAAAAAAACTCAAAATTGCGCTCTAGCGCCCCCTAGGAATAAAACACGGACAAAACTGCTCTTGGGAAGAAAACACAGACAGAACTGCTTGTAACTTCCAGTAGTAATGTCGTAGAGACATGAAACAAAAACCTCTATGTAGGTCTCACTTAGACCTACATTTCATTCATTGACATCTGTCAGCAAAAATCAACAGGAAGTTGGCAATTGCCCCTTCAAAACAAAAAATGTGTAAAAACCCGTCAACTTTTTTCAAACATTATCTCCTCTGAGCGCGTTTCTTGTGTCGGCTTCAAACTAACACAAGCCCTTCTGATTAAAAGTTGACGGACTAAAGAGTTTTTCTAATTGCCTGGGTTTTGTTTTTACGAGCCTTCAAAGAACTTCTGCGCTTCTGAGGGCCGCTTAAAAGCAGGAAGCACCAGCGTGACCACACAATGCAGAGAAGGTAGGTAATGTGCGGGTAAAGATATGTTGACTGGGTGAAAGAAGGAGGCACCAGTTTGACTCCAGGATACAGAGAAGGTAGGTAGTGTGCAGGTAAAGATATGTTATCTGGGTGATGGCAGGAAGCACCAGCGTGTATGGGTGACAGAAAGAAGCACCAGTGTGACCCCAGGATGCAGGGAAGGTAGGTACTGTGCGGGTAAATATATGTTGACTGGGTGAAAGAAGGAGGCCCCAGTTTGACTCCAGGATACAGAGAAGGTAGGTAATGTGCAGGTAAAGATATGTTGACTGGGTGAAAGAAGGAGGCCCCAGTTTGACTCCAGGATACAGAGAAGGTAAGTACTGTGCGGGTAAAGATATGTTGACTGGGTGAAAGAAGGAGGCACCAGTTTGACTCCAGGATACAGAGAAGGTAGGTAACGTGCAGGTAAAGATATGTTGTCTGGGTGATGGCAGGAAGCACCAGCGTGTATGGATGACAGAAAGAAGCACCAGTGTGACCCCAGGATGCAGGGAAGGTAGGTAATGTGCAGGTAAAGATATGTTGAATGGGTAAAGGCAGGAAACACCAGCAAAACTGGGTCTAGTTCATTGCTGTTTGCAGCTTTAATTTGATACTTGTTTTTTTTAAAGTTGATATTGGACCGATATGTGATATCGATATCAGATTGGGGCCTCTGTAGTGATTTTAAAAGGTCAGTATGACTACGCATTACATTGAGAAACTCGCACCCGTTGGCGGTCCAAATCAAATGACTGGACGTTCCACATTTGGCCCCCGGCCCCCACTTTGGGCACCCATGGCATAAATCCACTCCAGTGACAAATTCTCCAATGCATTAGATTGAAATTGTGTTTCGTAGTGGTTCATAGCGCACCTTAAAGAAAGACATGGTCGCTCCGTCCCGTACCACACCGTACTCGATCTTGGTCTGCTTGGCGATGTCGTCCGCCGAGTCCACCGCTGAGTCCATCCTCTCCACGGTGAGGAACGCCGCCAGGTTGGCCGTGTAGGACGAGATGATGATGAGCGTGAAGAACCACCAGATGCCGCCGATGATCCTGGTGGACAGGGCTTTGGGCATCAGTTCGGAGCCTGGAAACAAGAGGAGCGCTTTTCAGCCTTTTGGTCCTTCTTTCTAAAACTGGACCGAGCGTTGGAAGCAGACCATTGTTGTTTGTTTACAAGGCAGCGGAAATGATTGGAAGTGCTTATAGAGGAAATTAAGCATCTATATATATATATTAGGGCTGGGCAACGATTACAAATTTTAATCGAAGTTAATCGCACTATTTCTCCGATTAATCGCGATTAACTGCATTGTATACGCAAAGCCCAATAATGAATTCAAAAGTAGTGTGTAGTGCACCTTTATTGGAATATTCTCCCACATAAACAAAAGCGCCAAAACATTTGTTGTGCAAACACAATTTAAACAGTAGCAGTTAAATAGCATATTTTATGAAAATCAACTCAAAAAATGTAAATACAAACATTTAAGCTTATTGCCACTGCCAGGGTATTTAAGTTATCCTGTTTGTTATGGAAAATACATATAATCTACATACAAATCTCTGAGCCACAATCACAACATCTGAACAGGCAATTTCTGAGGTAACAGCAGAAACATTTTTTTTTTATCAGGAATCTTATGTTTAAACAACCTATAATATAGGTAGTGGGCTGTTTTAGGGAATTTTTGATCAAATTATTTGTAGTAGCAATATTAATAATGTTGTGTTTATTCTGCGTAGTGCACTTAAAATAATTATGACCATATCTAGGAATTGATATGATGGGAATTTTCCGATTGTTTGCTTGGTGCTTTGATAAACTGAACGCATCATATACATGGTACTATATTGTGATGTTATGAGCCAGGGAAATAAAGAACTACCCTACCCAGCATGCAACAGGAGTGACGAGCATGCGCGGTAGCCCGGTATAGGTTGTGTCGCCATGACGGCATCTTGTATGTTGTGATATGCACGCTCTGAAAGTAAACGTTAAGAACTCAGCCAACACTCCTCGTCTGCATTATTCATAAATAGACAAACAACACATATACTCCGCTGCTTCACAGGCCGCTGGATGTAGCCGGCAAAGTATTCCCATGCTAACTAGCCGGGTCTAGCAAGCACGCGTCATTCAGTCCAAAACGGCCCGATCTATCCACATCCAGAATTGTCTGGCGGTCGTAAGTGATCCCGGAGTGACCACGCTGTAAGCCAGCCATGAAATTTGCAGAATTGTCCGGTATTTTTGCCAGATTTTCCATCTTTACCAAGAGCTCCTCGACTCCGAAGCCCGTCCGGGCGACGCCATCTTGTTAAGAAAAGGCGTTAAGAAAATAAAAGCATGTAAACAACATACGCAAATGTGCGATAAAATAATTGTCGGCGTTAATAGATTGATGAATTAACTTGTAATTAACGCATTAATTTGCCCAAACCCTAATATATATATATATATATTCACATATACATGATACATATACATACATATGGTTCAGGGGAGTTTATTGACTTCAATAAGATCCCCTGAAGAGCAGGGAAACCTCAGAAACAGGCTTGTAGAGACGATATAGCCTCTGCACTGTATAATGCATATATATATATATATATATATATATATATATATATATATATATATATATATATATATAAATATATATATATATATATATATATATATATATATATATATATATATATATATATATACATACATACACATATACAGTGGGGCAAAAAAGTATTTCGTCAGCCAGCGATTGAGCAAGTTCTCCCACTTAAAATGATGACAGAGGTCTGTAATTTTCATCATAGGTACACTTCAAATGTGAGAGACTGAATGTGAAAAAAAAATCCAGGAATTCACATTGTAGGAATTTTACAGAATGTATTTATAAATGATGGTGGAAAATAAGTATTTGGTCACCCATTCAACGCTCTCACTGATGGAAGGAGGTTTTGGCTCCAAATCTCACGATACATGGCCCCATTCATTCTTTCCTTAACACGGATCAATCGTCCTGTCCCCTTAGCACATGTGTGTCAAACTCTGGCCCGCGGGCCAATATTGGCCCGCCGTGTAATTTCATTTGGCCCTTGAGGCAATATCAAATTAACATTAGAGCTGGCCCGCCGCTGTAACATCGCATTCACAACTAATACTCATACTCGTCAACCCTCCCGATTTTCCCGGGAAACTCCCGAAGTTCAGTGCCCCTCCCGAATTTCTCCCGATTTCCACTCAGACAATAATATTGGGGGCGTGCCGTAAAAGCACTGCCTTTGGCGTTCTCTACATGTCGCCACGTCCGCTTTTTCTCCATAAGGGCAGCGTGCCGGCCCACTCACATAAAATGCGCGGCTCATACACACACACAAGTGTATGCAAGGCATACTTTGGTCAACAGCCATACAGGTCACACTGAGGGTGGCCGTATAAACACTGTTACAAATATACGCCACACTGTGAACCCACAGCAAACAAGAATGACAAACACATTTCGGGAGAACATCCGCGCCGTAAGACAACATAAACACAACCGAACAAATACCCAGAACCCCCTTGCATCACTAACTCTTCCGAGACGCTACAATATACACCCTAGCTAACACCAAACCCCGCCACAACTCAAACCCGCCGCCGAAAAGAGGCATTCAATTTGTATTTTTATTTTATTTGATATAAATGATAAATGGGTTGTACTTGTATAGCGCTTTTCTACCTTCAAGGTACTCAAAGCGCTTTGACACTACTTCCACATTTACCCATTCACACACACATTCAAACACTGATGGAGGGAGCTGCCATGCAAGGCCCCAACCAGCACCCATCAGGAGCATGGGTGAAGCGTCTTGCTCAGGACACAACGGACGTGACGAGGTTGGTACTAGGTGGGATTTGAACCAGGGACCCTCAGGTTGTGCACGGCCACTCTCCCACTGCGCCGTGCCATTGATATTTTGTAATTATTATTATTTAAAACTCAATTTTGCATGTCACTATAAAGTTAAATAAGCCTTGCTTGGTCAATATTCAATGCAAAACTTGTTTGGGTCCCTATTAAAGGATGAATTTGTTCAACCTCAGTTTTAAATTTTGGCCCACTCTGTATTTGAGTATGACACCCCTAACCCCAAAGCATGATGTTCCCACCCCCATGCTTCACAGTAGGTATGGTGTTCTTGGGATGCAACTCAGTATTCTTCTTCCTCCAAACACGACCAGTTGAGTTTATACCAAAAAGTTCTATTTTGCTTTCATCTGACCACAAGACATTCTCCCAATCCTCTGCTGTATCATCCATGTATCCATTTTGGTATCAATCAATGTTTACTTATATAGCCCTACATCACTAATGTCTCAAAGGGCTGCACAAACCACTACGACATCCTCGGTAGGCCCACATAAGGGCAAGGAAAACTCACACCCAGTGGGACGCCGGTGACAATGATGACTATGAGAACCTTGGAGAGGAGGAAAGCAATGGATGTCGAGCGGGTCTAACATGATACTTTGAAAGTTCAATCCATAATGGATCCAACACAGTCGCAAGAGTCCAGTCCAAAGCGGATCCAACACAGCAGCGAGAGTCCCGTTCACAGCGGAGCCAGCAGGAAACCATCCCAAGCGGAGGCGGATCAGCATCGCAGAGATGTCCCCAGCCGATACACAGGCGAGCAGTACATGGCCACCGGATCGGACCGGACCCCCTCCACAAGGGAGAGTGGGACATAGAAGAAAAAGAAAAGAAACGGCAGATCAACTGGTCTAACTCGTATATAAGTGGTCCGTTACGGCAATATATGGGCAATTACTACAATCAAGCAAAAGCTAAAAAATATGTTTTATTATTACTTTCATTATTTGCTGAGTCATAGTATTCTGGTGATAAATAAACAGCATCAGGGTTATTGTGCACCAAAGTCAAATCCTACTTGTGTCCTTTTTATAACATGACCCTGAACTCATCACCACGTCCTGCCGTGTATTGTACTACAGATTATATATAAAGTCATTTTTGGTACTATCTGGAAAAAAAATAGATAAATAAACAACAACCCCGGTCTGGTGTGCGTCTCCTGCTCGGATCAATTCGCTGACTGACGTTAAAGTTACTTTATATCTCATCTCTGACAACCTTTGAAATACCCTTGCAGGTTTTCTCCCCCCCCCCCCCCCCCGAGTAGATTTATGACAGCAATTGTGAAGAGTAACAAGCCCACGGAGGGGCGGGCAGAGTGCCCCGCTCTTTAACCTCGCCCACCAAATTTGATTGCATTCGTCCTTTGTGGCTCGCACGCTAACAAACGAGGGGAGGGACGCCGCCGGCCCTTAATTCGCTGTGACTGCCGGGAGGGTTCGACTCCCACGTCAGCTCGGGCTGGAAAGCGCCGGGATTAAATTCCACGCTGTAAAAAAAAACAAAAAAAACGCTGCTGTCAAGCGACGGGAAGGTTTATAGCAGAGGTCGCCCGTAAGGACCGGATGAGTCGCCCGTTGGCCTGTTCTAAAAAATAGCTCAAATAGCAGCACTTACCAGTGAGCTGCCTCTATTTTTTTAAATTGTTTTTATTTACTAGCAAGCTGGTCTCGCTTTGCTCGACATTTTTAATTCTAAGAGAGACAAAACTCAAATAGAATTTGAAAATCCAAGAAAATATTTGAAAGACTTGGTCTTCACTTGTTTAAATGAATTGATTTTTTTTTTTTTTTACTTTGCTTCTTATAACTTTCAGAAAGACAATTTTAGAGAAAAAATACAACCTTAAACATGATTTTAGGATTTTTAAACACATGTACATTTTTACCTTTTAAATTCCTTCCTCTTCTTTCCTGACAATTTAAATCAATATTCAAGTATTTTTTATTGTAAAGAATAATAAATACATTTTAATTTAATTCTTCAACTTAGCTTCTGTTTTTTGACGAAGAATATTTCTTCATACTTATTATGATTAAAATAAAACAAAAATATTCTGGCAAATCTAGAAAATCTGTAGACTAAAATTTAAATCGTATTTCAAAGTCTTTTTAATTTCTTTTAAAATTTTTGTTCTGGAAAATCTAGAAGAAATAATGATTTGTCTTTGTTAGAAATATAGCTTGGTCCAATTTGTTATATATTCTAACAAAGTGCAGATTGGATTTTAACCTATTTAAAACATGTCATCAAAATTCTATAATTAATCTTAATCAGGAAAATTACTAATGATGTTCCATTAACTATTTTTTAAATTTTTTCAAAAAGATTCAAATTAGCTAGTTTTCGTCTTTGTTTTTTCAGTTGGATTTTGAATTTTAAAGAGTCGAAATGGAAGATAAACTATGTTTCAAAATTTAATTCTTTTGTTGTTTTCTCCTCTTTTAAACCATTCAATTAAGTGTTTTTTTTCATCATTTGTTCTCTACTTTGCTTCTTATAAGTTTCAGAAAGACAATTTTAGATAAAAAAATACAACTTTTAACATTATTTTAGGATTTTTAAACACATATACCTTTTTACCTTTTAAATTCCTTCCTCTTCTTACCTGAAAATTTAAATCAATATTCAAGTATTTTTATTGTAAAGAATAATAAATATATTTTAATTTAATTCTTCAATTTAGCTTCTTTTTTTCGACGAAGAATATTTCTTCATACTTATTATGATTAAAATAAAACAAAAATATTCTGGCAAATCTAGAAAATCTGTAGACTAAAATTTAAATCTTATTTCAAAGTCTTTTTAATTTCTTTTAAAATTTTTGTTCTGGAAAATCTAGAAAAAATAATGATTTGTCTTTGTTAGAAATATAGCTTGGTCCAATTTGTTATATATTCTAACAAAGTGCAGATTGGATTTTAACCTATTTAAAACATGTCATCAAAATTCTATGATTAATCTTAATCAGGAAAAATTACTAATGATGTTCCATATAATATTTTTCAAATTTAAAAAAAATAATTAGCTAGTTTTTCTCTTTGTTTTTTCACTTGGATTTTGAATTTTAAAGAGTCGAAATGGAAGATAAACTATGTTTCAAAATTTAATTTTAATATATTTTTTTTGTTTTCTCCTCTTTTAAACCGTTCAATTAAGTGTTTTTTTTCATCATTTATTCTCTAATTTGCTTCTTATAAGTTTCAGAAAGACAATTTTAGATAAAAAAAATACAACTTTTAACATTATTTTAGGATTTTTAAACACATATACCTTTTTACCTTTTAAATTCCTTCCTCTTCTTACCTGAAAATTTAAATCAATATTCAAGTATTTTTATTGTAAAGAATAATAAATACATTTTAATTTAATTCTTCAATTTAGCTTCTTTTTTTCGACGAAGAATATTTCTTCATACTTATTATGATTAAAATAAAACAAAAATATTCTGGCAAATCTAGAAAATCTGTAGACTAAAATTTAAATCGTATTTCAAAGTCTTTTTAATTTCTTTTAAAATTTTTGTTCTGGAAAATCTAGAAGAAATAATGATTTGTCTTTGTTAGAAATATAGCTTGGTCCAATTTGTTATATATTCTAACAAAGTGCAGATTGGATTTTAACCTATTTAAAACATGTCATCAAAATTCTATAATTAATCTTAATCAGGAAAATTACTAATGATGTTCCATTAATTATTTTTTAAATTTTTTCAAAAAGATTCAAATTAGCTAGTTTTCGTCTTTGTTTTTTCAGTTGGATTTTGAATTTTAAAGAGTCGAAATGGAAGATAAACTATGTTTCAAAATTTAATTCTTTTGTTGTTTTCTCCTCTTTTAAACCATTCAATTAAGTGTTTTTTTCATCATTTATTCTCTACTTTGCTTCTTATAAGTTTCAGAAAGACAATTTTAGATAAAAAAATACAACTTTTAACATTATTTTAGGATTTTTAAACACATATACCTTTTTACCTTTTAAATTCCTTCCTCTTCTTTCCTGACAATTTAAATCAATGTTCAAGTAAATTGGTTTTGTTGTAAAGAATAATAAATACATTTTAATTTAATTCTTCAATTTAGCTTCTGTTTTTCGACGAAGAATATTTCTTCATACTTATTATGATTAAAATAAAACTAAATTATTCTGGCAAATCTAGAAAATCTGTAGAATCCAATTTAAATCTTATTTCAAAGTCTTTTGAATTTCTTTTCAAATTTTTGCTCTGGAAAATCTAGAAGAAATAATGATTTGTCTTTGTTTGAAATATAGCTTGGTCCAATTTGTTATATATTCTAACAAAGTGCAGATTGGATTTTAACCTATTTAAAACATGTCATCAACATTCTATAATTAATCTTAATCAGGAAAAATTACTAATGATGTTCCATTAATTATTTTTTTTATTTTTTCCAAAAGATTCAAATTAGCTAGTTTTCCTCTTTGTTTTTTCAGTTGGATTTTGAATTTTAAAGAGTTGAAATGGAAGATAAACTATGTTTCAATTTTTTTTTTTCCCTCTTTTAAACCGATCAATTAAGTGTTTTTTTAATCATTTATTCTCTACTTTGCTTCTTATAACTTTCAGAAAGACAATTTTAGAGAAAAAATACAACCTTAAAAATGATTTTAGGATTTTTAAACACATATACCTTTTTACCTTTTAAATTCCTTCCTCTTCTTTCCTGACAATTTAAATCAATGTTCAAGTATTTTTATTTTAAAGAATAATAAATACATTTTAATTTAATTCTTCATTTTAGCTTCTGTTTTTTTGACGAAGAATATTTGTGAAATATTTCTTCAAACTTATGATTAAAATAAAAAAATAAATATTCTGGCAAATCTAGAAAATTTGTAGAATCAAATTTAAATCGTATTTCAAAGTCTTTTGAATTTATTTTCAAAATTTTGCTCTGGAAAATCTAGAAGAAATAATGATTTGTCTTTGTTAGAAATATAGCTTGGTCCAATTTGTTATATATTCTAACAAAGTGCAAATTGGATTTTAACCTATTTAAAACATGTCATCAAAATTCTATAATTAATCTTAATCAGGAAAAATTACTAATGATGTTCCAATAATTATTTTTTTTATTTTTTCCAAAAGATTCAAATTAGCTAGTTTTCCTCTTTGTTTTTTCAGTTGGATTTTGAATTTTAAAGAGTCGAAATGGAAGATAAACTATGTTTCAAAATTTAATTTTAATATATATTTTTTGTTTTCTCCTCTTTTAAACCGTTCAATTAAGTGTTTTTTTTTCATCATTTATTCTCTACTTTGCTTCTTATAACTTCCAGAAAGACAATTTTAGATTAAAAAATACAACTTTAAACATTATTTTAGGATTTTTAAACACATATACCTTTTTACCTATTAAATTCCTTCATCTTCTTTCCTGACAATTTAAATCAATGTTCAAATAATTTTTTTTTTTTTGTAAAGAATAATAAATACATTTTAATTTAATTCTTCATTTTAGCTTCTGTTTTTCGACAAGAATATTTGTGAAATATTTCTTCAAACTTATTATGATTAAAATAAATAAAAAATATTCTGGCAAATCTAGAACATCTGTAGAATCAAATACTACAAAGTCTTTTGAATTTCTTTTAAAAATGTTGTTCTGGAAAATGTAAAAGAAATAATGATTTGTCTTTGTTAGAAATATAGCTCGGTCCAATTAGTTATATATTCTAACAAAATGCAGATTGGATTTTAACCTATTTAAAACATGTCATCAAAATTCTATAATTAATCTTAATCAGGAAAAAATACTAATGATATTCCATAAATTATTTAAATTTTTTTCAAAAAAATTCAAATTAGCTAGTTGTTCTCTTTGTTTTTTCAGTTGGATTTTGAATTTTAAAGTGTCGAAATTGAAGATAAACTATGTTTCAAAAAGTAATTTTAATTTTTTTTGTTTTCTCCTCTTTTAAATCGTTCAATTAAGTGTTTTTTTCATCATTTATTCTCTACTTTGCTTCTTATAACTTTCAGAAAGACAATTTTAGATAAAAAAAATACAACCTTAAACATGATTTTAGGATTTTTAAACACATATTCCTTTTTACCTTTTAAATTCCTTCCTCTTTTTTCCTGACAATTTAAATCAATGTTCAAGTAAATTGGTTTTGTTGTAAAGAATAATAAATACATTTTAATTTAATTCTTCATTTTAGCTTCTGTTTTTCGACAAGAATATTTGTGAAATATTTCTTCAAACTTATCATGATTAAAATAAATAAAAATATTCTGGTAAATCTAAAAAATCTGTAGAATCCAATATTACAAAGTCTTTTGAATTTCTTTTACAATTTTTGTTCTGGAAAATCTAGAAGAAATAATGATTTGTCTTTGTTAGAAATATAGCTTGGTCCAATTTGTTATATATTCTAACAAAGTGCAGATTGGATTTTAACCTATTTAAAATATGTCATCAAAATTCTATAATTTATCTTAATCAGGAAAAAATACTAAGGATATTCCATAAATTCTTTTAATTTTTTTCAAAAAAGCTAGTTTTTCTCTTTGTTTTTTCAGTTGGATTTTGAATTTTAAAGAGTCGAAATTGAAGATAAACTATGTTTCAAAAAGTAATTTTCATTTTTTTCGTGTTTTCTCCTCTTTTAAATCGTTCAATTAAGTGTTTTTTCATCATTTATTCTCTACAAAAAAACCTTCCGTAAAAGGAAAATAAAATGTACGATGGAATTTCAGACAGAAATACCCATTTTTTTCTATATATAGATTTATTTATTAAAGGTAAATTGATCAAATCGTCTATTTCTGGCAATTTATTTAGGTGTGTATCAAACTGGTAGCCCTTCGCATTAATCAGTACCCAAGAAGGGTTTCAAAAAGGTTGGTGACCCCTGGTATACGGTATGTGGTACCGCTCCGGAACTCCCGGATAAATGCGGAAAGTCGATCAGTCACGGGTTTGTTCCTACAAAGGAGCGACGACAGAGCCGATTTTGCTAGAAGACTGCAGATATTTTATTTTTTTCTCACCCCTCCAAACTGAGGGCCGAGATGTAGGGGTAAAAAATGGGAATTAAAAAATGAGACGCCGCTTCTTTTGCAGTTGCATCATCAAGTTGCTGGCACGGCTGCTCTACCAACCGAGCCATACCGCCTCTGCTTTTTGCAGATGATGTGGTCCTGATGGCTTCAACTGGCCAGGATCTTCAGCTCTCACCGGACCGGTTCGCAGCCGAGTGTGAAGCGACTGGGATGGGAATCAGTACCTCCGAGTCCGAGTCCATGGATCTTGCCCGGAAAAGGGTGGAGTGCCATCTACGGGTTGGGGAGGAGATCCTGCCCCAAGTACCTCGGAGTCTTGTTCACGACTGAGGGAAGAGTGGTTTGTGAGGTCGACAGGCGGATCAATGCGGCATCTTCAGTAATGCGAACGCTGTATCGATCCCTTGTGGTGAAGAAGGAGCTGGGCCGGAAGGCAAAGCTCCCAATTTACCGGTCGATCTACAAACCCTGTTTCCATATGAGTTGGAAAATTGTGTTAGATGTAAATATAAACGGAATACAATGATTTGCAAATCCTTTTCAACCCATATTCAGTTGAATATGCTACAAAGACAACATATTTGATGTTCAAATTCATAAAAAATATTTTTTTTTGCAAATAATAATAAACTTAGAATTTCATGGCTGCAACACGTGCCAAAGTAGTTGGGAAAGGGCATGTTCACCACTGTGTTACATCACCTTTTCTTTTAACAACACTCAATAAACGTTTGGGAACTGTGGAAACTAATTGTTGAAGCTTTGAAAGTGGAATTCTTTCCCATTCTTGTTTTATGTAGAGCTTCAGTTGTTCCACAGTCCGGGGTCTCCGCTGTCCTATTTTACGCTTCATAAAGCGCCACACATTTTCCATGGAAGATAGGTCTGGACTGCAGGCGGGCCAGGAAAGTACCTGCACTCTTTTTTTACGAATCCACGCTGTTGTAACACGTGCTGAATGTGGCTTGGCATTGTCTTGCTGAAATAATCAGGGGCGTGAAAAAGTCGGCGCTTAGATGGCCGCATATGTTGTTCCAAAACCTGTATGTACCTTTCAGCATTAATGGTGCCTTCACAGATGTGTAAGTTACCCATGCCTTGGGCATTAATGCACCCCCATACCATCACAGATGCTGGCTTTTCGACTTTGCGTCTATAACAGTCTGAATGGTTTGCTTCCTCTTTGGTCCGGATGACACGATGTCGAATATTTCCAAAAACAATTTGAAATGTGGACTCGTCAGACCACAGAACACTTTTCCACTTTGCATCAGTCCTTCTTACATGATCTCGGGCCGAGAGAAGCCGGCGGCGTTTCTGGATGTTGTTGATAAATGGCTTTCTCTTTGCATAGTAGAGCTTTAACTTGCACTTAGAGATGTAGTGACGAACTGTATTTAGTGACAGTGGTTTTCTGAAGTGTTCCTGAGCCCATGTGGTGATATCCTTTAGAGATTGATGTGGGTTTTTGGAACAGTGCCGTCTGAGGGATGGAAGGTCACGGTCATTCAATGTTGGTTTCCGGCCATGCCGCTTTTGTGGAGTGATTTCTCCAGATTCTCTGAACCTTTAGATGATATTATGGAGCGTAGATGTTGAAATCCCTAAATTATTTGCAATTGCACTTTGAGAAACGTTGTTCTTAAACTGTTTGACTATTTGCTCACGCAGTTGTGGACAAAGGGGTGTACCTCGCCCCATCCTTTCTTGTGCATTTTTTGGGAAGCTGTTTTTATACCCAATCATGGCACCCACCTGTTCCCAATTAGCCTGCACACCTGTGGGATGTTCCAAATAAGTGTTGGATGAGCATTCCTCAACTTTACCAGTATTTATTGCCACCTTTCCCAACTTCTTTGTCACGTGTTGCCGGCATCAAATTCTAAAGTTAATGATTATTTGCTAAAAAAACAAACATTTATGAGTTTGAACATCAAATATGTTGTCTTTGTAGCATATTCAACTGAAAATGGGTTGAAAAGGATTTGCAAATCATTGTATTCTGTTTATATTTACATCGAACACAATTTCCCATCTCATATGGAAACGGGGTTTGTGAGACGTAACTACGCTTCCTGCTTAGAAACGTGCATAAAGTCACTTTGGGGAGCACATGGGGGGGGGGAACCGTGATCCTTTCCCAGCAACAAAGAGACAATGAAAGATTGTTTCCGCGGCGGCGTCCGAGTCACAGGAAAGGATCCGACATATGTTAGTCGCCACGTTTGAAGTGCCGAGCGTCTTTTTGTCGTCTGTGACACCTCCCTCCCACAGACAAGCTGCTCGTTCTTTTTCCCTTGTTCCTCCTTCCCCCTCACAAACGCGACCATTTGCATTCTAAAGGCGTCAAAGAAATGGTTGCTGTCACGGCGCTTGGCAGACGGCCGCCCGAAGACGCCTTGTTTACGTGACACGAACACAACACACCTGTGAGCGAACGCGAACGCTGTATCCGTCTGTCTGTCTGTCTGTTCTCCTATCTGGCGACTAACTAGCTCGTTTGGTGGAGGCTCTCCTCCGCGCTGCGTTCAAAGCCCCTGCACGACTACACCGGCAAATTGGCAGAACTGCTGTGTGCTTCTGCAGCAGCGGGAACCTCTGATGTGTCTGAAAGATCCACCGGCCAATCTTACAATACAACCTTCTTCATTCGGTAAAAAAATGTAGCTGATAAGATTTCTGACAAGAACAAGAAAGTTTGATCATGTTACACCTGTACCAGGGGTCTGGAGCCGCAAAAAATTAAAAGCTTTCTACCGTATTTCCTTGAATTGCCACTTCTCTTCTCACTCCGGCGTTTACCAAAGGCATGGGGTAAATGTAGGCCTGCGCTTGTAATTTTGAGTGTGATGTAAGGATACCATCATGAAAAGCACATTAGTATGGTCTTACCTTTACTTATAAATGAAGTCCATGCGCAGCTCCTTCTGATCAAAAGCATCAACAACGTGTTTATAGAAGTCTTCCTTATCTTTCTTCAGTTTTAAAAGTCTCTCTGTCTCGATGGCGATCTTCCTTTATTGCCTCCTGTTTCCATTAAAAAGTCCAGTTTACAAAACTGTTTTATTTTAGATATGTAATCCCCCATGTTAAAAGTGCAAGCGAGAGGAAAAAGTGAAGTGAATTATATTTATATAGCGCTTTTCTCAAGTGACTCAAAGCGCTTTACATAGTGACACCCAATATCTAAGTTACATTTAAACCAGTCTGGGTGGCACTGGGAGAAGGTGTGTAAAGTGTCTTGCCCAAGGACACAACGGCAGTAATTAGGATGGCACAAGCGGGAATCGAACCTGCAACCCTCAAGTTGCTGGCACGGCCACTCTACCAACCGAGCTATGCCGCTCCACAATTTGCTGCCATCTTGTGGTCAATGCAAGTAAATCGGATCAATGACACTTGAAAGAAGCTGGGAATAAAAGAACAGCATTAACTTATATGACCCATTCCAAACAACCTTCCTTAGTCGTGGTGCAAAAAAAGAAGAATAACTCTCTTGCTGCTTGTTGTCACTTCTTCTGCAGGAAGGATCACTAGCGCCCTCTGCCACCAGGAGGCGGGAGTCTTTTAATGACTCATATTTGACACACGCAGCTACGGTATATTAATAAGACATAGTTGCTTACTGTTGTTTTTAGCATATTCAATAGCTTGGACCTTAAATCCTATTGAATAGCTCTTAATCTTCGTCCCTTTATGCGATTTCAAATGATTGAAATCAGCCTCTCCATTTTGAAAATGATGACAGGTGAAGTGTCACTCGTGACGTGACGAGTTTGACCCGGTGGACATTCTAGGCACATGCTAATTATTTGGTGAAACGAGTTTGACCCGGCAGTAATTCTAGGCAGGCGCATACTATATACCCGGCGGCAATTCAAGGAAATACGGTAAGTGTCTATATTAGCCTACTATCAAAATGGCAACGCTGACACAAATCTTCGTTGAAATGTAAAATTTATTCTACACATTTTTATAACATTGGAGAATATTATTAAAACACAGGCTTCTCAGAGGGTGAGATAGCTCCTCTAAATGACTGACTTAGACTGGCCAAAGGTATAGATGTGTGTGTCCAACTTAAAGTAAACAGTAAGCTGTCTCCTAATGGAATCATAACAATCTTTGCAAGCTGGTTCACGTTTGCTGTGGTCTGGAACAACACGGCGCGCAAACAACTATCAGACATGCAGCCAATATTACATACAGATAACATGTCATGAGGAATGCAGATATCAATTAAATACAGAGGACACAAGTAAAGGAAATTAAATTAACTCCAATATACCTACTAATGAGGCATAATTGTGAAGTGAAGTGAATTATATTTATATAGCGCTTTTCTCAAGTGACTCAAAGCGCTTTACATAGTGACACCCAATATCTAAGTTACATTTAAACCAGTGTGGGTGGAACTGGGAGCAGGTGGGTAAAGCGTCTTGCCCAAGGACACAACGGGAGTGACTAGGATGGCACAAGCGGGAATCGAACCTGCAACCCTCAAGTTGCTGGCACGGCCACTCTACCAACCGAGCTATGCCGAATGATGCAATGTGTACAGACAGCTAGCCTAAATAGCATGTTAGCATTGATTTGCTTGCAGTAATGCATTGACTAAATATGCCTGAAAAGCACTCAACACAAGTCAATAACATCAAGGAAGTATAAAAGATTTGGTGGACGGAATGAGACAAAGAATGAGTCGCATAAATTATGTCTTTCTCTGGCATCGTTAAAGAATGTTATACATGTAAACACACTACGGTGAGTTCAAGGACTATATATATATTATATATATATATATATATATATATATATATATATATATATATATATATATATATATATATATATATATATATAATTTTATTACTTTTTAATTGTATTTTATGACTTATTTAATTTAATTTTTTTATTTCATTTTATTTTAAACTTTTATTTTTTTCTGCCATTCCCCCCCACTTGTTTATCTGTATCTCACCTTTTTTGTAAGGGGCGCCGGAAGTTGGCAGACCTGTTCTGTCTCCCTGTAATGTTTGTCTGACCTTGAATGGGATTGTGCTGAAAATTTTAATTTTCCTGAAGGAACTCTCCTGAAGGAATAAATAAAGTACTATCTATCTATCTATCTATCTATCTATCTATCTATCTATCTATCTATCTATCTATCTATCTATCTATCTATCTATCTATCTATCTATCTATCTATCTATCTATCTATCTATCTATCTATCCATCCATCCATCCATCCATCCATCCATCCATCCATCCATCCATCCATCCATCCATCCATCCATCCATCCATCCATCCATCTATATACATAATACATCTTAAAACTAAAGCCGCCTGGTGTCTGTGTCGTCATCTCCCCTTAGTCAATCAAAACAGCAATATGTTCATACAGCTAGCCTAAATAGCATGTTAGCATTGATGTTATAATCACACGTTGGGAAGACTATGTCTCCTGGCTGGCCTGGGAACGCCTCGGGATCCCCCGGGAAGAGCTGGACGAAGTGGCTGGGGAGAGGAAAGTCTGGGCTTCTCTGCTTAGGCGGCTGCCCCCGCGACCCGACCTCGGATAAGTGGAAGAAGATGGATGGATGAATGAAATTGTATTATCATTACTATTATTTTTGTATTTATTACTATTATTATTAGTTATCTTACGGTATATCAAAAACAATTTGAGCAAAATTTAATTGAAATATTGTCGGTGTGGCCCTCCAACAGTGATTTTTTTCCGGCCCCCGGTAAAAATTAATTGACCACCCCTGGATTAGAAGATATTGTCATGATCTGCTGCTCGGATCATGATATTTTCTGGTTTTGTTCCGTTTCTGTATCGTTTTCTGTTAATATTTGAGTTCCTTAGATCCTGGTGGCACTTCCTGTTTTGTTCTGTTGCCATATTTACGCATTAATGTCACCTGCCTTTTGTTTTTTACGCGACCCGCCTCGTAATGACTCTCCTTATTTAAGCCTGCCTTTTCCGTTTACTATTCCTCGCATCCTAGCCCGCCTCGTAATGATTCTCCTTATTTAAGCCTGCCTTTTCCGTTTACTATTCCTCGCATCCTAGCCCGCCTCGTAATGACTCTCCTTATTTAAGCCTGCCTTTTCCGTTTACTATTCCTCGCATCCTAGCCCGCCTCGTAATGACTCTCCTTATTTAAGCCTGCCTTTTCCGTTTACTATTCCTCGCATCCTAGTTTCTGTTCCATGCAACAGGTGACGACGCTGATTCCCGATTGTGCTAAAGAACAGTTTTAGTACTTGCTAGCCTCCGCACTATGCTTCCTTTGTTTGTTCCCTAGCTCACATGCTAGCGCTTTTAGTTCTTTCCAGCTCTCATGCTAGTTCTGTTTGTTTTGCCTTTACTGCCTTGTGGACGTTTTTCTGTTCTTAGTCTGTTCTTTAGTATACATAAATCATCATTTCTTAGCTTCAGGCTGTGTCCCAAGTCCGACTGCATATTAGAGAGAACGAACCCGTACCACGATGCCAGCTAGCCGTCACAGATATATGAGCTAATATCGGGCCGGCCTTCAGTCTCTGTTGTTGTTTACATTTCCCCATCATTCTCGTTCCAAGAAAAGCAACGTCTTAACCACAGGTAAGAAATGTGGATCATTTTGCGGCGGGGCAGCCGAAGTCCAATTAAGCAGTTCCGAACGCATCACACCCGCCGCTTCCAGCAAGGCCGACAGCTGGCAGTTGTCAAACGTCCCCTTACCTTTTATTTCGTTTTTTTTCCCCGCCCTCCCCACACCCTGAAGCAGCAGACGAGGAGGTCAAAGACGGGTAATAAACGCGCCAAACACCGTCTAGCCTCAACCTGACAATGTCTGACAAGTTTCGCTTTTTACAAAACAGCAGGCGGGCGACAAGCTCCCCGCCACGTCACGCCAAAACGTAGCGCCGCAGTCGTTCCTGACGGCTGAACATAAAAAAAAAAAAAAAAAAAAAAAATCCATCTTGTCAGTTAGAGAGGCGGGAAGTGAAGGAAGGGAAAGGGAGCGGCGCGGAGACAAAGGCGAGAAGACGAGGTGACGGGATATGGTGTTTGACAGCAGAGGGAGGGGGGGCTGGGGGGGGGCACGCCGTACCTTGTTGCATCAAGGAGCCCACTCCGAACCAGAAGCTGTTCAGGAGCGTGAAGTTGTTCTCCACCACGTCTGATCCCGGGTTGCAGGGGTGGGCGTCGTACCACTCGTACGGGCTGAACCTGACAGACAGGAAGTTCGAAAAGAAATTTTCAATTTCATCCATTTTTACTCCCCCCCCCCCCCCCCCCCCCCCCCCCCCCCCCCCCCGCCACCCCACAAGAAGTTGCAGCTTCTGACTATTTTTTTCTTTTTTTTTTTTTTAAACAACAGCAGAGAAAAGTGTTTCTCAGACGCGGAGCTATTTTGTAGTTCAGTCATGTCTGCTTTCAGCGGGAAAGTAACAAAAACTGTGGTGACAGGAAGTCAGTAAAAGTAGGAAAGAAAGCTGAATTCTGGGGAAAAACTAAACAAAAAAACCCGCAAAAACGCACTGCAGTCACACTTGTCAACCTTGAGACCTCTGAATTCCGGAAATGTGGGCGGGGTTGAGGTGGGGGCGGGGGGGCGGAGGGGGTAGCGGGTGGTGTATACGTATATTTTCAAGGATTTCTTATATATACCGTATTTCCTTGAATTGCCGCCAGGTCAAACTGGCTTCACAAAATAATTAGCGCATGCTTAGTATTACCGCCGGGTCAAACTCGTCACGTCACGAGTGACACTTCCCCTGTTATCATTTTCGAAATGGCGGAGGCTGATTTCAATACCGGTAATTTGAAATCGCATAAAGGGAAGAAGATTAAGAGCTACTCAGTAGGATATAAGGTCCAAGCTATTGAAAGAACAGTAAGCGGCTATGTTTTATTAATATACCTGTGGAGCCGACAGTCCAACAGACAGGCAGGGCACGCTGGAGCCCGGCCCAAGATGGCGGCGAGGAGACGGCGAAGGAGCGGAGAGGAGAAATGGAAGAGCGACCTGCACTGAGGTTTTGTTGAAAAATAAACAAAGTAAAACTGCTCAAGCCATGTCCTTCCTTGATGGTCCTGGGAACCCGCACCGTCCCAATACCGTAGCTACTGCGTGTGTCAAATATGAGTCATTAAATGACTAAAGCCTCCTGGTGGTAGAGGGCGCTAGTGATCCTTCTTACGACTACTTGGCTGCAGAAGAAGTGAAATGAGTGACGCAATATGTGCTGGAGGGAGGTAATAAAGGAAGATCTCCATCGAGACTTTTAAAACTGAAGAAAGATAAGGAAGACTTCTATAAACAAGTTACCGTTGCTTTTGATCAGAAGGAGCTGGCATGGACTTCATTTATAAGTAAAGGTAAGACCATAATAACGTTTTTTTTTTTTTTTTTTTTATGAAATGTGCTTTTATTGATGGTATCCTTACATCACACTCAACGTTTTACTGCTTGCCTTTGGTAAGCGCAGGAGTGAGAAGAGGTTTCAAATTATTAGCGCCCCCGGCGGCAATTCAAGGAAATACTATATAAATACATTAGGGGTGTAACAGTACACAAAAATTTCGGTTCGGTACGTACCTCGGTTTAAAGACGCGGTTCGGTTCATTTTCGGTACAGTAAGAAAACAACAAAATGTTATTTTTTGGGTTATTTCTTTACCAAATTTGCAGAATCATTCACCGAAAATATTTTTCTTAGTGGAATATTTGTTGTGAAGTAATGGGAACCTTAGATAGGTCAATAATTTATACTAACATTGATTTTTATTCAATATTATGTTTTGAGCAATGACAGTTTGAAAGAAAAAAAAACAGCTTTGTTTTATTAGTCAATGTTGCAACTTTTTCTATATTACATTTAACCTTCAAGCTTTTTTATTTCACTTTTGTTATGTTTTTGTTTATTTTAATAGTATTTTTAGACATGCCTTTAAAACATTACATGCGGGCCGCAAATGGCCTCCGGGGCACACTTTTAACACCCCTGCTATTGAATAAAAAATTAAATCTGATACATCTATGGATAAAAAGCAGAGCCTGGAGACGTATGCGCGTTTATCATAACTATCTCGCTCTCTGCCCCTCCCTCACGAATGCTGCTGCTGCACCAACAATGTGTTTTTTTTTTTTTTAACCCCTTCTTAACCCTGAACGTACATTGAAAATACACGCAACCATAACTCAAAATGCCGGACATTTGAGGCATCTAAGAAACTCCACCCGGACAGCCCCGCAAAAGAGGACATGTCCGGTGCTAGCAGCGACCGGGCTAGGATAGAAAGACCACACCTCCTCTTTTCACCGGAAATGTCCTCTTTTGCGGGGCTGTCCGGGTGGAGTTTCTTAAATACCTCAAATGTCCAGCATTTTGAGTATTGTTTACGCTACGTAATATGACTCGTTCGGTACACCTCTGCACCAAACCGAAACCCCCGTACCAAATCGGATCAATACAAGTACACGTACCGTTACACCCCTACTATCTACAAACCCTGTTTCCATATGAGTTGAGAAATTGTGTTAGATGTAAATATAAAAAGAATACAATGATTTGCAAATCCTTTTCAACCCATATTCGGTTGAATATGCTACAAAGACAACATATTTGATGTTCAAACTCATAAACATTTATTTTTGTTTTTGCAAATAATCATTAACTTTAGAATTTGATGCCAGCAAAACGTGACAAAGAAGTTGGGAAAGGTGGCAATACATACTGATAAAGTTGAGGAATGCTCATCAAACACTTATTTGGAACATCCCACAGGTGTGCAGGCTAATTGGGAACAGGTGGGTGCCATGATTGGGTATAAAAACAGCTTCCATGAAATGCTAATTAATTCACGAACAAGGATGGGGCGAGCGTCACCAATTTGTAAGCAAATTGTAGAACAGATTTAGAACAACATTTTTCAACGAGCTATTGCAAGGAATTTAGGGATTTTACCATCTACGGTACATAATATCATTAAAATGTTCAGAGAATCTGGAGAAATCACTGCACGTAAGCGATGATATTACGGACCACTGATCCCTCAGGTGGTACTGCATCAAAAACCGACATCAGTGTGTAAAGGATATCACATCATGGGCTCAGGAACACTTCATAAAACCACTGTCAGTAACTACAGTTGGTCGCCACATCTGTAAGTGCAAGTTAAAACTCTACTATGCAAAGCGAAAGCCATTTATCAACAACACCCAGGAATGCCGCCAACTTCAATGGGCCCGAGCTCATCTAAGATGGACTAATGCAAAGTGGAAAAGTGTTCTGTGGTCTGAGGAGTCCACATTTCAAATTATATTTGGAAACTGTGGACGTGGTGTCCTCCGGAAAAAGAGGAAAATAACCATCCAGATTGTTATGGGCGTAAAGTTCAAAAGCCAGCATCTGTGATGGTATGGGGGTGTATTAGTGCCCAAGGCATGGGTAACTTACACATCTGTGAAGGCACCATTAATGCTGAAAGGTACATACAGGTTTTGGAGCAACATATGTTGTCATTCAAGCAACGTTATCATGGACGCCCCTGCTTATTTCAGCAAGACAAGTGTTAAAACAGTGTAGCTTCATACAAAAAGAGTGCGGGTACTTTCCTGGCCCGCCTGCAGTCCAGACCTGTCCCCCATCAAAAATATGTGGCGCATTATGAAGCGTAAAATACGACAGCGGAGACCCCGGACTGTTGAACGACTGAAGCTCTACATAAAACAAGAATGGGAAAGAATTCCACTTTCAAAGCTTCAACAATTAGTTTCCTCAGTTCCCAAACGTTTATTGAGTGTTGTTAAAGGAAAAGGTGATGTAACACAGTGGTGAACATGCCCTTTCCCAACTACTTTGGCACGTGTTGCAGCCATGAAATTTTAAGTTAATTATTATTTGCAATAAAAGAATAAAGTTTATGAGTTTGAACATCAAATATGTTGTCTTTGTAGTGCATTCAACTGAATATGGGTTGAAAAGAATTTGTATTCCGTTTATATTTACATCTAACACAATTTCCCAACTCATGTGAAGGAACTGTAATATTGATATTTTTTTCAATCAACATATTTTGATCAGCTTAAGGAGCAAAGCTGCAAAATTCAAAGCACAATGTGTCGTTGGATGACTGAATATTCATTTATTTTGTTCATTTTGTTGATAAAATATTAATCCAAACAACACTGTGCATGAATAAACTTTTTAAAACCTACTCCAACCACACAGTCTCAATGAATGTTATCAGCAGAATGGCAGCTATCAGATAGTTGTTGATCATCCTCCATGGACGTGTGATCCAAGGGCGTGAAATGTCACATCAGAGATGCTGAAGAACAAATCCATAAAGTATGCATCCAACAATCCGCTGCCATTTTAGTCGCTGTAAACGCCACAAGCATTTATTGCACATTGAGCCATTTACAGGAGGCAGGTGCTGAGATAAAACCTCCTAAATGTCACGCCTTTAAAAGTTATTTGGGTAAATATGAAGAATCACACGCCACCTGCCTTCTCTACTTCTCTCCTGGAAATGTATCCGATGCCCTTTTTGTCCTTTTTGGGGGCGGGGGGTGAATAATAGCTTTAATGCGGGGGATGTGCGGAAAGTAGATCATGTCAGTTCTCATTTGGAAGGGATGGAACTGACTGGGAAGTATTTTATCCAGCAGAAAGTGCAGCCGCACGTCAAAGTGATGACACGCCAACCATGCTGATTAAAACAAATATGCAAACGTCTTTAAGAGTACAAATAATAAGTTACAAACCCCGTTTCCATATGAGTTGGGAAATTGTGTTAGATGTAAATATAAACAGAATACAATGATTTGCAAATCCTTTTCAACCCATATTCAGTTGAATATGCTACAAAGACAACATAAACTTTATTTTTTATTTTTTTGCAAATAAGAATTAAGTTAGAATTTCATGGCTGCAACACGTGCCAAAGTGAAGTGAAGTGAAGTGAACCATATTTATACAGCGCTTTTCTCCAGCGACCCAAAGCGCTCCACACAGTGAAACCCAACATCCAAGCCACATCTAAACCAGTGTGGGTGGCCCTGGGAGCAAGCGGGCAAAGCGTCCCGCCCAAGGACACAACGGCAGCGACCAGGACGGCGGAAGCGGGAACCGAACCCGCAACCCCCAAATCGCTGGCACGGCCACTCTACCAACCGAGCTATACCGCCCCGACATTATATGCTCCTAGTCTGTGGAACGCTCTCCCTGACCACCTGAGGGCACCTCAGACTGTGGATGCTTTTAAAAAAGGCTGAAAAACCCATCTTTTTAAAAAAGCCTTTCTATAGACATGCATGCTGGTTGTAGCCTTTGGGCTGTTTCTAGTATTATATATTTTTTATTTTTATTATTACTATTTTTTTACACTGTGGCACTTTGAGGTTTGCTCAACGTAAAGTGATGTTTACAAAAAATCATCTATTATTATTACTATTATTATAAAGTAGTTGGGAAAGGGCATGTTCACCACTGTGTTACATCACCTTTTCCTTTAAAAACACTCAATAAACGTTTGGGAACTGAGGAAACTAATTGTTGAAGCTTTGAAAGTGGAATTCTTTCCCATTCTTGTTTTATGTAGAGCTTCAGTCGTTCAAGAGTCCGGGGTCTCCGCTGTCGTATTTTACGCTTCATAATGCGCCACACATTTTCCATGGGAGACAGGTCTGGACTGCAGGCGGGCCAGGAAAGTACCCGCACTCTTTTTTTACGAAGCCACGCTGTTGTAACCAGGCTGAATGTGGCTTGGCATTGTCTTGCTGAAATAAGCAGGGGCGTCCATGAAAAAAGATGGCACTTAGATGGCAGCATATGTTGTTCCAAAATCTTGAGAAGCTGTTTTTATACCCAATCATGGCACCCACCTGTTCCCAATTAGCCTGCACACCTGTGGGATGTTCCAAATAAGTGTTTGATGAGCATTCCTCAACTTTCTCAGTATTTATTGCCACCTTTCCCAACTTCTTTGTCACGTGTTGCTGGTATCAATTTCTAAAGTTAATGATTATTGCATTGAACATCAAATATCTTGTCTTTGTAGCATATTCAACTGAATATGGGTTGAAAATGATTTGCAAATCATTGTATTCCGTTTATATTTACATCTAACACGATTTCCCAACTCATATGGAAACTGAGTTTGTATTTCTCGTGCGTTTACAGAGGCTTTGTCACGGTTTACCTGACACATGAAACGTGCCGATTTTGGGAGGGTGCACGATCCACTTGAGCCGGAAGATGGCAGTGGAATGTTGAATGTCCAAAAATGTGTTTTGGGGCAATTCCAACTTTGACCGAATTGCATTCGCTATGTAGAGCGCTTTCCATCATTTTCTGCGGACTGCATTGCAAAATGACCAAACGGGCAGTTGGGACTGCATCTAAGCGAACTCAAAAGCAATTTTGAGAGTTAATGCCTGGAATATAAATTTTCAAATTTTCTCCAAAGTGTGTTCCCATATATCTTCTGCCTAATAGCACTTAGCGTATTTCCTTGAATTGCCGCCGGGGCACTAATTATTTTAAAACCTCTTCTCACTCCGACGTCTACCAAAGACATGCGCTAAATTTAGGCCTGCACTTATAAATTTGAGTGTGATGTAAGGATACCATTATGAAAAGCACATTTAATAAAAAAAAACTTATTATGGTCTTACCTTTACTTATAAATGAAGTCCATGCGCAGCTCCTTCTGATCAAAAGCATCGATAACTTGTTTATAGAAGTCTTCCTTATCTTTCTTCAGTTTTAAAAGTCTCTCTGTCTTGATAGAAATCTTCCTTTATTACCTCCTGCTTCGATTGAAAGTCCAGTTTAGAAAACTGTTTTATTTTAGATATGTCATCCTCCATGTTAAAAGTGCAAGCGAGAGGAAAAAATAAACGATCGCTGCTCACTCTTGCTGCTTGTTGTCACTTCTTCTGCAGCCGAGTAGTCGCAAGAAGGATCACTTGCGCCCTCTAACACCAGGAGGCGGGAGTCATTTAATGACTCATATTTGACACACGCAGCTACGGTATATTAATAAAACATAGCTGTTTACTGTTCTTTTTAAGCATATTCAATAGCTTGGACCTTAAATCCTACTGAATAGCTCTTAATCTTCTTCCCTTTATGCGATTTCAAATGATTGTAATCAGCCTCCTCCATTTTAAAAAGGATGAGAGGTGAAGTATCACTGGTGACGTGACGAGTTTGACCCTGTGGAAATTCTAGGCAGGCGCATACTATATACCCAATTCAAGGAAAAACGGTAGTTATGCAACAAAATGTGTATTTTAGCCTTTTTGCATTGATGTTTTGCTCGCTCAATATGAGTGAAGTGAATTATATTTATATAGCGCTTTTCTCTAGTGACTCAAAGCACTTTTACATAGTGAAACCCAATATTTAAGTTACATTTAAAGCAGTGTGGGTGACACTGGGAGCAGGTGGGTCAAGTGTCTTGCCCAAGGACACAACGGCAGTGACTAGGATGGCGGAAGCGGGAATCGAACCTGGAACCTTAAAGTTGCTGGCACGGCCTCTCTACCAACTGAGCTATGCCAGTATTAAAAGTATCGATATTTTGATTTAAGAATTGATATCAGGGCACAAAGATCTGGTATCGACGGTATCGATATATCAGTATGGATCCGCACATGATTAGCGTTTGCTGGACTATAAAATGGGAATATATCTTCTAGCAATGACTGCATGTGTCCACAGATTTTTTTTGCAAAAATTGGCTTTGAAAAGACAGCCCCACAACATCCAGAGCCTCAAGGAACTCCGGGCGGATACTGTACATATTTTAATTGTCATTTGAAATATTACAATGTACAGTAGGTCTGTAGCGTCTTTGTCACCATGTTTTGAGGAGGAATTGATGGATATTTCCTTAAGTAATGCCACGTTTTTGTATTTTCTCCCATTCCCCTGAGTCCTCCTCGGATTTAAGACACAATCTCAATTGTGTCAGCCCGGAGCCAAAGTGTTTTCTCGCTGCCTCCTCACGGATTCACAAGACGCACTTTGAGCTCGCCGGGATGGCCTCCTGCCCACCTGAGATCACGTTTATTTTTATTTTTTTTTACTTAAGCCGGCGCCGAGCCCTCTCCACCGCTTGCCGCTAATGAGCCTGTAAGGACGGCAGCTGGTTGCACTCGACCGTCATCCTCGTTTTTTCCCCCCCTTACTAGCGCCACTTTGCATGAAAAGCAGCAGGAAGTGCGGAAAAAATGGCATTCAGCATATTCGGCTCAGACAATCAGAGCACTTGTCTGATCCCGGTGTAATTTGCTGATTTATTGCTGCTGTTTTTTGTTTTTTTTAATGCAAGAGCCCTAATTGCTTCATCCAACATGTTTTATCTTCAGGTGTGTATCTACATCACCCCTGTTCGGTAAAACTGGGGACCATGTACCACTATTAACTATAGACAATAACACGCTGAATATTAACAACGTATGAACATCGCTCCTCTTTTATGTGGGATTTACAATATTAACTACGAATAATAAAACACTGAATATTAAAAAACATATGAACATCACTCCTCATCTCTTAATTTGCTGATTTATTGCTGCTGTTTTTTGTTTTTTTTAATGCAAGAGTCCTAATTGATTCATCCCACATGTTTCATCTTCAGGTGTGTATCCACTTCACCCCTGTTCGGTAAAACTGGGGACCATGTACCACTATTAACTATGGACAATAAAACGCTGAATATTAACAACGTATGAACATCGCTCCTCTTTTATGTGGGATTTACAATATTAACTACGAATAATAAAACACTGAATATTAAAACACATATGAACATTACTCCTCATCTCTTAATTTGCTGATTTATTGCTGCTGTTTTTTGTTTTTTTTTTAAAGCAAGAGCCCTAATTGCTTCATCCAACATGTTTCATCTTCAGGTGTGTATCCACTTCACCCCTGTTCGGTAAAACTGGGGACCATGTACCACTATTAACTATGGACAATAAAACGCTGAATATTAACAACGTATAAACATCGCTCCTCTTTTATGTGGGATTTACAATATTAACTACGAATAATAAAACACTGAATATTAACAATATATGAACATCACTCCTCATCTTTTGTGGGATTTACAATATTAAATATGAACAATAAAACGCTGAATATTAACAACATATGAACATCGCTCCTCTTTTATGTGGGATTTACATCATTGCCTATGGACAATAAAACACTGAATATTAACAACATATGGACATTTATCCTCTTTTATGTGAGATTTACAATATTAACTACGTACAAGAAAGTCCCATTTGGCCCATATGTCCAACTCAGCCTTTTTTTTAAAATTTTATTTAAAAATGTCATGTTTTGATTATTAACTCCATTATTTAATGATTTAATTAATTAATTAAACTTAACATGAGTATTTAAATATCTATTTAATTTTGTCCCATTTGGCCCTTTTGTCCAACTCAGCCTTTTTTACTTATTTAATAATTTCATGATTTATTTATTAATTCTAATATTTAATAATTTAATTAATTAATGACACTTAACCTAATTATCAAAAGATGTATTTCCTTTTCTCCCATTTGGCCCTTTTGTCAAACTCAGTTTTTTTTTTCATTTATTTTGTTTTTTATTTGATAATTTCATGATTTAATTATGAATTCCATTTTTAATGATTTCAGTAATTAATGAAACTTTAGGTAATTATTAAATGATTTATTTAATTTTGTGCCATTTGTCCCTTTTTCAATGTTTTTATTTATTATTCATTTAATATTATCATGATATAATTATTAATTCCATTATTTAATGATTTAATTAATTATTGGCACTTAAAGTAATTGTTAAAATATTTTTTGAATTTTGTCCTGTTCGGCCCTTTTGTCCAACTTAGCTTTTTTTAAATTTAATTATTATTATCATTTTTAATTTTTTATTTATTTAATAATTTCATGATTTAATTATTGATTCCATAATTTAATGATATGGTTAATTAATTAAGGACACTTAACATCATTATTAATACATTTATTTATTTATTTAATTTTTTTCCCATTTGGCCCTTTTGCCCAACTCAGCCTTTTTATTATTATTATTATTATTATTATTTTATTTTTTTTAATTTAATAATTTCATGATTTAATTATTAATTTCATTATTTAATAATTTGATTGATTAATGACACTTAACGTAATTTTTATAATATGTATTTAATGTTGTCCCATTTGGCCTTTTTTTCAACCCAGCATTTTTTATTTATTTATTTATTAAATAATGTCATGATTTAATTCGTAATTCCATCATTCAATGATTTAACTAATTAATGGCAGTTAATGTAATTATTTAAATATCTATTTAATTTTGTCTATTTGTCCAACTCAGCTTTTTTTTAAATGTAATAATTTCATGATTTAGTTATTAATTCCATTATTAAATGATTTAATTAATTAATGACACTTAACGTAATTATTAAAATATTTAATTTTGTATGATTTGGCCCTTTTGTCCAACTCAACATTTTTATTTATTTATTTATTTTGTATTTATTTAATAATTTCATGATTTAATTATTAATTCCATTATTTAATGTTTTAATCAATTAATGACACTTAGTGTAATTATTAAAATATTTCTGTAATTTTGTCCCATTTGGCCCTTCCGTCCAACTCAGCCTTATTTTTTTAAATGTATTTAATAATTTCAGGATTTAATGATTAATTCCATGACTTAATGATTTAATCAATAAATGCCACTTAACATAATTATTACAATATTTATTTAATTTCGTCCCATTCGGCCATTTTGTCCACCTCAGTCTTTTTTTATGTATTTATTTATTTATGTTTTATTTATTTAATAATTTCATGATTTAATAATTCCATGATTTAATGATTTAATTAATTAATGACACTTAACATAATTGTTAAAATATTCATTTAATTTTGTCCCATTTGGACTTTTTGTCCAACTCAGGCTTTTTTTTAATTTCATGATTTAATTATTAATTTTGTTATTTCATTATTCAATTAATTAATGACACTTAATGTAATTATTAAAAGATGTATTTAAAATAAGTCCAATTTGGCCCTTTTGTCCAACCTAGCCTTTTAAAAAAAAAGTATTTATTAATGTCATGATATAATTAGTAAATCCATTTTTTAATAATTTAATTAATTAATGGCACTTAACGTAATTATTTACATATCTATTTGATTTTGTCCCATTTGTCCAACTCAGCCTTTTTTTAAATTTAATACTTTCATGAATTATTAATTCCATGATTTAATTAATTAATTAACCTTAACATAATTGTCAAAATATTTATTTAATTTTGTCCCATTTGGACCTTTTGTCCAACTCAGCCTTTTTTTTAATGTTGTGATTTGATTATTAATTTAATTTTTTCATTATTTAATTAATTAACCACACTCAACGTAATTATTAAAATATTTACTTAAAGTTGTCATATTGGGCCCTTTTCTGCAACTCAGCCTTTTTTTTTAAATGCATTTATTTATTTATGTTTTATTTATTTAATATTTTCATGATTTAATTACTAATTCCATTATTTAGTGATGTAATTAATTGATGACACTTAACGTAATTATCCATCCATCCATCCATCTTCTTCCGCTTCTCCGAGGTCGGGTCGCGGGGGCAACATTATTTAATAATGGCCAAATGGGACAAAATTAAATGCATATTTTAATAATTATGTTAAGTGGCATTTAGTAATTAAATCATTAAGTCATGGAATTAATTATTAAATCCTGAAATTATTAAATACATAAAAAAAAAAAGGCTGAGTTGGACAAAAGGGCCAAATGGGACAAAATTACAGAAATATTTTAATAATTACACTAAGTGTCATTAATTAATTAAATCATTAAATAATGGAATTAATAATTAAATCATGAATCATGTGGGGCGGTATAGCTCGGTTGGTAGAGTGGCCGTGCCAGCAACTTGAGGGTTGCAGGTTCGATTCCCGCTTCCGCCATCCTAGTCACTGCCGTTGTGTCCTTGGGCAAGACACTTTACCCACCTGCTCCCAGTGCCACCCACACTGGTTTAAATGTAACTTAGATATTGGGTTTCACTATGTAAAGCGCTTTGAGTCACTAGAGAAAAGCGCTATATAAATATAATTCACAAATTATTAAATAAATACAAAAAAAATAAATCAATAAAAAAGTTGAGTTGGATAAAAGGGCCAAATCAGACAAAATTTAATATTTTAATAATTACTTTACGTGTCATTAATTAATTAAATCATTTAATAATGGAATAATAACTAAATCATGAAATTATTACATTTTTTAAAAATGCTGAGTTGGAAAAATGGACACAATTTATTTAATATTTTCATGATTGAATTACTAATTCCATTATTTAGTGATGTAATTAATTAATGACACTTAACGCAATTATCCATCCATCCATCCATCTTCTTCCGCTTATCCGAGGTCGGGTGGCGGGGGCAACAGCCTAAGCAGGGAAACCCAGACTTCCCTCTCCCCAGCCACTTCGTCTAGCTCTTCCCGGGGGATCCCGAGGCGTTCCCAGGCCAGCCGGGAGACATAGTCTTCCCAACGTGTCCTGGGTCTTTTATTAAAATATTTATTTAATTTTGTCCCATTTTTTCATTTTTATTTATTAATTTTTTTGGGTCCTGTCCGGCTTCCCAAGCAAATCATATAGCAGATGTGGATGCCAGGCCCTCAGTCTCCTTGAAGGTTGATCATCCGTTTTGACTTCTTCTACTAAAGATGCTGGACACTGAAACGAGACTTTCCAACTCGACTGGAGTCCCCCCCCACCTCCTCCCCACCACCGCCCGCGGCGGCGTACATAAAACATAGACCGCCGCTCGCACAGCGTGCCGCCGCCAGCCCGTGCGCTGGACTCACAGCCCGCGGTGAAAACAGAGCAAATGACCACGTGTGAGCGGCCGGCCGCACGGGTGGTGGGTTTTTACCTTGCGATGACAAAGAGGACGCAGCTGACCCCCAGGTAGGCCAGCAGGATGTAGATCCAAATGTCGGGGGTCATGGGGTTGAGGAAGGAGAAGAAGCCGTTGTTGGTGGAGTTGGGCTTGCGGTACAGGATGCTGATGCCCATGCTCATGAAGGGCTTGGTGAAGTCCACCACCTTCTCCCGCATGTAGGTGATGGTGAGGGGGGCTACTGACAGGTCTGCCCTCTGGGGGAAGGAAAAAGACCGATTTATTTCAGTAGGTTTCGGTCAAAAATGTTATCTTTCAAAGACGGTTACTAGTATAGTATTGCGGTACCAACGAATCAAAAACGGTACCATACCCTGTTTGAAAAGTGCCGGTTGCCAATTTTTCGTCGTGACATGCAGAGGAGCATGTTCGGCAGCGCACGCACACGGAGTACTTACAAGCAGACACAGTGTGCAGAGAGAAAAAAGAGAGAACGGACGCATTTTGGCTTAAAAAGTAAAGATATGGTGAAGTTATAACACTGAAACGCCCTCAGGTGAAGGTGCTTTAAAACATGGCTAGGTAGTGTTGCGTTTGGACCAGATGTTCCTCAGAGGGAATTTAAGCTGCTGGTCGATCTCAAGTTCTTTTTATGACACATAAGCTGATTTTAAATGATAACCCAGAACAGAATAGGTATTTTGCAATTTATTCCAAAGCTGTACTACGAATCAAAAATGGTATTATACTCTGTTTGAAAAGTAACGGTTCCCAATTTTTCGCCGTGACATGCAGAGGAGCATGTTCGGCAGCGCACGCACACAGAGTACTCACAAGCAGACACAGTGTGTAGACAGAAAAATGAGAGAACGGACGCATTTTGGCTTGAAAAGTAAAGATAAAGGTGACGTTATAACGCTGAAACGCCCTCAGGAAAAGGTGCTTTAAAACGTGGGTAGGGAGTGTTGCGTTTGGACCAGATGTTCCTCCAAGGAAATTTAAGTTGCTGGTCAATCCCAAGTTCTTTTGATGACACATAAGCTGATTTTAAATTACAACTCAGAACAGAATAGGTATTTTGCAATTTATTCCAAAGCTGTACTACGAATCAAAAATGGTATTATACTCTGTTTGAAAAGTACCGGTTCCCAATTTTTTGTCGTGACATGCAGAGGAATAGAATAGAATAGAATAAAATTGACTTTATTGTCATTATATTTGCATATAACGAGATTAAAGAGTCCAATTTAAGGTGCGGTTGTGGGAACAAATATGGGGTAAAATTAATAGAGCATGTTCGGCAGCGCACGCACACAGAGTACTCACAAGCAGACACAGTGTGTAGACAGAAAAATGAGAGAACGGACACATTTTGGCTTAAAAAGTAGGGATATGGTGAAGTTATAACGCTGAAACGCCCTCAGGAAAAGGTGCTTTAAAACATGGCTAGGTAGTGTTGCGTTTGGACCAGATGTTCCTCCGAGGGAATTTAAGTTGCGGGTCAATCCCAAGTTTTTTTGATGACACATAGGCTGATTTAAAATAATAACCCAGAACAAAATAGGTATTTTGCAATTTATTCCAAAGCTGTACTAACGAATCAAAAATGGTACTTTACCCTGTTTGAAAAGTAGCGGTTGCCAATTTTTCGTCGTGACATGCAGAGGAGCATGTTCGGCAGCGCACGCACACGGAGTACTTACAAGCAGACACAGTGTGTACACAGAAAAAAGAGAGAACGGACACATTTTGGCTTAAAAAGTAAAGATAAAGGTGACGTTATAACGCTGAAACGCCCTCAGGAAAAGGTGCTTTAAAACATGGCTAGGGAGTGTTGCGTTTGGACCAGATGTTCCTCCGAGGGAATTTAAATTGCTGGTCGATCCCAAGTTCTTTTGATGACACATAAACTGATTTTAAATTATAACTCAGAACAGAATAGGTATTTTGCAATTTATTCCAAAGCTGTACTAACGAATCAAAAACGGTATTATACTCTGTTTGAAAAGTACCGGTTCCCAATTTTTTGTCGTGACATGCAGAGGAATAGAATAGAATAGAATAGACTTTATTGTCATTATATTTGCATATAACGAGATTAAAGACTCCAATTTAAGGTGCGGGTGTGGGAACAAATATGGGGTAAAATAAATAGAGCATGTTGCTGGTCAATCCCAAGTTCTTTTGATGACACATAAACTGATTTTAAATTATAACTCAGAACAGAATAGGTATTTTGCAATTCATTCCAAAGCTGTACTACGAATCACAAATGGTATTATACTCTGTTTAAAAAGTACCGGTTCCCAATTTTTCGTCGTGACATGCAGAGGAGCATGTTCAGCAGCACACACACACAGAGAACTTACAAGCAGACACAGTGTGCAGACAGAAAAAGGAGAGAATGGACGCATTTTGGCTTAAAAAGTAAAGATAAAGGTGACGTTATAACGCTGAAACGCCCTCAGGAAGAAGTGCTTTAAAACGTGGCTAGGTAGTGTTGCGTTTGGACCAGATGTTCCTCCGAGGGAATTTAAGTTGCTGGTCAATCTCAAGTTCTTTTGCTGACACATAAACTGATTTAAAATTATAACCCAGAACAGAATATGTATTTTGCAATTTATTCCAAAGCTGTACTAACGAATCAAAAATGGTACTTTACCCTGTTTGAAAAGTAGCGGTTCCCAATTTTTCGTCGTGACATGCAGAGGAGCATGTTCGGCAGCGCACGCACACAGAGTACTTACAAGCAGACACAGTGTGCAGAGAGAAAAAAGAGAGAACGGACGCATTTTGGCTTAAAAAGTAAAGATATGGTGAAGTTATAACATTGAAACGCCCTCAGGAAGAAGTGCTTTAAAACGTGGCAAGGGAGTGTTGCGTTTGGACCAGATGTTCCTCCGAGGGAATTTAAGTTGCTGGTCAATCCCAAGTTCTTTTGATGACACATAAGCTGATTTAAAATGATAACCCAGAACAGAATAGGTATTTTGCAATTTATTCCAAAGCTGTACTACGAATCAAAAATGGTATTATACTCTGTGTGAAAAGTACCGGTTCCCAATTTTTTGTCGTGACATGCAGAGGAATAGAATAGAATAGAATAGACTTTATTGTCTCATTATATTTGCATACAACGAGATTAAAGACTACAACTTAAGGTGCGGTTGTGGGAACAATTATGGGGTAAAATAAATAGAGCATGTTCGGCAGCGCACGCACACAGAGAACTTACAAGCAGACACAGTGTGCAGACAGAAAAAGGAGAGAACGGACGCATTTTGGCTTAAAAAGTAAAGGTAAAGGTGACGTTATAACGCTGAAACGCCCTCAGGAAGAAGTGCTTTAAAACGTGGTTAGGTAGTGTTGCGTTTGGACCAGATGTTCCTCCGAGGGAATTTAAGTTGCTGGTCAATCTCAAGTTGTTTTGCTGACACATAAGCTGATTTTAAATTATAACTCAGAACAGAATAGACATTTTGCAATTTATTCCAAAGCTGTACTAACGAATCAAAAACGGTACTTTAGCCTGTTTGAAAAGTACCGGTTCCCAATTTTTTGTCGTGACATGCAGAGGAATAGAATAGAATATAATAGAATAGACTTTATTGTCATTATATTTGCATATAACGAGATTAAAGACTCCAACTTGAGGTGCGGTTGTGGGAACAAATATGGGGTAAAATAAATAGAGCATGTTCGGCAGCGCACGCACACGGAGTACTTACAAGAAGACAAAGTGTGTGGACAGAAAAAGGAGAGAACGGACGCATTTTGGCTTGAAAAGTAAAGATAAAGGTGAAGTTATAACGCTGAAACGCCCTCAGGAAGAAGTGCTTTAAAACGTGGCTAGGGAGTGTTGCGTTTGGACCAGATGTTCCTCCGAGGGAATTTAAGTTGCTGGTCAATCTCAAGTTCTTTAGCTGACACATAAGCTGATTTTAAATTATAACCCAGAACAGAATAGGTATTTTGCAATTTATTCCAAAGCTGTACTACGAATCAAAAATGGTACTATACTCTGTTTGAAAAGTACCTGTTCCCAATTTTTTGTCGTGACATGCAGAGGAATAGAATAGAATAGAATAGAATAGAATAGAATAGAATACACTTTATTACCATTATATTTGCATATAACAAGATTTAAGACTCCAACTTAAGGTGCGGTTGTGGGAACAAATATGGGGTAAAATAAATAGAGCATGTTCGGCAGCGCACGCACACAGAGTACTTACAAGCAGACACAGTTTGCAGACAGAAAAAGGAGAGAACGGATGCATTTTGGCTTAAAAAGTAAAGATAAAGGTGATGTTATAACACTGAAAAGACCTCAGGAAAAGGTGCTTTAAAACATGGCTAGGGAGTGTTGCGTTTGGACCAGATGTTTCTCCGAGGGAATTTAAGTTGCTGGTCTATCCCAAGTTCTTTTGATGACACATAAACTGATTTAAAATGATAACCCAGAACAGAATAGGTATTTTGCAATTTATTCCAAAGCTGTACTAACGAATAAAAAACAGTATTATACTCTGTTTGAAAAGTACCGGTTCCCAATTTTTCGTCGTGACATGCAGAGGAGCATGTTCGGCAGCGCACGCACACAGAGTACTTACAAGCAAACACAGTGTGCAGAGAGAAAAAAGAGAGAACGGACGCATTTTGGCTTAAAAAGTAAAGATATGGTGAAGTTATAACGCTGAAACGCCCTCAGGAAGAAGTGCTTTAAAACGTGGCTAGGTAGTGTTGCGTTTGGACCAGATGTTCCTCCGAGAGAATTCAAGTTGCTGGTCAATCCCAAGTTCTTTTGATGACACATAAGCTGATTTAAAATGATAACCCAGAACAGAATAGGTATTTTGCAATTTATTCCAAAGCTGTACTACGAATCAAAAATGGTATTATACTCTGTGTGAAAAGTAGCGGTTCCCAATTTTTTGTCGTGACATGCAGAGGAATAGAATAGAATAGAATAGACTTTATTGTCATTATATTTGCATACAACGAGATTAAAGACTACAACTTAAGGTGCGGTTGTGGGAACAAATATGGGGAAAAATAAATAGAGCATGTTCGGCAGCGCACGCACACAGAGAACTTACAAGCAGACACAGTGTGCAGACAGAAAAAGGAGAGAACGGACGCATTTTGGCTTAAAAAGTAAAGGTAAAGGTGACGTTATAACGCTGAAACGCCCTCAGGAAGAAGTGCTTTAAAACGTGGCTAGGTAGTGTTGCGTTTGGACCAGATGTTCCTCCGAGGGAATTTAAGTTGCTGGTCAATCCCAAGTTGTTTTGCTGACACATAAGCTGATTTTAAATTATAACTCAGAACAGAATAGACATTTTGCAATTTATTCCAAAGCTGTACTAACGAATCAAAAACGGTACTTTAGCCTGTTTGAAAAGTACCGGTTCCCAATTTTTTGTCGTGACATGCAGAGGAATAGAATAGAATATAATAGAATAGACTTTATTGTCATTATATTTGCATATAACGAGATTAAAGACTCCAACTTGAGGTGCGGTTGTGGGAACAAATATGGGGTAAAATAAATAGAGCATGTTCGGCAGTGCACGCACACGGAGTACTTACAAGAAGACAAAGTGTGTAGACAGAAAAAGGAGAGAACGGACGCATTTTGGCTTGAAAAGTAAAGATAAAGGTGAAGTTATAACGCTGAAACGCCCTCAGGAAGAAGTGCTTTAAAACGTGGCTAGGTAGTGTTGCGTTTGGACCAGATGTTCCTCCGAGGGAATTTAAGTTGCTGGTCAATCCCAAATTCTTTTGCTGACACATAAGCTGATTTAAAATAATAACCCAGGACAAAATAGGTATTTTGCAATTTATTCCAAAGCTGTACTAACGAATCAAAAACAGTATTATACCCTGTTTGAAAAGTACCGGTTCCCAATTTTTTGTCGTGACATGCAGAGGAATAGAATAGAATAGAATAGACTTTATTGTCATTATATTTGCATATAACGAGATTAAAGACTCCAACTTAAAGTGCGGTTGTGGGAACAAATATGGGGTAAAAAAAATAGAGCATGTTCGGCAGCGCACGCACACAGTACTCACAAGCAGACACAGTGTGTAGACAGAAAAATGAGAGAACGGACGCATTTTGGCTTAAAAAGTAAAGATATGGTGAAGTTATAACGCTGAAACGCCCTCAGGAAGAAGTGCTTTAAAACATGGCTAGGTAGTGTTGCGTTTGGACCAGATGTTCCTCCGAGGGAATTTAAGTTGCTGGTCAATCCCAAGTTCTTTTGATGACACATAAACTGATTTTAAATTATAACTCAGAACAGAATAGACATTTTGCAATTTATTCCAAAGCTGTACTACGAATCAAAAATGGTATTATACTCTGTTTGAAAAGTACCGGTTCCCAATTTTTTGTCGTGACATGCAGAGGAATAGAATAGAATAAAATAGACTTTATTGTCATAATATTTGCATAGAACGAGATTAAAGAGTCCAATTTAAGGTGCGGTTGTGGGAACAAATATGGGGTAAAATTAATAGAGCATGTTAGGCAGCGCACGCACACAGAGTACTCACAAGCAGACACAGTGTGTAGACAGAAAAATGAGAGAACGGACACATTTTGGCTTGAAAAGTAAAGATAAAGGTGACGTTATAACGCTGAAACGCCCTCAGGAAAAGGTGCTTTAAAACACGGCTAGGGAGAGTTGCGTTTGGACCAGATGTTCCTCCGAGGGAATTTAAATTGCTGGTCGATCCCAAGTTCTTTTGATGACACATAAACTGATTTTAAATTATAACTCAGAACAGAATAGGTATTTTGCAATTTATTCCAAAGCTGTACTAACGAATCAAAAATGGTACTTTACCCTGTTTGAAAAGTAGCGGTTCCCAATTTTTCGTCGTGACATACAGAGGAATAGAATAGAATAGAATAGAATAGAATAGACTTTATTGTCATTATATTTGCATATAACGAGATTAAAGACTCCAACTTAAGGTGCGGTTGTGGGAACAAATATGGGGTGAATAAATAGAGCATGTTCGGCAGCGCACGCACACAGAGTACTTACAAGCAGACACAGTGTGCAGACAGAAAAAGGGAGAACGGACGCATTTTGGCTTAAAAAGTAAAGATAAAGGTGAAGTTATAACGCTGAAACGCCCTTAGGAAGAAGTGCTTTAAAACATGGCTAGGGAGTGTTGCGTTTGGACCAGATGTTCCTCCGAGGGAATTTAAGTTGCTGGTCAATCTCAAGTTCTTTTGATGACACATAAGCTGATTTTAAATGATAACCCAAAACAGAATAGGTATTTTGCAATTTATTCCAAAGCTGTACTACGAATCAAAAATGTTATTGTACTCTGTTTGAAAAGTGCCTGTTCCCAATTTTTTGTCGTGACATGCAGAGGAATAGAATAGAATGGAATAGAATAGAATAGACTTTATTATCATTATATTTGCATATAACGAGATTAAAGACTCCAATTTAAGGTGCGGTTGTGGGAACAAATATGGGGTAAAATAAATAGAGCATGTTCGGCAGCGCACGCACACAGAGTACTCACAAGCAGACACAGTGTGTAGACAGAAAAATGAGAGAACGGACGCATTTTGGCTTGAAAAGTAAAGATAAAGGTGACGTTATAACGCTGAAACGCCCTCAGGAAAAGGTGCTTTAAAACACGGCTAGGGAGAGTTGCGTTTGGACCAGATGTTTCTCCGAGGGAATTTAAGTTGCTGGTCAATCCCAAGTTGTTTTGATGACACAAAAGCTGATTTAAAATGATAACCCAGAACAGAATAGGTATTTTGCAATTTATCCCAAAGCTTTGGAGAGCCCAACCTAAAAAACAACACATTAAAATCGCGTCGCCTAGTTGATCTGAAAACCCTACGGACGCGCTGTCTTCGTCACTATAACAATAATGATAATAATAATGGATTAGATTTATATCGCGCTTTTCTATTGTTAAATACTCAAAGCGCTCACAGAGAAGTGGGAACCCATCATTCATTCACCCCGCCCACACCTACCAGAAGGAGTACACATATCTGTTGTTCTGCTAAGCCTGGGAGAAGAAGAGATAAGAAGGGAGTATGGCTACTCCTTACATTCCTAAAGCTTCAAGGTTAACACATGCAGTTTACTAGCGGACAACAGAAAAGAGAACAAGTAAAAAAAAAAATAGCAGTTTTCAAATATGGCTATGAATAAAAAGAAATAACTCTTAAATATGGATATATGTAGATATCTATCTCCGTCAGTAGTGACTAATGTCCAGTGTTTTAGCTACTTCGAAATCAGTAATCCTAATCGTCCTCATGGCGACGAATAAAGTGTGTTTCTTACAATAACATTATCACCGCAGGACGAGGACTAGCTACACATGCTTCACAACACACCGTGGCACACCGGCGTCAAACAACGTTTCTCAAAGTGCAATTGCAAGAATGGAGAAATCACTCCACGTAAGCGGCATGGCCGGAAACCAACATTGAATGACCGTGACCTTTGATGCCTCAGGCGGCACTGTATCAAAAACCGACATCAATCTCTAAAGGATATCACCACATGGGCTCAGGAACACTGCAGAAAACTACTCTCTCGAAATACAGTTGGTCGCTACATCTGTAAGTGCAAGTTAAAGCTCCACTATGCAAAGCCAAAGCAATTTATCAACAACATCCAGAAACGCCGCCGGCTTCTCTGGGCCCGAGATCATCTAAGATGGACTGATGCAAAGTGTAAAAGTGTTCTGTGGTCTGACGAGTACACATTTCAAATCGTTTTCGGAAATATTCAACATCGTGTAATTTGGACCATAGGGGAAGCAAACCATCCAGACTGTTATCGACGCAAAGTTGAAAAGCCAGCATCTGTGAAGTGAATTATATTTATATAGCGCTTTTCTCTAGTGACTCAAAGCGCTTTACATAGTGAAACCCAATATCTAAGTTACATTTAAACCAGTGTGGGGGGGCACTGGGAGCAGGTGGGTACAGTGTCTTGCCCAAGGACACAGCGGCAGTGACTAGTATGGCGGAAGCGGGAATCGAACCTGCAACCCTCAAGTTGCTGGCACAGCCGCTCTACCAACCGAGCTATGCCGCCTCTGTGATGGTATGGGGGTGCATTAGTGCCCAAGGCATGGGTAACTTACACATCTGTGAAGGCACCATTAATGCTGAAAGGTACATACAGGTTTTGGAACCACATATGCGCCGTTTTTTCATGGACGCCCCTGCTTATTTCAGCAAGACAATGCCAAGCCACATTCAGCACGTGTTACAACAGCGTGGCTTCGTAAAAATAAAAGTCCGGGTACTTTCCTGGACCGCCTGCTGTCCGGACCTGTCTCCCATGGAAAATATGTGGCGCATTATGAAGCGTAAAATACGACAGCGGAGACCCCAGACTGTTGAACGACTGAAGTGAAGTGAATTATATAGCGCTTTTCTCTAATGAATCAAAGCGCTTTACATAGTGACACCTAATATCTAAGTTACATTTAAACCAGTGTGGGTGGCACTGGGAGCACGTGGGTAAAGTGTCTTGCCCAAGGACACAATGGCAGTGACTAGTATGGCGGAAGCGGGAATCGAACCTGCAACCCTCAAGTTGCTGGCACAGCCGCTCTATCAACCGAGCTATGCCGCCTCTGTGATAGTATGGGGGTGTATTAGTGCCCAAGGCATGGGTAACTTACACATCTGTGAAGGCACCATTAATGCTGAAAGGTACATACAGGTTTTGGAACAACATATGCGCCGTTTTTTCATGGACGCCCCTGCTTATTTCAGCAAGACAATGCCAAGCCACATTCAGCACGTGTTACAACAGCGTGGCTTCGTAAAAAATACAAGTCCGGGTACTTTCCTGGACCGCCTGCAGTCTGGACCTGTCTCCCATGGAAAATGTGTGGCGCATTATGAAGCGTAAAATACGACTGTTGAACGACTGAAGCTCTACATAAAACAAGAATGGGAAATAATTCCACTTTCAAAGCTTCAACAATTAGTTTCCTCAGTTCCCAAACGTTTATTGAGTGTTAAAAGAAAAGGTGATGTAACACAGTGGTGAACATGCCCTTTCCCAACTACTTTGGCACGTGTTGCAGCCATGAAATTCTAAGTTAATTATTATTTGCAAAAAAAAAAAGTTTATCAGTTTGAACATCAAATATGTTGTTTTTATAGCATATTCAACTGAATATGGGTTGAAAAGGATTTGCAAATCATTGTATTCCGTTTATATTTACATAAAACACAATTTCCCAACTCATATGGAAATGGGGTTTGTACACCTGTAATGATACCAAGTACAAGAGTGTATCTTGTCAATACTACTATGATTACATTTTCATTTTTTATCGTCACAAGAATATTTTTTCCTTATTTAAGATTCATATTATGCGGCAGAAGATGGATTTGAAATCGGAATGAATAGGATCTGCAAATATACTTTTTTAAGCCACTCTAAAAATGAGGGCAGATGTAAACTATTTTTAGCGTAAGACTATATTTAATGTGTTGTTTTTGACATCCATCCATCCATCCATTTCTACCGCTTATTCCCTTTGGGGTAGCGGGGGGGGCGCTGGTGCTTATCTCAGCTACAATCGGGCGGAAGGCGGTGTACACCCTGGACAAGTCGCTCCCTCATTGCAGGGGGTTGTTTTTGACATATGCCCAATCATTTATGATAGCTTCCCTCACAGCGAAAGCACCTTGAAGGTGCTCGAAATTCACCTTCAGAAGCGGCTTGCATCTGCCTGTGTCCGTCACCATGGCAACACAGTGGCGTCCAACAGCAGGTAAGAACAACAGCGGCGTGTTTCCCCGCTGAGCCTCTGTCGTCTCTCTTAAACTACCACTTGTGCAGCATGTTGGTGCCACAAGTCCATCTGCCACTTTCCTTGCTGCCAAACGCAGCGTTGAACTCCCTTGACCTGCCCCGACCCGGACCCCGGACCCCGGACCCCGGGCCCCGCCGACAAACGGGAACTGTGCTAACGTGCAGGCGTGTCCTTGTTCATTCTCGGGTGCAGCATGAGCCAAATGACCTGGCGGTGTCCCGCCGTCTGCCACATGGCTCGGCGTTATCGGGGACCGCAGATGGACCACCAACCCTCCCCCACACCCCCCTTTCCTCTCACCTGACGGAGACAGACCCGTGGCAACGAACGCCGCTCCTCCATTTTCAACCCGCCGCCTGAACCGTTAACATTTCCGATTGGCCGCTCGCCGGAACAAGGAGTGCACGGCGTGACATTTGTTCCTACACCACGACACTAATGATGCCGCCTGGAAGTATAAAGAGGGTCACAGTTTGAGGTCACGCAGGGCTGGGTTTTTAGGGACCGAGAACCCTATTGTATTTCTAAGGTTTTATTATTATTGTTATACCGCCGCCTCTTTGAGCTGTAATTTGACCCCCTTAACCTGCTTCAAATTTAACACACACATCAGCACTGGCAAAAATTGCCATCTAAAAAAAACCCAAAAACAAACCCTAAACTCAAAATTGCGCTCTAGCGCCCCCTAGGTAAAAACACAGACACAACTGACTGTAACGTCCGTTAGGAATGTTGTAGAGGCATGAAAGGAAAACCTCTATGTAGGTCTGACTTAGACCTACATTTCATACTCTGACATCCTTCATAAAAAATCAACAGGAAGTTGGCAAAAACCCCTTCAAAACAAAAGTTTTATAAAAAAAATTCATTTTTGCCTCTTTCAGCTGTAATTTGACCCTCTTAAAATGCTTCAAATTTAACACACACATCAGTACAGGCAAAAATTGCCATCCAATAAAAAAAACAAAAAAAACCCAAAACTCAAAATATAGCTCTAGCGCCCCCTAGGTAAAAACACAGACACAACTGATTGTAACGTCCGTTAGGAATGTCGTAGAGGCATGAAAGAAAAACCTCTCTGTAGGTCTGACTTAGACCTACATTTCATACTCTGACGTCCTTCATAAAAAATCAACAGGAAGTTGGCAAAAACCCCTTCAAAACAAACGTTTTCTAAAAAAAAAAATCATTTTTGCCTCTTTCAGCTGTAATTTGACCCCCTTAAAATGCTTCAAATTCAACACACACACCAGTACAGGCAAAAATTGCCATCTAATAAAAAAAAACAAAAAACTCAAAATTGCGCTCTAGCGCCCCGTAGGTAAAAACACAGACAAAACTGATTGTAACTTCCGTTAGGAATAATGTAGAGGCATGAAAGAAAAACCTATATGTAGGTCTGACTTAGACCTACATTTCATACATTGACATCCTTCAGCAAAAATCAGCAGGAAGTTGGTGAAAACCCTTTCAAAACAAAAGTTTTCTAAAAAAAATCATTTTTGCCTCTTTCAGCTGTAATTTGACCCTCTTAAAATGTTTCAAATCCAACAAACACATCAGGACTGGCAAAAAATTGCCATTTAATAAAAAACAAAAAAACACAAAACTCAAAATTGCGCTCTAGCGCCCCCTAGGAAAAAACACAGACAAAACTGCTTGTAACTTCCGTTAGGAATGTCGTAGGGGGATGAAAGAAAAACTTCTATGTAAGTCTGACTTAGACCTACATTTCATACCCTAACAACCTTCAGCAAAAATCAACAGGAAGTTGGCAAAAACCCCTTCAAAACAAAAGTTTTCTAAAAAATTTCATTTTCGCCTCTTTGAGCTGTAATTTGACCCCCTTAAAATGCTTCAAATTTAACACACACATTAGGACTGGCAAAAATCGCCATCTAAAAAAAAAAACAAACAAAAAAAAAAAAACTCAAAATTGCGCTCAAGCGCCCCCTAAGAGAAAACACAGACAAAACTGATTGTAACTTCCGTTAGGAATGTTGTAGAGGCATGAAAGAAAAACCTATATGTAGGTCTGACTTAGACCTACATTTCATACAGTGACATCCTTCAGCAAAAATAAATAAATAATAAATAAATGGGTTGTACTTGTATAGCGCTTTTCTACCTTCAAGGTACTCAAAGCGCTTTGACACTACTTCCACATTTACCCATTCACACACACATTCACACACTGATGGGGGGAGCTGCCATGCAAGGCGCTAACCAGAACCCATCAGGAGCAAGGGTGAAGTGTCTTGCTCAGGACACAATGGACGTGACGAGTTTGGTACTAGGTGGGGATTGAACCAGGGACCCTCGGGTTCCGCATGGCTACTCTCCCACTGCGCCACGCCGTCCCTAAAATCAACAGGAAGTTGGCAAAAACCCCTTCAAAACAAAAGTTTTCTAAAAACTTTCATTTTTACCTCTTTCAGCTGTAATTTGACCCCCTTAAAATGCTTCAAATTTAACACACACACCAGGACTGGCAAAAATTGCCATCTAATTAAAAAAAAACAAAAAAAAACAAAGCTCAAAATTGCGCTCTAGCGCCCTCTAGGAAAAACCAGACAAAACTGCTTGTAACTTCTGTTAGGAATGTCGTAGAGACATGAAAGAAAAACCTCTATGTAGGTCTGACTTAGACCTACATTTCATACACTGACATCCTTCAGCAAAAATCAACAAGAAGTTGGCAAAAACCCCTTCAAAACAAAAGTTTTCTAAAAAAATGTCATTTTTGCTTCTTTCAGCTGTAATTTGACCCTCTTAAAATGCTTCAAATTTAACACACACATCAGTACAGGCAAAAATTGCCATCTAATAAAAAAAACAAAAAAAAAAACAAAACTCACATTTGCGCTCTAGCGCCCCCTAGGAAAAAACACAGTCAAAACTGCTTGTAACTTCCATTAGGAATGTCGTAGAGGCATGAAAGAAAAACCTCTATGTAGGTCTGACTTAGACCTACATTTCATACAGTGACATCCTTCATCAAAAATCAACAGGAAGTTGGCAAAAACCCCTTTAAAACAAAAGTTTCCTAAAAAATTTCATTTTTTCCTCTTTCAGCTGTAATTTGACCCCCTTAAAATGCTTCAAATTCAACACACACACCAGTACAGGCAAAAATTGCAATCTAATAAAAAAAAAAAACAACTCAAAATTGCGCTCTAGCGCCCCGTAGGTAAAAACACAAACAAAACTGATTGTAACTTCCGTTAGGAATAATGTAGAGGCATGAAAGAAAAACCTATATGTAGGTCTGACTTAGACCTACATTTCATACATTAACATCCTTCAGCAAAAATCAACAGGAAGTTGGCAAAAACCCCTTCAAAAAAAAAGTTTTCTAAAAAATTTCATTTTTACCTCTTTCAGCTGTAATTTGACCCCCTTAAAATGCTTCAAATTTAACACACACATCAGTACAGGCAAAAATTGTTATCTAATTAAAGAAAAACAAAAAAAAACAAAGCTCAAAATTGCGCTCTAGCGCCCTCTAGGAAAAACACAGACATAACTGCTTGTAACTTCTGTTAGGAATGTCGTAGATACATGAAAGGAAAACCTCTATGTAGGTCTGACTTAGACCTACATTTCATACTCTGACATCCTTCATAAAAAATCAACAGGAAGTTGGCAAAAACCCCTTCAAAACAAATGTTTTCTAAAAAAAATTCATTTTTGCCTCTTTCAGCTGTAATTTAACCCCCTAAAAATGTTTCAAATTTAACACACACATCAGTACAGGCAAAAATTGCCATCTAATAAAAAATTAAAAATAATTAAAAAAAACTCAAAATTGCGCTCTAGCGCCCCCTAGGAAAAAACACAGACAAAACAGCTTGTAACTTCCGTTAGGAATGTCGTAGAGGCATGAAAGAAAAACTTCTATGTAGGTCTGACATAGACCCACATTTCATTCATTGACATCCTTCATCAAAAATCAACAGGAAGTTGGCAAAAACCCCTTTAAAACAAAAGTTTCCTAAAAAATGTCATTTTTCCCTCTTTCAGCTGTAATTTGACCCCCTTAAAATGCTTCAAATTTGACACACACATCACGACTGGCAAAAATTGCCATCTAATATAAAAAACAAACAAACCCCAAAACTCAAAATTGCGCTCTAGCGCCCTCCAGGAAAAAACACAGACAAAACTGCTTGTAACTTCCGTTAGGAATGTCATAGGGGCATGGAAGGAAAACCTCTATGTAGGTCTGACTTAGACCTACATTTCATACTCTGACATCCTTAATAAAAAATCAACAGGAAGTAGGCAACAACCCCTTCAAAACAAAGGGTTTTCTAAAAAAAAATATTTTTTGCCTCTTTCAGCTGTAATTTGACCCTCCTAAAATGCTTCAAATTTAACACACACATCAGTACAGGCAAACATTGCCATCTAATAAAAAAACAAAAAAACAAACCCAAAACTCAAAATTGTGCTCTAGCGCCCCCTAGGTAAAAACACAGACACAACTGATTGTAACTTCCGTTAGGAATGTTGTAGAGGCATGAAAGAAAAACCTCTATGTAGGTCTGACTTAGCCCTACATTTCATACTGTGACATCCTTCATAAAAAATCAACAGGAAGTTGGCAAAAACCCCTTCAAAACAAAATTTTTCTAAAAAATGTCATTTTTGCCTCTTTCAGCTGTAATTTGACCCTCTTAAAATGCTTCAAATTTAACACACACATCAGTACTGGAAAAAATTGCAATCTAATAAAAAAAAAAAAAAAAACTCCAAATTGCGCTATAGCGCCCCCTAGGAAAAAACACAGACAAAACTGCTTGTAACTTCCGTTAGGAATGTCGTAGAGGCATGAAAGGAAAACCTCTATGTAGGTCTGACTTAGACCCACATTTCATTCTTTGACATCCTTCAGCAAAAAACCACAGGAAGTTGGCGAAAAACCCTTCAAAACAAAACATTTCCTAAAAAATCTAATTTTTGCCTCTTTGAGCTGTAATTTGACCCCCTTAAAATGCTTCAAAACTCAACAAACTGGACACACACATCAGGACTGGCAAAAATTGCCATCTAAAAAACAAAACAAAAACAAACCCTAAACTCAAAATTGCGCTCTAGCGCCCCCTAGGGAAAAACACAGACAGAACTGCTTGTAACTTCCATTAGGAATGTCGTAGAGGCATGAAAGAAAAACCTCTATGTAGGTCTGACTTAGACCCACATTTCATACAGTGACATCCTTCATAAAAAATCAACAGGAAGTTGGCAAAAACCCCTTCAAAACAAAAGTTTTCTAAAAAAATTCATTTTTGTCTTTCAGCTGTAATTTGACCCTCTTAAAATGCTTCAAATTTAACACACACATCAGAGGACTGGCAAAAATTGCCATATAATGAAAAAAAAAAAAAAAAAAAAAAAACTCAAAATTGCGCTCTAGCGCCCCCTAGGTAAAAACACAGACACAACTGCTTGTAACTTCCGTTAGGAATGTCATAGAGGCATGAAAGGAAAACCTCTATGTAGGTCTGACTTAGACCTACATTTCATACTGTGACATCCTTCATAAAAAATCAACAGGAAGTTGGCAAAAAACCCTTCAAAACAAAAGTTTTCTAAAAAATGTAATTTTTGCCTCTTTCAGCTATGATTTGACCACCTTAAAATGCTTCAAATTTAACACACACATTAGGACTGGCAAAAATCGCCATCTAATAAAAAAAACAAACAAAAAAAAAACTCAAAATTGCGCTAAAGCGCCCCCTAGGTAAAAACACAAACAAAACTGTGTGTAACTTCCGTTAGGAATGTCGTAGAGGCATGAATGAAAAACTTCTATGTAGGTCTGACTTAGACCCACATTTCATTCATTGACATCCTTCAGCAAAAAACCACAGGAAGTTGGCGAAAAACCCTTCAAAACAAAACATTTCCTAAAAAATATAATTTTTGCCTCTTTGAGCTGTAATTTGACCACCTTAAAAGGCTTCAAAACTCACCAAACTGGACACACACATCAGGACTGGCGAAAATTGCCATCTAAAACAAAAAACAAAAAAAAACCCTAAACTCAAAATTGTGCTCTAGCGCCCCCTAGGAAAAAACACAGACAAAACTGCTTGTAACTCCCATTAGGAATGTCGTAGAGACATGAAACAAAAACTTCTATGTAGGTCTGACTTAGACCTACATTTCATACATTGACATCCTTCAGCAAAAATCAACAGGAAGTTGGCAAAAACCCCTTCAAAACAAAAGTTTTCTAAAAAATGTCATTTTTGCCTCTCTAAGCTGTAATTTGACCCTCTTAAAATGCTTCAAATTTAACACACACATCAGTACAGGCAAAAATTGCCATCTAATACAAAAATAAAAAAAAACTCGAAATGGCGCTTTAGCGCCCCCTAGGTAAAAATACAGACAAAACTGATTGTAACTTCCGTTAGGAATGTTGTAGAGGCAAGAAAGAAAAACCTCTATGTAGGTCTGACTTAGACCTACATTTCATACATTGACATCCTTCA
>NC_084621.1:14352932-14407932 GCF_033978795.1 Nerophis ophidion
TCAGTAGGATTTAAGGTCCAAGCTATTGAATATGCTAAAAAGAACAGTAAGCAGCTATGTTTTATTAATATACCGTAGCTGCGTGTGTCAAATATGAGTCATTAAATGACTCCCGCCTCCTGGTGGTAGAGGGCGCTAGTGATCCTTCTTGCGACTACTCGGCTGCAGAAGAAGTGACAACAAGCAGCAAGAGTGAGCAGTGATTGTTTATTTTTTCCTCCTGCTTGCACTTTTAACATGGAGGATTACATATCTAAAATAAAACAGTTTTCTAAACTGGACTTTCAATGGAAGCAGGAGGTAATAAAGGAATATCTCCATTGAGACAGAGAGATTTTTAAAACTGAAGAAAGATAAGGAAGACTTCTATAAACAATACTTTTGATTAGAAGGAGCTGCACATGGACTTCATTTATAAGTAAAGGTAAGACCATAATAACGTTTTTTTTTATTAAATGTGATTTTCATGATGGTATCCTTACATCACACTCAAATGTATAAGCGCAGGCCTAAATTTACCGCATGCCTTTGGTAAGCACTGGAGTGAGAAAAGGTTTTAAAATAATTAGCGCCCCGGCGGCAATTCAAGGAAATATGGTATGTTTTTTTCCTTCTTTATTATGCATTTTCGGCCCGATTGTAGCTGAGATAGGCGCCAGCGCCCCCCGCGACCCCGAAAGGGAATAAGCGGTAGAAAATCGATGGATGGATGGACCGGTGCGACTTATAATCCAAAAAATGCGGTACGTTACCTGTTTTTTCCGCACAGAAATCAATTGCAAAGTTTACGGCGAGATCTCTTTACACCTTTTATTCAGTTCACGGTTTCACTCCGCTGATTCCCGCCGAGCTCCTCCATGCACAAAGTGAACCTTGCATGGTGTGAGAAGGTGCGGGCGAGGGAAAAAGCAATAACTCGCCGTACAGTTTCCGTTCCGCTGCAAAGCGCCGAGGCGAAAGCTGCGTACGGCGGTGGTAAATTCAATGCTTTAAACGGCCGCGTTAAAGGCCTACTGAAATGAGATGTTCTTATTTAAACGGGGATAGCAGCTCCTTTCTATGTGTCATACTTGATCATTTCGCCATATTGCCATATTTTTGCTGAAAGGATTTAGTAGAGAACATTGACGATAAAGTTGGCAACTTTTGGTCGCTAATAAAAAAGCCTTCCCTGTACCGGAAGTAGCAGACGATGTGCGTATGACGTCACGGGTTGTGGAGCTCCTCACATCTGAACATTGTTTACAATCATGGCCACCAGCAGCTAGAGCGATTCGGACCGAGAAAGCGACCGTTTCCCCGTTAATTAAGGGACGGAGTGGCGCAGTGGGAGAGTGGCCGTGCGCAACCCGAGGGTCACTGGTTCAAATCCCACCTAGAACCAACCTCGTCACGTCCGTTGTGTCCTGAGCAAGACACCTCACCCTTGCTCCTGATGGGTGCTGTTTGGCGCCTTGCATGGCAGCTCCCTCCATCAATGTGTGAATGTGTGTGTGAATGGGTAAATGTGGAAGTAGTGTCAAAGCGCTTTGAGTACCTTGAAGGTAGAAAAGCGCTATACAAGTACAACCCATTTATCATTTATCATTTAATTTGAGCGAGGATGAAAGATTCGTGGATGAGGAAAGTGAGAGTGAAGGACTAGAAAAAAAAAAAAGAGAGGGCAGTGTGAGTGATTCAGATGTTATGTTATTAGACACATGTGGAAGACTGTTGCTTCCGGGTTCTCCGGACCACCAGGGATAGACATGGCAGGCTTCTTTCAGGTTTTATTTTCCAATAAAGCTTTCTGCTTTCCAGCAATTGTGTCTCCTTTAGCCGATGTCTTTCTGCTTTTCGGCAAAGATCTCTCCTTCTCTCTCCCACGCCGCCTCCCGACTGCGGCCTTTTACAGAGCGACAGGTGATTAGACAAACACTTTCAGCTGTGTCATCCAATCACCTGTCGCCAACCTCGAGGCCGGCCCTGCCACACCCCGCTTCCCTGCTGGCGCGCAGGCCACGCCCACCACAACACATTTACTATGGTAAATGGTGAATGGGTTGTACTTGTATAGCACTTTTCTACCTTCAAGGTACTCAAAGCGCTTTGACACTACTTCCACATTCAGCCATTCACACACACATTCACACACTGATGGAGGGAGCTGCCATGCAAGGCGCTAACCAGCACCTGTCACTAGGATAATTCTGGAAAATCCCTCATCTGCTTATTGCATTACTAGTGTTTTAGTGAGAATATATAGTCGTACCTGAAAGTCGGAGGGGTGTGGCCACAGGTGTGGTGACCGCCAGTGTCTCTGAGGGAAGCCACGGAGGAGGCGAGAGAGTCGCAGCTGCCTCTTTGACAGCTGCAGGAGGAACGACACAAGCTCCGCTCATGTCTATGGTAAGAGCCGACTTATTACCACAAATTTCTCACCGAAACCAGCTGGTTGACATGTGGTAGGGAGCCATGTTCGCTTGGCCGCTCTGTTCCAACCGGCATAGCTCGGTTGGTAGAGTGTCCGTGCCAGCAACTTGAGGGTTGCAGGTTCGATTCCCGCTTCTGCCATCCTAGTCACTGCCGTTGTGTCCGTTGTGCTCCCAGTGCATCCCACACTGGTTTAAATGTAACTTAGATATTGGGTTTCACTATGTAAAGCGCTTCGAGTCACTAGAGAAAAGCGCTATATACATATAATTCACTTCACTTACTGAGAATATATAGTCGTACCTGAAAGTCGGAGGGGTGTGGTGACCGCCAGTGTCTCTGAGGGAAGCCACGGAGGAGGCAAAAGAGTCACAGCTGCCTCTTTGACAGCTGCAGGAGCAACGACACAAGCTCCGCTCATGTCTACGGTAAGAGCCGACTTATTACCACAAATTTCTCACCGAAACCTGCCGGTTGACATGTGGTAGAGAACCATGTTCGCTTGGCCGCTCTGTTCCAACCGGCATAGCTCGGTTGGTAGAGTGGCCGTGCCAGCAACTTGAGGGTTGCAGGTTCGATTCCCGCTTCTGCCATCCTAGTCACTGCCGTTGTGTCCTTGGGGAAGACACTTTACCCACCTGCACCCAGTGCCACCCACACTGGTTTAAATGTAACTTAGATATTGGGTTTCGAGTCACTAGAGAAAAGCGCTATATAAATATAATTCACTTCACTTAGTGAGAATATATAGTCGTACCTGAAAGTCGGAGGGGTGTGGTGACCGCCAGTGTCTCTGAGGGAAGCCACGGAGGAGGCAAGAGAGTCGAAGCTGCCTCTTTGACAGTTGCAGGAGGAACGAAACGAGCTCCGCTCATGTCTACGGTAAGAGCCGACTTATTACCACAAATTTCTCACCGAAACCTGCCGGGTGACATGTAGTAGAGAACCATGTTCGCTTAACCGCTTTGTTCCAACCGGCATAGCTCGGTTGGTAGAGTGGCCGTGCCAGCAACTTGAGGGTTGCAGGTTCGATTCCCGCTTCTGCCATCCTAGTCACTGCCGTTGTGTCCTTGGGCAAGACACTTTACCCGACTGCTCCCAGTGCCACCCACACTGGTTTAAATGTGACTTACATATTGGGTTTCACTATGTAAAGCGCTTCGAGTCACTCGAGAAAAGCGCTATATAAATATAATTCACTTCACTTAGTGAGAATACATAGTCGTTCCTGAAAGTCGGAGGGGTGTGGTGACCGCCAGTGTCTCTGAGGGAAGCCATGGAGGAGGCAAGAGAGTCGCAGCTGCCTATTTGACAGCTGCAGGAGGAACGACACAAGCTCCGCTCATGTCTATGGTAAGAGCCAAATTATTACCACAAATTTCTCACCGAAACCTGCCGGTTGACATGTGGTAGAGAACCATGTTTGCTTGGCCGCTCTGTTCCAACCGGCATAGCTCGGTTGGTAGAGTGGCCGTGCCAGCAACTTGAGGGTTGCAGGTTCGATTCCCTCTTCTGCCATCATAGTCACTGCCGTTGTGTCCTTGGGCAAGACACTTTACCCACCTGCTCCCAGTGCCACCCACACTGGTTTAAATGTAACTTAGATATTGCGTTTCACTATGTAAAGCGCTTTGAGTCACTAGAGAAAAGCGCTATATAAATATAATTCACTTCGCTTAGTGAGAATATATAGTCGTACCTGAAAGTCGGAGGGGGTGTGGTGACCGCCAGTGTCTCTGAGGGAAGCCACGGAGGAGGCAAAAGAGTCGCAGCTGCCTCTTTGACAGCTGCAGGAGGAACGACACAAGCTCCGCTCATGTCTACGGTAAGAGCCGACTTATTACCACAAATTTCTCACCGAAACCTGCCGGTTGACATGTGGTAGAGAACCATGTTCGCTTAACCGCTTTGTTCCAACCGGCATAGCTCGGTTGGTAGAGTGGCCGTGCCAGCAACTTGAGGGTTGCAGGTTCGATTCCTGCTTCTGCCATCCTAGTCACTGCCGTTGTGTCCTTGGGCAAGACACTTTACCCGCCTGCTCCCAGTGCCAACTACACTGGTTTAAATGTAACTTAGATACTGGGTTTCACTACGTAAAGCGCTTTGAGTCACTAGAGAAAAGCGCTATATGAAAATAATTCACTTCACTTCACTAAAGCTTCACCGTCATCTTTAAGGGAATGTAAACAAAGAAACACCGGCTGCGTTCGTGTTGCTACAGCTGGCCGCAATACACCGCTTCCCACCTACAGCTTTCTTCTTTGACGTCTCCATTATTAATTGAACAAATTGCAAAAGATTCAGCAACACAGCTGTCCAGAATACTGTGGAATTCGAGACGACTTTTAGCCGTGATGGGTGCTGGAAGGACATGTCCTCTACAACCCGTGACGTCACGCATGCGTCATCATTCCGCGACGTTTTCAACAGGATACTTCGCGGGAAATTTCAAATTGCAATTTAGTAAACTAAAAAGGCCGTATTGGCATGTGTTGCAATGTTAATATTTCATCATTGATATATAAACTATCAGACTGCGTGGTGGGTAGTCGTGGGTTTAAAGCTTTAAAGCTCTGATGGTTTCAATTGCCAATGGCGTGGCCTTGCCAGGACGTCCCTTTTTTTAATTTTTTTTACCATTTTAAAACAACAACAAAAAAAACAGGACCGAGAGCGTGCGCTGTTAAAATGAGGCCGGGGGTCACGCTTCTTCATTTCCAGCCAGCATTTGCAGCCTTTCGTAATCCATTTGCTCCCCTTCAAGGTTATTGTTATCAAAACGGGAGTAGAGCGGGGAAGGGAAAAAAAAAAGCAAAAAAAAAAAAAAAAAAAAGCTTGCGCGTAGAAAAGTGCAGCCCACCTTCCCTTCAACCCTTTCAGCGGCCGAGCCATTGACTCCTGCCACACTGCTCCCCCGCGCTAAATGCCATTTAAGCTATTACAAGTTTTCAGCTGAGTACAGCGCTGACCCGGCGAGGCCGCGGAGGACAAAGACGGGGCATTGGCGGGGGACACTTAGGAAATGCCAGTAGAGGATTGCCACCATTACTTTGTCAAGCTGGTTTTCACCGCCGTGGACGTTTTTTTTTTTTTTTTGGGAGGTTTCGACACGGGCGGCCGTTTAGCGAGATGATGGATGCTGTGGACGTAGTCCCGCAGCTCAAGAAAATACATGTAATACCAACCCCGTTTCCATATGAGTTGAGAAATTGTGTTAGATGTAAATATAAACAGAATACAAATCCTTTTCAACCCATTTTCAGTTGAATATGCTACAAAGACAACATATTTGATGTTCAAACTGATAAACATTTTTTGTTGTTGCAAATAATCATTAACTTTCAAATTTGATGCCGGCAACACGTGACAAAAAAGTTGGGAAATGTGGCAATAAATACTGATAAAGTTGAGGAATGCTCATCAAACACTTATTTGGAACATCTCGCAGGTGTGCAGGCTAATTGGGAGCAGGTGGGTGCCATGATTGGGTATAAAAACAGCTTCCCCAAAAAATGCACAAGAAAGGATGGGGCGAGGTACACCCCTTTGTCCACAACTGCGTGAGCAAACAGTCAAACAGTTTAAGAACAACGTTTCTCAAAGTGCAATTGCAAGAAATTTAGGGAATTCAACATCTACGCTCCATAATATCATCAAAAGGTTCAGAGAATCTGGAGAAATCACTCCACGTAAGCGACATGGCCGGAAACCAACATTGAATGACCGTGACCTTTGATGCCTCAGACGGCACTGTATCAAAAACCGACATAAATCTCTAAAGGATATCACCACATGGGCTCAGGAATACTGCAGAAAACTACTGTCTCGAAATACAGTTGGTCGCTGCATCTGTAAGTGCAAGTTAAAGCTCCACTATGCAAAGCCAAAGCAATTTATCAACAACATCCAGAAACGCCGCCAGCTTCTCTGGGCCCGAGATCATCTAAGATGGACTGATGCAAAGTGTAAAAGTGTTTCTGTGGTCTGACGAGTACACATTTCAAGTTGTTTTCGGAAATATTTAACATCGTGTCATTTGGACCATAGGGGAAGCAAACCATCCAGACTGTTATCGACGCAAAGTTGAAAAACCAGCATCTGTGAAGTGAAGTGAGTTATATTTATATAGCGCTTTTCTCTAGTGACTCAAAGCGCTTTACATAGTGAAACCCAATATCTAAGTTACATTTAAACCAGTGTGGGGGGACAGTGGGAGCAGGTGGGTACAGTGTCTTGCCCAAGGACACAACGGCAGTGACTAGTATGGCGGAAGCGGGAATCGAACCTGCAACCCTCAAGTTGCTGGCACAGCCGCTCTACCAACCGATTTCAACATCTATGCTCCATAATATCATCAAAAGGTTCAGAGAATCTGGAGAAATCACTCCACGTAAGCGGCATGGCCGGAAACCAACATTGAATGACCGTGACCTTTGATGCCTCAGACGGCACTGTGTCAAAAACCGACATCAATCTCTAAAGGATATCCCCACATGGGCTCAGGAATACTGCAGAAAACTACTGTCTCGAAATACAGTTGGTCGCTGCATCTGTAAGTGCAAGTTAAAGCTCCACTATGCAAAGCCAAAGCAATTTATCAACAACATCCAGAAACGCCACCGGCTTCTCTGGGCCCGAGATCATCTAAGATGGACTGATGCAAAGTGGAAAAGTGTTTCTGTGGTCTGACGAGTACACATTTAAAATTGTTTGCGGAAATATTCAACATCGTGTCATTTGGACCATAGGGGAAGCAAACCATCCAGACTGTTATCGACGCAAAGTTGAAAAGCCAGCATCTGTGAAGTGAATTATATTGATATAGCGCTTTTCTCTAGTGACTCAAAGCGCTTTACATAGTGAAACCCAATATCTAAGTTACATTTAAACCAGTGTGGGGGGGCACTGGGAGCAGGTGGGTACAGTGTCTTGCCCAAGGACACAACGGCAGTGACTAGTATGGCGGAAGCGGGAATCGAACCTGCAACCCTCAAGTTGCTGGCACAGCCGCTCTACCAACCGATTTCCACATCTATGCTCCATAATATCATCAACAGGTTCAGAGAATCTGGAGAAATCACTCCACGTAAGCGGCATGGCCGGAAACCAACATTGAATGACCGTGACTGTATCAAAAACCGACATCAATCTCTATAGGATATCACCACATGGGCTCAGGAACACTTCAGAAAACCACTATCACTAAATACAGTTTGTCGCTACATCTGTAAGTGCAAGTTAAAGCTCTACTATGCAAAGCGAAAGCCATTTACCTTAGACTTAGACAAACTTTAATGATCCACAAGGGAAATTGTTCAACACAGTAGCTTAGTTACAATGATGGAAACTGTAAGGATGGAAAGGACAATGCAGGTATAAATAGACTAGGTATAGCAATGTAAAATATAACATATCTGCGAATATATACAATACACACTTATCATGTGTACAGTATATTATATATACAGATATAATATGTCTATAACATATATACAGTATATACCAAATGTTATGTACACTATCACAGTATATTTGGCAGCCCCGGCATAAAAAAAGAGAGTAAGTCCAGCAGAAAATAGAATATAGACATTAACAATAAAGAGAAGTAGCTGACATGTTTATCAACAACATCCAGAAACGCCACCGGCTTCTCTGGGCCCGAGATCATCCAAGATCAATCAATCGATCAATGTTTACTTATATAGCCCTAAATCACTAGTGTCTCAAAGGGCTGCACAAACCACAACACAAACCACTACGACATCCTCGGTAGACCCACATAAGGGCAAGGAAAACTCACACCCAGTGGGACGTCGGTGACAATGAGACAATGAGACTATGAGAACTTTGGAGAGGACGAAAGCAATGGATGTCGAGCGGGTCTAACGTGATACTGTGAAAGTTAAATCCATAATGGATCCAACTCAGCCGCGAGAGTCCAGTCCAAGTGGAAAAGTGTTCTGTGGTCTGACGAGTCCACATTTCAAATTGGTTTTGAAACTGTGGACATTTGTGTTCTCGGGAACAAAGAGGAAAAGAACCATCCGGATTGTTATAGGCGCAAAGTTCAATCGCAAGCATCTGTGATGGTATGGGGGTGTATTAGTGCCCAAGGCATGGGTAACTTACACATCTGTGAAGGCACCATTAATGCTGAAAGGTACATACAGGTTTTGGAACAACATATGTTGTCATCCAAGCAACGTTATCATGGACGCCCCTGCTTATTTCACTAAGACAATGCCACACCATGTGTTACAACAGCGTGGCTTCGTCGTAAAAGAGTGCAGTTACTTTCCTGGTCTCCCGTTGAGAATTTTGAAGCCTAAAATACGACAACAGAGACCCCGGACTGTTGAACGACTTAAGTTGTACATCAAGCAAGAATGGGAAATAATTCCACTTTCAAAGCTTCAACAATTATTTTCCTCAGTTCCCAAACGTTTATTGAGAGTTGTTAAAAGAAAAGGTGATGTAACACAGTGGTGAACATGCCCTTTCCCAACTACTTTGGCACGTGTTGCAGCCATGAAAATCTAAGTTAATTATTATTTGCAAAAAAAAAATAAAGTTTATGAGTTTGAACATCAAATATGTTGTCTTTGTAGCATATTCAACTGAATATGGGTTGAAAAGTATCTGCAAATAATTGTATTCCGTTTTTATTTACATTTAACACAATTTCCCAACTCATATGGAAACGGGGTTTGTAAATAAACGCTGATTAATTGATTGATTGATTAAGTGCTACTTATTGTCCCAAAAACGTTACATAAACTTCATTATTGTGGAAATTATAGACAAATGTCAAACAGATGTGTTCTGTTAAACCACTAATGGTATTTTTCTGTTAGAAGGCACAACGTAAGGAAGGACTCGAGCACTTACGTGTTCGATGAGTTCCCGTATCATCCCGTTCCACTGGCCCTTGTCGTCCTGAGAGCCGTACTTCCCGTCGGCCACCAGTCGGATCTCGTAGGTGAAGCCCAGGACGGCGGCCAGCTCCTTCAGCAGGTCGATACAGAAGCCTTCGAAGCGGTCGTTGCCGGCCAGCGCCTTGTCGGACTTCTTAAGCATGACGTATGGCTCCTCCTAGGGCATCAAACGCAAATCAAAATGATCGTCTTTCAGTTCACCTCAGCGCGTTTTTAAGCCTAATTGAGGCAAAGGCCTCCAGACATCTAAGGCGACGTTGCATATAAAAGGTAGTGACAGCGTGGTCGGGTCCCGTATTAGAAACGTTTAAAAGGGTAAGGGCGTTTGTGATATTGATGGATTAGCAAATGTGTTCAGTCTTTATTTGAATGGACAATGCACGGAAACATTAAGCTCAAAGACAGATATGTTCTGTATCAGATTATAGCTAAATAGCTCATTTCCATCTGCAGTCCCTGGCTACCCAAATTAAAAGGGATACACAAATTTGAATGTGTCAAACATAGTGCCCACCTAATTGACCGTGTGAGCACCTTTGATTGCCATGTTTGACAACTATGATTTTAACAGACAGACCTGACAATTTACAACAAAAAGGTTCTCTTGGATAAACACACTACACATTAAGTTGATGTCAAACATAGTGCCCATCTAATTGACCGTGTGAGCACCTTTGTATTCACATGATTGACAACCATGATATTAACAGAAACACCTCAAAATTTACCACAAAAATGCTCTCATGGATAAATATAAAACACATTAGGTTGGTGTCAAAAACATAGTGGCCACCTTATTGACCGTGTGAGCAACTTTGTATTCACATGATTGACAACCATGATTTTATCAGACACACCTCACAATTTACAACAAAAATGCTCTCATGGATGAATATAAAACACATTAGGTTGGTGTCAAAAACATAGTGGCCACCTAATTGACTGTGTGAGCAACTTTGTATTCACATGATTGACAACCATGATTTTATCAGACACACCTCAAAATTTACCACAAAAATGCTGTCATGGATAAATATAAAACACATTAGGTTGGTATCAAACATAGTGCCCACTTAATTGAGCGTGTGAGCACCTTTGTATTCACATGATTGACAACCATGATATTAACAGAAACACCTCACAATTTACCACAAAAATGCTCTCATGGATAAATATAAAATATATTAAGTTGATGTCAAAAACATAGTGCCCACCTAATTGACCGTGTGAGCACCTTTATATTCACATGATTGACAACCATGATTTTTTCAGACACACCTCACAATTTACAACAAAAATGCTCTCAAGGATAAATATAATACACATTAAGTTGGTGTCAAACATAGTGCCCACCTAATTGACCGTGTGAGCAACTTTGTATTCACATGATTGACAACCATGATATTAACAGAAACACCTCAAAATTTACCACAAAAATGCTCTCATGGATAAATATAAAACACATTAGGTTTGTGTCAAAAACATAGTGCCCACCTAATTGACCGTGTGAGCACCTTTGATTGCCATTGTTGACAACCATGATATTAACAGAAACACCTCAAAATTTACCACAAAAATGCTCTCATGGATAAATATAAAACACATTAGGTTGGCCCACCTAATTGACCGTGTGAGCACCTTTGTATTCACATGATTGACAACCATGATATTAACAGAAACACCTCACAATTTACCACAAAAATCCTCTCATGGATAAATATAAAACACATTTGGTTGGTGTCAAAAACATAGTGCCCACCTTATTGACCGTGTGAGCACCTTTGATTGCCATTGTTGACAACCATGATATTAACAGAAACACCTCAAAATTTACCACAAAAATGCTCTCATGGATAAATATAAAACACATTAGGTTGGCCCACCTAATTGACCGTGTGAGCACCTTTGTATTCACATGATTGACAACCATGATATTAACAGAAACACCTCACAATTTACCACAAAAATCCTCTCATGGATAAATATAAAACACATTAGGTTGGTGTCAAAAACATAGTGCCCACCTTATTGACCGGGTGAGCAGCTTTTATTGCCATGATTGACAACCATGATATTAACAGAAACACCTCAAAATGTACCACAAAAATGCTCTCATGGATAAATATAATACACATTAAGTTGGTGTCAAAAACATAGTGCCCACCTAATTGAACGTGTGAGCACCTTTGATTGCCATTGTTGACAACCATTATATTAACAGAAACACCTCAAAATTTACCACAAAAATGCTCTCATGGATAAATATAAAACACATTAAGTTGGTGTCAAAAACATAGTGCCCAGCTAATTGACCGTGTGAGCACCTTTGTATTCACATGATTGACAACCATGATTTTATCACACACCTCACAATTTACCACGAAACACGAAAATGCTCTTATGGATAAATATAAAACACATTAGGTTGGTGTCAAAAACATAGTGGCCACCTAAATGACCGTGTGAGCACCTTTGATTGCCATTATTGACAACCATGATATTAAAAGAAACACCTCAAAATTTACCACAAAAATGCTCTCATGGATAAATATAAAACATATTAAGTTGATGTCAAAAACTTAGTGCCCACCTAATTGACCGTGTGAGCACCTTTGATTACTTCAAAGCCACCTTTTTTTAACGTCAATTGTGAATGAAGAGTAATCTGTTAGACTTTTCAAGTTTGTTGTGAGGTCGTTCCATTCCTTTATGGCTTTGTATGGATTATACTTGTATAGCGCTATTATAACTTTTTAAGGACACTATTTTAATACTATTTCCACATTCACACACACATTCACACACTAATGGCGGGAGATGCTATGCAAGGCGCTAACCTGGTCCCATCAGGAGCAAGGGTGAAGTGTCTCGCTAAAGGACACAACGGACGTGACTAGGATAATAGAAGGTGGGGATTGAACCAGGAACCGTCAGGTTGCAGGCACAGGTACTCTCCCAACCGCGCCACGCCGTCCCCGGGCGTGAAAAGGCTGATTGCGCAAAATATGTTTGACATCTGGGTTCGCTACACTGCCCCCTGGTGGAGGCTTGTGTGTTTTCTAATTGTCACAGCAGATTTAAACTGGACAAAGTGCTTAAGTGGCGCAGGTGCAGTGTTATTTAGGATTCGATTGGCCATTTGTATTGATGCTAATCTTTGAATGTTAGCTAAATTTAACAATCTATATTTTTGGAGGACTAAAACAGTGATGGTGTGTTGTGGTTTTCAGTCAAGGATTTTGAGCGACTGTTTTGTGCAAAGTTTCCAATGGCCTCCGTGTCATTTTAGCTAGCCTGCGACCAACATGTTATACAATATTAAAAATGTCACATAATAATTGCATTAAAATAAGTTTGAGCTGCCTCCAGTGTTAATGAATTCCTGATACATTTGAACGTTTTAAGGGGCGGCGCAGAAAACCCGGGAGACCGGGCTTTCTTTCCGCTCTCAGTCAGTGGAACACTCTCCCTGACCACCTGAGGGCACCACAGACTGTGGATGCTTTTAAAAAAGGCTTAAAAACCATTCTAAAAACCCACATTTGAATGTTTTTAGGGGCGGAGCAGAGAGCCCAGTCCAGGCTTTCTGTTCCGCTGCTCCCAGTTGTGGAATGCTCTCCCTAACTACCCGAGGGTACCAGAGACTGTGGATGCTTTTAAAAAAGGCTTAAAAACCCTTCTAAAAACCCACATTTGAACATGTTTAGGGGCGGAGGAAAAAGCCCAGGAGACCGGGCTTTCTGCTACGCTGCTCCCAGTCTGTGGAACACTCTCCCTGACCCCCTAAGGGCACCACAGACTGTGGATGCTTTTAAAAAAGGCTTAAAAAAAACCCTTCTAAAAACCCACATTTGAATGTTTTTAGGGGCGGAGCAGAGAGCCCAGTCCAGGCTTTCTGTTCCACTGCTCCCAGTCTGTGGAATGCTCCCCCTAACCACCTGAGGGTACCAGAGACTGTGGATGCTTTTAAAAAAGGCTTAAAAACCCTTCTAAAAACCCACATTTGAAAATGTTTAGAGCGGAGCAGAAAGCCCAGGAGACCGGGCTTTCTGCTCCACCGCTCCCAGTCTGTGGAACACTCTCCCTGACCACCTGAGGGCACCACAGACTGTGGATGCTTTTAAAATAGGCTTAAAAACCCTTCTAAAAACCCACATTTGAATGTTTTTAGGGGCGGAGCAGAGAGCCCGGTCCGGGCTTTCGGTTCCGCTGCTCCCAGTCTGTGGAATGCTCCCCCTAACCACCTGAGGGTACCAGAGACTGTGGATGCTTTTAAAAAAGGCTTAAAAACCCTTCTAAAAACCCACATTTGAACATGTTTAGGGGCGGAGGAAAAAGCCCAGGAGACCGGGCTTTCTGCTACGCCGCTCCCAGTCCGTGGAACACTCTCCCTGACCCCCTAAGGGCACCACAGACTGTGGATGCTTTTAAAAAAGGCTTAAAAAAACCCTTTTAAAAACCTGCATTTGAATGTTTTTAGGGGCGGAGCAGAGAGCCCGGTCCAGGCTTTCTGTTCCGCTGCTCCCAGTCTGTGGAATGCTCCCCCTAACCACCTGAGGGTACCAGAGACTGTGGATGCTTTTAAAAAAAGGCTTAAAAACCCTTCTAAAAACCCTCATTTGAACGTTTTTAGGTGCGGAGGAGAAAGCCCGGGAGACCGGGCTTTCTGCTACACCGCTCCCAGTCCGTGGAACACTCTCCCTGACCAAGTTAAGGCACCACAGACTGTGGATGTTTTTTTAAAAAAAGGTTTATAAACCCTTCTTTCTAAAAAAGCCTTTTCATAGATAAGCTATTAGGCTGTTGTAGTTTTTATTTGCATTTTTTGAATTTCTTTATATTATTATTATTACTACTGATATATATATATTTTTTTAAATACTCTGTAGCACTTTGAGGTTGGTTGCTCCATGTAAAGTGTTTTTTACAAATACAATCTATTATTATAATTCTTTTTTTTTTATATGTTGTATTTAAGACTCCGGCACGTCTGTTTGAAATGTTTTTTTAAAGCCAAGTGTTGGGTCTAAAATGACACCCAGATAACAATAATCACTCACATTTTGTATTATTTCCTTATTAGCCGTTATATTTGGAAAGGATGACATTTTGTATTTGTTTACAAAATACATGCGGGGGGAACTCTTTTAAATTGCAAAAAAGGCGGTGTTCCCCATTAGCACTCGCCCTGCCACGGAGCTAACTCAGCCTTCTGTCACACCGCCATGCCTTGACCTATATAGCGGGCTCATTTTACGGTCAGGTAGCTGACACTCCTTACTAGCCTGTAATATCCTGCCTGGCTGCTCATCATTTGGCCTGTAAAAAAAAAAAAGAAAAAAAAAGAGCTTGATTAGGAACAGAATGCGGCGGTAAAACGGAACATGGCTACCACGACGCTGCCTTCATCAAATAAAGGAGAGGGACTCCAATCGGGGCGGTGACTAAATCGGGGTAACTGGTGAATGATTTTGCCTAATTTAGTGCGCATTAGAAGGACCTGCAAATGTGCACGCGAAGCCGTCCGTGAAATGCGTGTAATGGAAATTCATTGCCTTCAGTGGCTAAATATATACAATTTACAAAGTGAGCTCAGAAGGCGCGATGAGTCCTCTGCTGAAGGTCGGCCTTCACTTTCTGCTTTGACTTATTTAGAAGGCTGTTTACAAACGACTATTTTGAGGTGCAATGGGATAAACGCAATGTCACTTTGGCGGTTTTGCTCGCATAAAAATGATGTGTTTGGAACCTTATTTGAAAACCGGTCTTAAAATGGAAGTTGCGGTTTCGGTCAACACGTTGAAAAGAAGTAGTAGTTCAACTAGTCTTTACAGTTTCACCAGTAGGGTGGCACCTTATACACAAACAATCAAAATAGTTACTATGGTCATCAAATTACTTACCATGGTAATATAGTTACTTACTATGGTAATATAATTAGTTACTATGATAATATAATTAGTTACTATGGTCATCTAATTACTTACTATGTTAATATAATTAGGTACTATGGTCATCTAATTAGTTACTATGGTAATATAATTAGTTACAATAGTAAAATAATGAGTTACTATGGTCATGTAATTAGTTACTATGGTAATATCAATACTTACTAATGTCATCTAATTAATTACTAGGGTAATCTAATTAGTTCCTATGATAATATATTTAGTTACTATGGTCATCTAATTAGTTACTATGGTAATATAGTTAGTCACTATGGTAATCAAATGAGTTTCTATGCTAATATAATTAGTTACTATGGTCATCTAATTAGTTACTATGGAAATTAAATTAGTCACTATTGTCATCTAATTAGTTACTATGGTAATCTAATTAGTTACTATGATCATATAATTAGTTACTATGGTCATCTAATTAGTTACTATGGTAATACAATTAGTAATTACTTACTATGGTAATATAATTAGGTACTATGGTCATCTAATTAGTTACTATGGTCATCTAAATAGTTACTATGGTCATCTAAATAGTTACTATGATCATCTAATTAGTTACTATGGTCATGTAATTAGTTACTATGGTAATATCAATACTTACTAATGTCATCTAATTAGTTACTATGGTAATCTAATTAGTTCCTATGATGATATATTTAGTTACCACAGTAATCTAATTAGTTACTATGGTAATATAATTAGTTACTATGGTAATCAAATGAGTTTCTATGCTAATATAATGAGTTATTATGGTCATCTAATTAGTTACTATGGAAATTAAATTAGTTACTATTGTCATCTAATTAGTTACTATGGTAATCTAATTAGTTACTATGATAATATAATTAGTTACTATGGTCATCTAATTAGTTACTATGATAATATAATTAGTAATTACTTGCTATGGGAATATAATTAGGTACTATGGTCATCTAATTAGTTACTATGATCATCTAAATAGTTACTATGGTCATCTAAATAGTTACTATGGTCATTTAATTAGTTACTATTGTATTATAATGAGTTACTATGGTCATGTAATTAGTTACTATGGTAATATCAATACTTACTAATGTCATCTAATTAGTTACTATGGTGATCTAATTAGTTCTTATGAAAATATATTTAGTTACTATAGTAATTTAATTAGTTACTATGGTAATATAATGAGTTACTATGGTAATCAAATGAGTTTCTATGCTAATATAATGAGTTACTATGGTCATCTAATTAGTTACTATGGAAATTAAATTAGTTACTATTGTCATCTAATTAGTTACTATGGTAATCTAATTAGTTACTATGATAATATAATTACTTACTATGGTCATCTAATTAGTTACTATGGTAATATAATTAGTTACTATAGTACTATAATTAGTTACTATGGTAATCAAATGAGTTTCTATGTTAATATAATTAGTTACTATGGTCATCAAATTAGTAAACTTTGGAAATCGAATTAGTTACTTTGGTAATATATTTGGATACTATTGCCATCTAATTAGTTGCTATGGTCATCAAATTAGTTACTATGGTCATCAAATTAGTTACTATGGTAAGAATAATTAGCTACTATTGTAATATAATTAGTAAATATGGTCATCTAATGAGTTACTATTGTAATCAAACTATTTACTATGGTCATTTAATTAGTTAATATGGTAATATAATTAGTCACTATTGTCATCTAATTATTTGAGATGGTAATCTAATTAGTTACTATGGTCATATTAGTAAATATGGTCATCTAATGAGTTACTATTGTAATCAAACTATTTACTATGGTCATCTAATTAGTTAATATGGTAATATAATTGGTTACTATTGTCATCTAATTATTTGAGATGGTAATCTAATTAGTTACTATGATAATATAATTTGTTACTATGGTCATCAAATTACTTACTATGGTAAGAATAATTAGTTACTATGGTAATATAATTAGTAAATATGGTCATCTAATGAGTTACTATTGTAATCGAACTAGTTACTATGGTCATTTAATTTGTTAATATGGTAATATAATTAGTACCTATTGCCATCTAATTATATGAGATGATAATATAATTAGTTACTATGATAATATAATTAGTTACTAGGTCATAAAATAAGTTACTATAGAAAAATAATGAGTTACTATGGTCATCTAATTAATTACTATTGTAATGTAATTAGTTACAATTGTCATCAAATTAGTTACTATGGTCATCTAATTAGTTACTGTGGTAATCAAAATATTTAATCTTGTCATTGAATTAGTTACTATGGTAATATGATTAGTTACTATGGTCATCTGATGAGTTACTATTGTAATCTCTTTAGTTACTATGGTCATCTAATTAGTTACTATGGTAATATAATGAGTTACTATGTTCATCTAATTAGTTGCTATGGCAATATTATTAGTTACTACGGTCATATATTTAAACTACCAATGATTGTCACAATTAGTTACTATGGTAATAAGATTAGTTGCTATGGTCATCGAATTAGTTACAAAGGTAAATAAATTAGTTACTATGGTCATCTAATTAGTTATTAGGGTAATATAAATAGTTACTATTGTCATCTAATTAGTTATTATGGCAATCAAACTAGTTGCTATGGTCATCAAATTAGTTACTATGGTTATAAAATTAGTTACCATTGTAATCTAATTAGTTACTATAGTCATGTAATGAGTTACTATGGTAATATAATTAGTTACTATTGTTATCTAATTATTGACTATGGTAATCTAATTAGGATTGCCCTTTGATTAGTTACTATGGTAATCTAATTAATTAATATGGTAATATAATTAGTTACTATGGTCATGTAATTAGTTACGATGGTCATCTAATTAGTTACTATGGTCATTGACTTCTATGGCTGTTGACCAAGTATGCAATGCATTCACTCGTGTGTTTAAAAAGCCGTAGATATTATGTGATTGGGGCGGCACAAAAAGGCAGAGCTTTTCCCTATGTCCGTGTACCACTCCAAAAAGTCATGAATGTTACTTTTTGAAACCGATACGGATGATTTCCAATATTACATTTGAAAGCATTTATCGGCCGATAATATCGGCAGTCCGATATTATCGCACATCTCTAGTTTTAGTGCAATTAAACACATCGGTGACATTTTTTATTGAGTACTGTAGTAGCTTAAAGGACAGTACTAGTCCAATCCAAGTCGATGAGAGCCTCGGAGTGCAAGTTTCCATAGTGTCAGTGAACGCACCAGACCGCGACAGTACCCCTCAACCAACAATAAAGGACAATGTTTTGTCCCATTTGGCACATTTCTGTGATTAGATCAGTTGATGTAAACAAAGACTTGGTGAGCACACAGCTGTTGTCTCGGATAAACACTTTGATGATAACTCAGGAAAGAAGTACGGAGGCGTTTCTGGGCCTCCATGACCACCTTTATGTTACATTGTGCTAGAAAACCACGAAGCTCCTCCAACCATGCAGTTAAGAAACCTTTTTTACGATAAATATGTTACGAGTACTCCATAATGAAGCCTTTAGGGTGCCAAAGACAAACTTCGCCCAAGTCGTCCAATTAACTTGATCAAAAAGTTACTATTGGCCTTTATTATCGGCCGCTAATATCGGCAGTCCGATATTATCGCACATCTCTAGTTTTAGTGCAATTAGCGACATTGTTTATTGAGTACTATAGTAGCATACAGTACAGTATTAGTCCAATCCAATTCGGTGAGAGCCTCGGAGTGCAAAATTCCCTAGAGTCACTGAACGCACCGAACCGCGACAGTACCCCCCAACAATAAAGGGCGATGTGGAGTTTGCCGGTATAGTTTTTTGTCCCATTTGCCACATTTCTGTGATTAGATCAGTTGATGTAAACAAAGACTTGGTGAGCACACAGCTGTTGTCTCGGATAAACACTTTGATGATAACTCAGGAAAGACGTACGAAGGCGTTTCTAGGCCTCCATGAACACCTTTATGTTACATTGAGCTAGAAAACCCCGAAGCTCCTCCAACTTTTCAATTAAGGAACCGTTTTCACGATAAATATGTTACGAGTACTCCATGATGAAGCGTTTAGGGTGCCAAGCACAAAGTTCGCCCAAGTCGTCCAATTAACTTGATCAAAAAGTTACTATCGGCCTTTATTATCGGCCGATAATATCGGCAGTCCGATATTATCGCACATCTCTAGTTTTAGTGCAATTAAACACATCAGCGACATTGTTTATTGAGTACTGTAGTAGCATACAGTACAGTATTAGTCCAATCTAAGTCGATGAGAGCCTCGGAGTGCAAAATTCCAAAGTGTCACTGAACGCACCGAACCACGACAGTACCCCCCAACAATAAAGGACGATGTGGAGTCTGCAGGTATAGTTTTTTGTCCCATTTGCCACATTTCTGTGATTAGATCAGTTGATGTAAACAAAGACTTGGTGAGCACACAGCTGTTGTCTTGGATAAACACTTTGATGATAACTCAGGAAAGAATTACGGACGCGTTTCTAGGCCTCCATGACCACCATTATGTTACATTGTGCTAGAAAACCACAAAACTCCTCCAACCATGCAATTCAGGAACCTTTCTTACGATAAATATGTTACGAGTACTCCATGATGAAGCGTTTAGGGTGCCAAGCACAAACTTCGCCCAAGTCGTCCAATTAATTTGATCAAAAAGTTACTATCGGCCTTTATTATCGGCCGATAATATCGGCAGTCCGATATTATCGGACATCTCTAGTTTTAGTGCAATTAAACACATCGGCGACATTGTTTATTGAGTACTGTAGTAGCATACAGTAGAGTATTAGTCCAATCCAAGTCGATGAGAGCCTCGGAGTGCAAAATTCCATAGTGTCACTGAACGCACCGAACCGCGACAGTACCCCCCAACAATAAAGGACGATGTGGAGTTTGCCGGTATGGTTTTTTTGTCCCATTTGCCACATTTCCGTGATTAGATCAGTTGATGTAAACAAAGACTTGGTGAGCACACAGCTGTTGTCTCGGATAAACACTTTGATGATAACTCAGGAAAGAAGTACGGAGGCGTTTCTAGGCCTCCATGACCACCTTTATGTTACATTGTGCTAGAAAACCACAAAACTCCTCCAACCATGCAATTCAGGAACCTTTTTTACGATAAATATGTTACGAGTACTCCATGATGAAGCGTTTAGGGTGCCAAGCGCAAACTTTGCACCAATTGTCCAATTAACTTGATCAAAAAGTTACTATCAGCCTTTATTATCGGCCGATAATATCGGCATTCTGATATTATTGGACATCTCTAGTTTTAGTGCAATTAAACACATCAGCGACATTGTTTATTGAGTACTGTAGTAGCATACAGGACAGTATTAGTCCAATCCAAGTCGATGAGAACCTCGGAGTGCAAGTTTCCATAGTGTCACTGAACGCACCAAACTGCGACAGTACCCCCCAACAATAAAGGACGATGTGGACTTTGCCGGCATAGTTTTGTACCATTTGCCACATTCCTGAGACCACCTCTACGTTACATTGTGCTGGAAAATGAAGCTCCTCCTACCATGCAATTAGGGAACCTTTTTAATATAAATATGTTAAGCGTTTAGGGTGCCAAGCGCAAACTTCGCCCAAGTCGTCCAATTAACTTGATCAAAAAGTTTGCGTGTTGAGCGAAGTCATTACCATCTGTTTGGAATCTTCCGCTCCTTGCTATTCCCCCACGGATTGGGACTCAAATCAAAGCGTTTGTGCCAGTCGTCACAGCATGGGTGTGCACGGCGGCGGCGGCGGCGGCGTGGGGGGAGCGGGGAGGCGGGGCCCGTGCGGAGACATTTAGGGGCAATGGAGTGCAAACAATTAATGTAAGGGGGAGAAAACACATTAGCTTCCTTAATCTCTTCGACAAAGTTATGGCTATAAAGCTGTCAGACGTCTCGTTCTCGCAACGCCGCCTTAGGTTTGCCGCCGTGTCATTATGCAAAGAGACGAGATTGATATTAAAGTCAAAGACCCCCCACAAGTGAATTGAAAGTAGATTGTTTTACAATATTGAACTAATGACTGGTGATATTGAAAATACACTTTACTACAAAACTCAAAAGCAGTGAAGTTGGCACGTTGTGTAAACGGTAAATAAAAACAGAATACAATGATTTGCAAATCCTTTTCAAATTATATTCAACTGAATAGACTGCAAAGACAAGATACTTAATGTTCAAACTGAGAAAGTATTTTTTATCTTTTATTGCAAATAATCTGTTAGACTTGTGCGGCATAGTGATGCCGGGTTTGTTCCTCCAGGGATGCGTCAGGCAAGAACACAGCGTAAGATAAGATGAAAAGTATTCATCAAATTAATAAACGGGCTAGGAACAAAAAATACTGGTGATAAGCGGAAAGGCAAACAAATGGCGCTAGCATGGAAGCTAGGAATACAAACAGAAAAACCAAATTTGGCACAAAGGCACAAAAAGGGAAAACAAAACCTAGGAAGAAACAAAGGCGTAGCGTGTAAGCTAGCGAGAATATACATGTAAAGCAGTCGTCACTTGTTGCACGAGGGCAAATTAGGATCCGAGAATGAAGAACGAAAAGGGGCGAGCTTAAATAAGGGAGGTGAATACGAGAAACAGGTGCGCGTCGAAAGCAAGGGGCAGGTGAACTAATAAGCTACCATGGTGACAAAGCAAACAGGAAATAAGGAGGTCAAACTACAAAATGTGGCACAGGAAGGAATCAAAACTACCAAAATGGAACGATCCGAGCAGCGGATCGCAACATAATCATTAACTTGGAATTTAATGGCAGCAACACATTGCCAAAAAAGTTGTGACAGGGGCATTTTTACCAGTGTGTTACATGGCCTTTCATTTTAACAACACCCAGTAAACGTTTGGGAACTGAGGAGACACATTTTTGAAGCTTTTCAGGTGGAATTCTTTCCCATTCTTGCTTGATGTACAGCTTAAGTTGTTCAAAAGTCCAGGGTCTCCGTTATTTTAGGCTTTATAAAGTGCTACACATTTGCAATGGGAGACAGGTCTGGACTACAGGCAGGCCAGTCTAGTACCCGCACTCTTTTACTATGAAGCCACGCTGTTATAACATGTGGCTTGGCATTGTCTTGCTGAAATAAGCAGGGGCGTCCATGAAAAAAACCTTGCTTGGATAGCAACATATAATGCTCCAAAAGCTGTATTTACCTTTCAGCATTAATGGTGCCTTCACAGATGTGTAAGTTACCCATGCCTTGGGCACTAATGCACCCCCATACCATCACAGATGCTGGCTTTTGAAATTTGCGCCTATAAAAATCCGAATGGTTCTTTTCCTCTTTGGTCTGGAGGACACAACGTCCAAAGTTTCCCTTCAAATTTGGAATGTGGTAGATGGTGAAATCCCTAAATTTCTTGCACTAATACACCCCCATACCATCACATAAGCTGGCTTTTAAACTTTGCGCATATAACTGTTGTGGTTTAACAGAGGGGAGATGACGACACAGACACCAGGAGGCTATATATCTAAGATTTTATATATATATATATATATATATATATATATATATATATATATATATATATATATATATATATATATACAAAACAATACAAACTAAACTAAGGAAAATGGAGTGTGCCAAAATCCAAGTGTGTAAGGGTGTGACTATGTGTGTAGATTAGCTGTAAATGTTGAATGAATAAGCAGGCAAAACCAAAGAGAGCAACGCAGAAGGGATCCGAGATTCACGTGAGGTCCGTAGGGCAGAGAGAGGGAGGCAGTCAGAGTCCTGAGGGAGATCCAGGGAGAAGTGAGCTCACTTTCAGGGCGACGGAGTGTAGGTACATCATTGAGAAACTAAGTTCCCGCAAGGATCCTTGGGTCTACTGGTCCTTATGCTGCTTGTCTGATTAGACCCAGGTGCGCTGATAACAGATTGTCTACGACTGCGGCGACGGGTGGGTGTTGTCTGTACGGCAAGCGCGGGAGCGTGTCCTGTGAATCTCAAAGAAGAGCTTCTTGGTGCTCCAGCAGATGACGGAGAAACAGACTGCGTGAGCGCCGTAACAATAACAGTCCGAATGGTACTTTTCCTCTTTGGTCCGGAGGACACCACGTCCACAGTCTCCAAAATACATTTAAAAATGTGGACTCGTCAGACCACTTTTACACTTCGCTTCAGTCCATCTTAGATGAGCTCAGGGCCCGGCGAAGCAGACGGCGTTTCTGGGTGTTGTTGATAAATGGCTTTGGCTTTGCATTGTAGAGTTTTAACTTGCACTTAAAGATGTAGGAACAAACTGTAGTTATGACAATGGTTTTCTGGAGTGTTACTGAGCCCATGTGGTGATATCCTCATCACACTGATGTCAGTTTTTGATGCAGTATCGCCTGAAAGATCGAAGGTACGTGATATCATGGCTTACGTCAGGCTTGGGCAATTATTTTGACTCGGGGGCCACATTTAGAGAAAAAAAAAATGTGCCTGGGGCCGGTATATATATTTTAAGGAACACTAATACAAAACCTCACAATAATGTCGGATTGAATGCTAAAAACGTTATGACAGACCGCCTTAAAAAAACTTAATGGAATTTTGCATTTTTCTATGAAGGATAAAACACTGAATATTGACAAAACGTCACACCCCCTTTTCGATCAAAACATTTTACGATCAAGTGAATTGCAACAAAAATGCAGCAAACAGTAAAATCTGAACACGAAGCATACCAAATAAACCCACCTACAATCTGATATACCGTATTTCCTTGAAATGCTGCCGGGTATATAGTATGCGCCTGCCTAGAATTACTAGTTTCGCAAAATATTATTTTTATTAGTGCATGTCAAAATGGAGAAGGCTGATTTCAATCATTTGCAATCGCATAAAGGGAAGAAGATTAAGAGCTATTCAGTAGGATTTAAGGTCCAAGCTATTGAATATGCTAAAAAGAACAGTAAACAGCTATGTTTTATTAATATACCGTAGCTGCGTGTGTCAAATATGAGTCGATAAATGACTCCCGCCTCCCGTTGGTAGAGGGCGCTAGTGATCCTTCTTGCCACTACTCGGCTGCAGAAGAAGTGACAACAAGCAGCAAGAATTAATTTTTTCCTCTCGCTTGCACTTTTAACATGGAGGATTACATATCTAAAATAAAGCAGCTTTCTAAACTGGACTTTCAATGGAAGCAGGAGGTAATAAAAGGAAGATCTCCAGAAGGAGCTGTGCGTGGACTTCATTTATAAGTAAAGGTAAGACCATAATAATGTTTTTTTTTTCTTAAATGTGCTTTTCATGATGCTATCCTTACATCACACTCAAATTTATAAGAGCAGGCCTAAATTTACCGCATGCCTTTGGTAAACGCCGGAGTGACAAGAAATACGGTATGTTGTCTTTGCAGTCTTTTCAATTGGATATAGGTTGAAAATGATTTGCAAATCATTGTATTCTGTTTTTATTTACCATTTACCCAACGTGCCTACTTCACTGGTTTTGTACAACCCGACTTTTATCGCGCATTTCCACGTGATCTCTCGGAGTCAGCGCAGGCAGCAGCTGATAGGCACTAATTGTGTAGCGCCCTGACCCTCGCTTGTTGTAATTGCGTTGTTCGGGTCAGGCATAATGACAGTGTTTATCATGCTAAGTAGATCTGTCCGAAAAGAGAACATCCCGTGTCAGCACTTCCCTCGTTTTAAGCACACAAAGATGCAACGCCAACAAGAAGGACTGCTGCGTTCTTTTAGGCAGAACGTCTAACTATGTATAAAGTTCACCGAGCCCGCCGCTACTCTTTTAAATTAATCTGAATTTAAAACTTGGGTAAGTTTACTGTTGTTTTAAGAGTAAATTAAGAGTTGGACAAAATCATAATATCGGTAGGAAAGCCATTATCGGATATCTCTAACTATAACAGATGCATATTTTTGGTGAATATTTTCAGCTAAAATCAAGTTATGGACAATAGGCGATACGTCCTAAATTCTATTTTACCATATATATTGCAGCCTTCTGCGATAACAATATACATCACACTATATTATTTAGTATGTAAATGATAATAGAACAAATCAAAAAGTGTCAAAAAGGCCCTTAGTTTAGCTGCTGGCATGTTGTCTCGTGTGATAGTGTTTACTCACCTGGCTCCTCTGTAGTCAGCCATGCATTCAATTATTATTGTTAGGGTTGTCACTATATACTAATATTTTTGTACATTTGATATTGGAATTGATAACTAAGAGTTGGACAATATCTACTGGTAAACAATAGTAAAGTGCATTTGTGGTGTGGGGCTCATTGACCGGGGACTTACCAGGATGGTGGTGATGACGAGGGAGCGGTTGGCCAGGGAATCTGTGATGTTCATCCCTTTTCGCTTGGACACTTCTGAGATGTTGAGGCCTCCCGACACACTCCACTTCCCGACCTGCGGACCATGAACACAGCGTAAGGCGGGGGGTTGTCCTTGGCCTGGACAGTGACCTCAGCCAGAACCGACGCATACGTGGTCTCCCCTCGGTATTAGGTGATAACCTGGCACGGCTTACACGACTACGCCATATCGGAAAAGGCGGGGAGTACTTACGTGGACATATATTTTTGAATTAAAACACTCTCTAGGACAGGGGTTCTTAACCTTTTCGAACTCGGGGCCCAACTTTTCCACTACGTAGGGGCCCAAATATAAACACTGAATTAGTAATCTTCCAAGTGATTTTTATTGTATTCAATAATTATATCTAACCTACTTACAGTTTTTAAAACCTTGTCAAATGAAATGAAACCATGTGTTAGACACAAAGAGGATTATTTAACACATAAATCAGGCTGATTAGAAAAATTAGTACCGTATTTCCCGAACCATAGGGCACACCGAAATACTAAGTTAAAGTACCAATGATTGTCACACACACATTAGGTGTGGCGAAATTATTTTCTGCATTTTACCCATCACCCTTGATCACCCCCTGTAAGGTGAGGGGAGCAGTGGGCAGCATCGGTGGTTTTAACGAGTCCCATTTAAGACTTTATAAGACTTTTGTAAGACCTAAAGTTATAGACCAGGGGTCGGGAACCTTTCTGGTTGAGAGAGCCATGAAAGCCAAAGATTTTAAAATGTATTTCCGTGAGAGCCGTATAATATTTTTAACTGTCAGGTTCAAACACTGATGACATCAATTAAGCAGACAAGAGATGCCACCTCAGTAGAAGCATTTAAATCTCACCTTAAAACTCATTTGTATACTCTAGCCTTTAAATAGACTCCCTTTTTAGACCAGTTGATCTGCCGTTTCTTTTCTTTTTCTTCTATGTCCCACTCTCCCTTGTGGAGGGGGTCCGGTACGATCCGGTGGCCATGTACTGGTAGCCTGTGTATCGGCTGGGAACATCTCTGCGCTGCTGATCCGCCTCCGCTTGGGATGGTTTCCTGCTGGCTCCGCTGTGAACGGGACTCTCGCTGCTGTGTTGGATCCGCTTTGGACTGGACTCTCGCGACTGTGTTGGATCCATTGTGGATTGAACTTTCACAGTATCATGTTAGACCCGCTCGACATCCATTGCTTTCCTCCTCTCCAAGGTTCTCATAGTCATCATTGTCACCGACGTCCCACTGGGTCATTATTGTCACCGATGTCCCACTGGGTGTGAGTTTTCCTTGCCCTTATGTGGGCCTACCGAGGATGTCATAGTGGTTTGTGCAGCCCTTTGAGACACTAGTGATTTAGGGCTATATAAGTAAACATTGGTTGATTGATTGATTGAAGAAGCAAGGAATTAAACAGAGACATGATTCAATTTAGCTCAATGAGGAGAAACGCGTGGACCTGTACTCTTGTACAGTGTCGTCCTGCGCTCTGACAAGAGGATTCTATGCCTCCTCTTTTATTTGAACTTTTTCTGATTACAACAAAAACATGCATGCATCTCTTATTCCTTTTAATAACATTGTCATTCTGACGCTGACCAATAATAAATAACTACTTTTGACCATTAATGCGACTACTTGAACAGGTGCGATAGAAACAGATGGATGGATTCAAATGCATGAGAATGTTTTATATTTTGAACATTATTTTTAACACTGTGATTACCAGCGGAATTTATTAATTACCGTATTTCTTTGAATTGCCGCCGGGGCGCTAATTAATTTAAAACCTCTTCTCACTCCGGCTTTTACCAAAGGCATGCGGTAAATTTAGGCCTGCACTTATAAATTTGAGTGTGATGTAAGGATACCATCATGAAAAGCACATTTAATAAAAAAAAACGTTATTATGGTCTTACCTTTACTTATAAATGAAGTCCATGCGCAGCTCCTTCTGATCAAAAGCATCGATAACTTGTCTATAGAAGTCTTCCTTATCTTTCTTCAGTTCTAAAAGTCTCTGTATCTCGATGGAGATCTTCCTTTATTACCTCCTGCTTCGATTGAAACTCCAGTTTAGAAAACTGTTTTATTTTAGATATGTAATCCTCCATGTTAAAAGTGCAAGCGAGAGGAAAAAATGAACTCCTGCTGCTTGTTGTCACTTCTTCTGCAGCCGAGTAGTCGCAAGAAGGATCACTAGCGCCCTCTACCACCAGGAGGCGGGAGTCAGTTAATGACTCATATTTGACACACACAGCTACGGTATATTAATAAAACATAGCTGCTTACTGTTCTTTTTAGCGTATTCAATAGCTTGGACCTTAAATCCTACTGAATAGCTCTTAATCTTCTTAATCTATGTGATTTCAAATGATTGAAATCAGCCTCCTCCATTTTGAAAATGATGACTCGTGACGTGAGGAGTTTGACCCGGTGGAAATTCTAGACATGCGCTAAAAAAAAAAATATTTTGTGAAACCAGTTTGACCCAGTGTTAATCCTGAGCCGGCGGTAATGCTAAGCTTGCGCAAATTTTTTTGCGAAACAAGTAATTCTAGGCAGGCGCATACTATATACCCTGCGGTAATTCAACGAAATACGGTACTTATCGTGTTAAGCAACGTCAGCTAAGATTTATCTGAGAGCCAGATGCAGTCATCAAAAGAGCCACATCTGGCTGGCGAGGCACAGGTTCCCTACCCTCGTTCTAGACAGGTACGTGTGAGAAGCCTGCATAGCATTTAGCCCAAACAGTCCCGCTGCTGTCGCCAACAATCTGCACTTGCAAGCCTCCTCCCCCGCTTTTCCAGCTGCCTGTTTCGCTACAAACGCTTGGCTTTTAATATTCACCGGGGTCCTTCCTCAGCGTCGGATGCGTTTAAAGACGTTGGCGTCGCACACAAAGTGTGAAAACAGGCCGCTGCTTAAACTGGCAGGATGCCTCAGAGCTAAGTGTTAGCTTGCTGCCGCTTGTCTCAATGTTGGGAGGAATTTTAATATCTAGAACCAGCGTCCTCTGCAGTGTAATATTTATCAATCAATCAATCCATGTTTACTTATATAGCCCTAAATCACTAGTGTCTCAAAGGGCTGCACAAACCACCACGACATCCTCGGTAGGCCCACATAAGGGCAAGGAAAACTCACACCCAGTGGGACGTCGGTGACAATAATGATCCAGTGGGACGTCAGTGACAATGATTACTATGAGAACCTTAGAGAGGAGGAAAGCAATGGATGTCGAGCGGGTCTAACATGATACTGTGAAAGTTCAATCCACAATGGATCCAACACAGTCGCGAGAGTCCAGTCCAAAGCGGATCCAACACAGCAGCGAGAGTCCCGTTCACAGCGGAGCCAGCAGGAAACCATCCCAAGCGGAGGCGGATCAGCATCGCAGAGATGTCCCCAGCCGATACACAGGCAAGCAGTACATGGCCACCGGATCGGACCGGACCCCCTCCACAAGGGAGAGTGGGACATAGAAGAAAAATAAAAGAAACGGCAGATCAACTGGTCTAAAAAGGGAGTCTATTTAAAGGCTAGAGTATACAAATGAGTTTTAAGGTGAGACTTAAATGCTTCTACTGAGGTGGCATCTCGAACTGTTACCGGGAGGGCATTCCAGAGTACTGGAGCCCGAACGGAAAACGCTCCATAGCCCACAGACTTTTTTTGGGCTTTGGGAATCACTAACAAGCCGGAGCCCTTTGAACGCAGATTTCTTGCCGGGACATATGGTACAATACAATCGGCAAGATAGGATGGAGCTAGACCGTGTAGTATTTTATAAGTAAGTAGTAAAACCTTAAAGTCACATCTTAAGTGCACAGGAAGCCAGTGCAGGTGAGCCAGTACAGGCGTAATGTGATCAAACTTTCTTGTTCTTGTCAAAAGTCTAGCAGCCGCATTTTGTACCAACTGTAATCTTTTAATGCTAGACATGGGGAGACCCGAAAATAATACGTTACAGTAGTCGAGGCGAGATGTAACAAACGCATGGATAATGATCTCAGCGTCTTTAGTGGACAGAATGGAGCGAATTTTAGCGATATTACGGAGATGAAAGAAGGCCGTTTTAGTAACGCTTTTAATGTGTGCCTCAAAGGAGAGAGTTGGGTCGAAGATAATACCCAGATTCTTTACCGTGTCGCCTTGTTTAATTGTTTGGTTGTCAAATGTTAGAGTTGTATTGTTAAATAGAGTTCGGTGTCTAGCAGGACCGATAATCAGCATTTCCGTTTTTTTGGCGTTGAGTTGCAAAAAGTTAGCGGACATCCATTGATTAATTTCATTGAGACATGCCTCCAGCTGACTACAATCCGGCGTGTTGGTCAGCTTTAGGGGCATGTAGAGTTGGGTGTCATCAGCATAACAGTGAAAGCTATTACCGTATTCGCGTATGATGTCACCTAGCGGCAGCATGTAGATGCTGAAGAGTGCAGGGCCAAGGACCGAACCCTGGGGAACTCCACACGTTACCTTAACATAGTCCGAGGTCACATTGTTATGGGAGACACACTGCATCCTATCAGTAAGATAAGAGTTAAACCAAGACAGGGCTAAGTCTGACATACCAACTCGTGTTTTGATACGTTCTAATAAAATATTATGATCGACAGTATCGAAAGCAGCGCTAATATCGAGCTATGCCGCACCATCATCTTAATGATTTCTCACAATAAATATAAGATCGATTTACTATGTGATGTCATTTTACAGCTTCTGAAATTATTCCATCCATCAATCCATTCTCTACCGCTTGTCCCATTCGGCTCCGGGTTGGTGCTGGAGCCTACCCTTGCTGCATTCGGGCGGTAGGCAGGGTAAAACCTGGACAAGTCGCCACCTCATGGCAGGGCCAACACAGATAGACAGACAACATTCACATTCACACACTAGGGACTCAGTGGACTAGTGGTTAGAGCAGGGGTCAGCAACCTTATTGAAACCAAGAGCTACTTCTTGGGTACTGATTAATGCCAAGGGCTACCAGTTTGATACACACTTAAATAAATTGCCAGAAATAGCCAATTTGCACAATTTACCTTTAACTCTATGTTATTATTAATAATTAATGATATTGATCTTTGTGGAAACAATGATGTGAATTATAGTGAATTATATTTTGTATAGCGCTTTTCTCTAGTGACTCAAAGCACTTTACATAGGGAAACCCAATATCTAAGTTACATTTAAACCAGTGTGGGTGGCACTGGGAGCAGGTGGGTAAAGTTTCTTGCCCAAGGACACAACGGCAGTGACTAGGATGGCGGAAGCGGGAATCGAACCTGCAACCCTCAAGTTGCTGGCACGGCCACTCTACCAACCGAGCTATGCCGCACCATCATCTTAATGATTTCTCACAATAAATATATATTGAAACAGATAAATATTTAAAAAAAAATATGTTTTGACTCTTTAAAATTCAAATTTCAACCGAAGAGAAAAACTAGCTAATTCGAATCTTTTTGAAAAAAATTTAAAAATAATTTATGGAACATCAATAGTAATTTTTCCTGATTAAGAATAATTTTAAAATTTTGATGACATGTTTTAAAAAGGTTAAAATCCAATCTGCACTTTGTTAGAATATACAACAAATTGGACCAAGTTATATTTCTAACAAAGACAAATAATTTTGGGGAATTTTAATCATAATAAGTTTGAAGAAATATTTCACAAATATTCTTCGCCGAAAAAACAGAAGTTAAAACGAGGAATTCAATTAAAATGTATATGTGTTTAAAAATCCTAAAATCATGTTTAAGGTTGTATTTTTTCTCTAAAATTGTCTTTCTGAAAGTTATAAGAAGCAAAATAAAAAAATAAATAGGTTTATTTAAACAAGTGAAGACCAAGTCTTTAAAATATTTTCTTGGATTTTCTATTTCTATTTGAGTTTTGTCTCTCTTAGAATTAAAAATGTCGAGCAAAGCGAGACCAGCTTGCTAGTAAATAAATACTATTTAAAAAATAGAGGCAGCTCACTGGTAAGTGCTGCTATTTGAGCTATTTTTAGAACAGGCCAGCGGGCGACTCATCTGGTCCTTACGGGCGACCTGGTGCCCGCGGGCACCGCGTTGGTGACCCCTGGGTTAAAGAGTCCGCCCTGAGATCGGTAAGTTGTGGGTTCAAACCCCGGCTGAGTCATACCAAAGACTATAACAACGGGAGCCATTTCCTCCCTGTTTGGCACTCACCATCGAGGATTGGAATTGGGGGTTCAATCACCAAAAACGATTCCTGGGCGTGTTCACCCCACCTCCCCAGGGGGTGATCAAGGGTGATGGCTCAAAGGCAGGGAATAATTTCGCCACACCTAGTGTGTGCGCGACTATCATTGGTACTTTAAAGTTTGATCACATTACGCCTGTACTGGCTCACATGCACTGGCTTCCTGTGCACTTAAGATGTGACTTTAAGGTTTTACTACTTACGTATAAAATACTACACGGTCTAGCTCCATCCTATCTTGCCGATTGTATTGTACCATATGTCCCGGCAAGAAATCTGCCTTCAAAAGACTCCGGCTTATTAGTGATTCCCAGAGCCCAAAAAAAGTCTGCGGGCTATAGAGCGTTTTCATTTAGGCTCCAGTACTCTAGAATCCCCTCCCGCTAACAGTTCGAGATGCTACCTCAGTAGAAGCTTTTAAGTCCCATCTTAAAATTCAGTTGTATACTCTAGCCTTTAAATAGACCCCCTTTTTAGACAAGTTGATCTGCTGTTTCTTTTCTTTTTCTCCTATGTCCCACTCTCCCTTGTGGAGGGGGGAGGCACAGGTCCGGTGGCCATGGATGAAGTTCTGGCTGTCCAGAGTCGGGACCCGGGGTGGACCTGTGCATCGGTTGGGGACATCTCTGCGCTGCTGGCCCTACTATGGACTGGACTCTCACTATTATGTTAGATCCACTATGGACTGGACTCTCACTATTACGTTAGATCCACTATGGACTGGACTCTCACTATTACGTTAGATCCACTATGGACTGGACTCTCACACTATTATGTTAGATCCACTATGGACTGGACTCTCACTATTATGTTAGATCCACTATGGACTGGACTCCCACACTATTATGTTAGATCCACTATGGACTGGACTCTCACTATTATGTTAGATCCACTATGGACTGGACTCTCACACTATTATGTTAGATCCACTATGGACTGGACTCTCACTATTATGTTAGATCCACTATGGACTGGGCTCCCACACTATTATGTTAAATCGACTATGGACTGGACTCTCACTATTATGTTAGATCCACTACGGACTGGACTCTCACACTATTATGTTAGATCCACTATGGACTGGACTCTCACTATTATGTTAGATCCACTATGGACTGGACTCTCTCACTATTATGTTAGATCCACTATGGACTGGACTCACACTATTACGTTAGATCCACTATGGACTGGAATCTCACTATTATGTTAGATCCACTATGGACTGGACTCCCACACTATTATGTTAGATCCACTATGGACTGGACTCTCACTATTATGTTAGATCCACTATGGACTGGACTCCCACACTATTATGTTAGATCCACTATGGACTGGACTCTCACTATTATGTTAGATCCACTATGGACTGGACTCCCACACTATTATGTTAGATCCACTATGGACTGGACTCTCACTATTCTGTTAGATCCACTATGGACTGGACTCTCACACTATTATGTTAGATCCACTATGGACTGGACTTTCACAATATTATATTAGACTTACTCGACGCCCATTGTATTCGGGGGTCACTCACATCTGCGATCCTCTCCAAGGTTTGATCATAGTCATTCACATTGACATCCCACTGGGTTGTGAGTTTTTCCTTGCCCTTATGTGGGCTCTGAACCGAGGATGTCGTTGTGACTAGTGCAGCCCTTTGAAACACTTGGGATTCAGGGCTATATATATAAACATTCATTGATTGATTGACTTCAACTTTTTACTTTAACACTATCCTATCCCCAGGTGGATTTCTTTGGAGGCGGGAGGAAGCCGGAGTACCCGAATATACTCTGGCCAGCTCCCTGGTGGTCTAGCGGCTAGGATTCGGCACTTTCATTGCCGTGGCCAGGGTTCGTTTCCCGGTTAAGGAAAGCTATCCAACCCTTTACACTAAAATTGATTAACGTGGACCCCGACTTAAACAAGTTGAAAAACTTATTGGGGTGTTACCATTTAGTGGTCAATTGTACGGAATGTGTACTGTACTGTGCAATCCACTAATACAATTTTCAATCAATCAATCAATCAATCAACCCACGCAGTCACGGGGAGATCATGCAAACTCCACACAGAAAAATCCCGGGGACTGAACTCAGGACCTTCATATTGTGAGGCACATGCAGTAACCCCTGTTCCTCCGTACTACCATATAGTGCAGACTTGATTTGGAAAAAAAAAAAAATGAAACTAGAAATCCGGTACTGGAGTGAAAAGTGCATAGTCGCTATAAGAACCCGATATGAATTCCCGCACCAGCTGAAGCTAATATTCAATTAGGAAGGATTAGTTGGGCGGCGGCGGGGGGGGAATCGTCCACATCCGAACGGGCTAAAGCCGATTCCACGGATGTACAAGATCCCACACAATGAGGAGATGCTAATGCGCCGTCGAATAATTGCACGGCCTTTTTTTTCCGGTTTAAACCGCGGCACGTGAGATGCCGGCGAGCGGCAGGAGAATGGCTTCAAAGCGGACGTTTTTTTTTCTTTTCTTTTTTCCTCAAGCCTTCAACGGAAGGGCTACGAGATGAAAAGCCTTCGCCGTTCTATCGTCTTGGGCCTTTAGGGAGTACTTGAGGAAGTCATAATGGGACTTATCCTTATTTGATGTATTCATAATGTATGAAAGCCCTCTGGTAGTGAGAGGCTGTTATAGTCCAGAGGGTGCTCTGCCTTCTCCGGCGATAAAAAAACGACATACACTACTAACCTTTTTACGTCTTCCTTCAACTTCTATTTTCTTTCAGTTTCCTGTTTATACGCCCCATTACTGCCAATCAGCATTTTGGGCTTCACCTCGAATTATCATTAGGAAGAGGCGGCGATTAACAGCCTAATGCAATCCAATCTGCTTTATGATCCCCTCGCTGTTGTAGGAACCGTCAATTTAGTTCCTTGTTAGGGAGATCAATTATTGTGTCAGCGATTGCACACCTACGGAACATACTTTACCATGTATGTGATAATACAACTTTATTCTCACATTTTCATTGCATTTCAAATCTTGTGGCTTCACTGCATCGCTGATTTTCTATATATCCATCCATCCATTTTCTACCAGGGTCGCAGGGGGTGCTGGAGCCTATCTCAGCTGCATTCAGGCGGAAGGCGGCGTACACCCTGCACAAGTCGCCTCCTCATCGCAGGGCCAACACAGATAGAAAGACAACATTCACACTCACATTCACACAATAGGGACCATTTAGTGTTGCCAATCAACCTATCCCCAGGTGCATGTCTTTGGAGGTGGGAGGAAGCCGGAGCACCCGGAGGGAACCCACACAGTCATCATCCCTTGTGCATCATTAAAGTTTGTCTAAGTCCAAGTCTAAGTCTAAGTCGAGATTTTCTTCTTTAATGCCTGCCGATCAACCTACACATCCACTGGAGCCTAATCTAACATGGAGATTATGATAAATACTCCTAACTATACGAATGTGCCTATTGCCCGTCCCCTTAAAAGGGATGGTGGGGTCGCACTAATATACAACAAAACTTTAACCTTAGTCCTAACCTAAATAATGAAAATAAATCGTTTGAGGTGCTTACTATGAAGTCTGTCACACCGCTGCCTCTATACCTGGCTGTTATCTACCGTCCCCCAGGGCCCTATTCGGACTTTATCAATGAATTTTCAGAGTTCGTTGCTGATCTAGTGTTGCAAGCCGATAATATAATTATAGTAGGGGACTTTAATATCCATATGAATACCCCATCAGACCCCCTGTGCGTGGCACTCCAGACTATAATTGATAGCTGTGGTCTTACACAAATAATAAATGAACCCGCGCATCGGAACGGTAATAATATAGACCTTGTGCTTGTCAGGGGTATCACCGTTTCCAAAGTTATGATACTCCCGTATACTAAATGTCTGATCATTACCTTATAAAATTTGAGGTTCAGACGCATGTTCGGCAAGCTAATAATAATAATAACTGCTATAGCAGCCGCAACATTAATGCTGCCAGAACGACAACTCTTGCTGACCTACTGCCCTCGGTAATGGCACCATTCCCCAGGTATGTGGGCTCTATTGATAACCTCACTAACAACTTTGACGACGCCCTGCGCGAAACCATTGATAATTTAGCACCGCTAAAGTTAAAAAAGGCTCCAAAAAGGCGTACGCATGGTTTGTGTTGTGGTGTGTGCAGCCCTTTGAGATACTAGTGATTTAGGGCTGTATAAATAAATAATTGATTGATTGATATATTTAGGGAAAGTAAATTAAAAAAAGAGTCCATGGTTCTCGTCCGGAAAAGGGTGGAGGGCCATATCCGGGTTGGGGTGGAGATCTTGCCCCAAGTGGAGGAGTTCAAGTACCTCGGAGTCTTGTTCACGAGCGAGGGAAGAGTGGATGGTGAGATCCACAGGCTGATCGGTGCAGCGTCTTCAGTAATGTGGACGCTGTATCGATCCGTTGTGGTGAAGGAGGAGCTGAGCCGGAAGGCAAAGCTCTCGATTTACTTTGTTGATCTACGTTCCCATCGTCACCTATGGTCATGAGCATTGGGTTATGACCGAAAGGACAAGATCACGGGTACAAGCGGCCCAAATGAGTTTCCTCCGCCGGGTGCCGGGTCTCTCCCTTAGAGATAGGGTGAGAACCTCGGTCATCCGGGAGGAGCTCAAAGTAAAGCCGCTTCTCCTCCACTTGGAGAGGAGCCACATGAGGTGGTTCGGGCAACTGGTCAGGATGCCACCCGAACGACCGGTAGGAGGACAATTTAGTGTTGCCAATTAACCTATCCCCAGGTACATGTCTTTGGAGGTGGGAGGAAGCCGGAGTACCTGGAGGGAACCCACGCAGTCACGGGGAGAACATGCAAACTCCACAAAGAAAGATCCCGAGCCCGGGATGGAACTCAGGACTATTTTGTGCTGATTTTGTAATAATAAGCATATTCGAAACCCATTAGGTCCATCGCCAGCTACGGGTCAATCAATTTATATAGCCCTGAATCACAAGTGTCTCAAAGGGCTGCACAAACCACAACGACATTCTCGGGTCAGATGCCACATCAGGGCAAGGAAAAAACTCAATCACAGAGGATGTATTGGTCGATCGGCAGGCATTACAGAAGAAAATCTACCGTATTTTCCGGACCATAGGGCGCATCGGATTATAGGGCACACTGCTGATGAGTGGTTCTATTCCGGGCTCGGGATCTTTCCGTGGGAAGTTTGCATGTTTTCCCCGTGACTGCGTGGGTTCCTCCAAACACGACGAGTTGAGTTTATACCAAAATGGATACATGGATGATACAGCAGAGGATTGGGAGAATGTCATGTGGTCAGATGAAACCAAAATAGAACTTTTTGGTATAAACTCAACTTGTCGTGTTTGGAGGAAGAAGAATACTGAGTTGCATCCCAAGAACACCAGACCTACTGTGAAGCATGGGGGTGGAAACATCATGCTTTGGGGCTGTTTTTCTGCTAAGGGGACAGGACAATTGATCCGTGTTAAGGAAAGAATGAATGGGGCCATGTATTGTGAGATTTGGAGCCAAAACCTCCTTCGACCAGTGAGAGCTTTGAATGGCTGACCAAATACTTATTTTCCACCATCATTTACAAATAAATTATTTAAAATTCCTACAATGTGAATTCCTGGATTTTTTTTTCGCATTCTGTCTCTCACAGTTGAAGTGTACCTATGATGAAAATTACAGACCTCTGTCATCATTTTAAGTGGGAGAACTTGCAAAATCGCTGGCTGACTAAATACTTTTTTTGCCCCACTGTATATTTTCAATGGAACATATAACAATGTGGTGCTGTTTACTGCCATCTACTGCTCACACTTATCATTCCACCATGTACCAAATAAAATAGATTTGAGGTCGGTAAGCACAACCAAAAAGAATGCGTACAATAGGCGCACCGGGTTATAAGGCGCACTGTTGAGTTTTGAGAAAATAAAACGATTTTAAGTGTGCATCATAGTCCGAAAAATACAACGCCTAAAAATTTTAGGTCTGTTCAAACACAGGTAGTGAACAAACTGTTATGGTTGAGACAGGAAAGAACAGAAATACATTAGCTCTACTATTTCCTGTTCCCTTTTAGACTTGTTTAATTGTGCAAACACGTGCCAATACTTTAGGGTCGAACAAGAAATCGACTGAAACTCTTACCTTTTCTAGTCCATCCTCCTTCAGGCTGATGATGTCCAGGTCGAAATCGGTACGCAGACCCGTTGTCTTGTTGAAGGACAGCCTTCCAGTCAGTCCTTCCCAGTGGGACTGGAAAACAATACACATTATGTACGTATTAATATCCGTTCTCAATGAAAATATACTTCAGTAATGTTAACAGATTGTCCTAGCGTCCGTATTTCCTTGATATGCCGCCGGGGCGCTAATTAATTTAAAACCTCTTCTCACTCTGGTGTTTACCAAAGGCATGCGGTAAATTTAGGCCTGCGCTTATAAATTTGAGTGTGATGTAAGGATACCATCATGAAGAGCAAATTTCATAAAATAAACGTTATTATGGTCTTATCTTTACTTATAAATGAAGTCCATGCGCAGCTCCTTCTGATCAAAAGCATTGATAACTTGTCTATAGAAGTCTTCCTTATCTTTCTTCAGTTTTAAAAGTCTCTCTGTCTCGATGGAGATCTTCCATTATTACATCCTGCTTCCATTGAAAGTCCAGTTTAGAAAACTGTTTTATTTTACATATGTAATCCTCCATGTTAAAAGTGCAAGCGAGAGGAAAAAATGAACTCCTGCTGCTTGTTGTCACTTCTTCTGCAGCCGAGTAGTCGCAAGAAGGATCACAAGCGCCCTCTACCACCAAATACGGTATTAGCTTTCACTGTTATGCTGATGACACCCAACTTTACATGCCCCTAAAGCTGACCAACACGCCGGACTGTAGTCAGTTGGAAGCGTGTCTTAATGAAATTAAACAATGGATGTCCGCTAACTTTTTGCAACTTAATGCCAAAAAAACGGAAATGCTGATTATCGGTCCTGCTAGACACCGACCTCTATTTAATAATACAACTTTAACATTTGACAACCAAATAATAAAACAAGGTGACTCTGTAAAAAATCTGGGTATTATCTTCGACCCAACTCTCTCCTTTGAGTCACACATTAAAAGCGTTACTAAAACGGCCTTCTTTCATCTCCGTAATATCGCTAAAATTCGCTCCATTTTGTCCACTAAAGACGCCGAGATCATTATCCATGCGTTTGTTACGTCTCGTCTCGATTACTGTAACGTATTATTTTCGGGTCTCCCCATGTCTAGCATTAAAAGATTACAGTTGGTACAAAATGCGGCTGCTAGACTTTTGACAAGAACAAGAAAGTTTGATCATATTACGCCTGTACTGGCTCACCTGCACTGGCTTCCTGTGCACTTAAGATGTGACTTTAAGGTTTTATTACTTACGTATAAAATACTACACGGTCTAGCTCCAGCCTATCTTGCCGATTGTATTGTACCGTATGTCCCGGCAAGAAATCTGCGTTCAAAAGACTCCGGCTTATTAGTGATTCCTAGAGCTCAAAAAAAGTCTGCGGGCTATAGAGCGTTTTCCGTTCGGGCTCCAGTACTCTGGAATGCCCTCCCGGTAACAGTTCGAGATGCTACCTCAGTAGAAGCATTTAAGTCTCATCTTAAAACTCATTTGTATACTCTAGCCTTTAAATAGACCTCCTTTTTAGACCAGTTGATCTGCCGCTTCTTTTCTTTCTCCTATGTCCCCCCCTCCCTTGTGGAGGGGGTCCGGTCCGATGACCATGGATGAAGTACTGACTGTCCAGAGTCGAGACCCAGGATGGACCGCTCGTCGGGACCCAGGATGGACCGCTCGCCTGTATCGGTTGGGGACATCTCTACGCTGCTGATCCGCTTCAGATGGTTTCCTGTGGACGGGACTCTCGCTGCTGTCTTGGAGCCACTATGGATTGAACTTTCACAGTATCATGTTGGACCCGCTCGACATCCATTGCTTTCGGTCCCCTAGAGGGGGGGGGTTGCCCACATTTGAGGTCCTCTCCAAGGTTTCTCATAGTCAGCATTGTCGCTGGCGTCCCACTGAATGTGAATTCTCCCTGCCCACTGGGTGTGAGTTTTCCTTGCCCTTTTGTGGGTTCTTCCGAGGATGTTGTAGTCGTAATGATTTGTGCAGTCCTTTGAGACATTTGTGATTTGGGGCTATATAAATAAACATTGATTGATTGATTGATTGAGGCGGGAGTCATTTAATGACTCATATTTGACACACGCAGCTACGGTATATTAATAAAACATAGCTGCTTACTTTTCTTTTTAGCATATTCAATAGCTTGGACCTTAAATCCTACTGAATAGATCTTAATCTTCTTCCCTTTATGCGATTTCAAATGATTGAAATCAGCCTCCTCCATTTTGAAAACGATGACAGGTGAAGTGACGAGTTTGACCCGGAGGAAATTCTAGGCATATGCTAATTATTTGTCGAAACGAGTTTGACCCGGCAGTAATTCTAGGCAGGTCGCATACTAAATAGCTAGCGGCAATTCAAGGAATTATGGTAAACCCGTTAACAGAGAAGGTAGAGACACAAGACTTTTTAATACAACATACTGTAGGCTGAACACTAGGACTGTGAATATTTGGGCGCCACACAAGAACATTTAATTTGATTCCTGTGAGTAAATGGTAAACGGGTTACACTCGTATCGCGCTTTTTTTTTACCTTCGAGGTACTCAAAGCACTTTGACACTATTTCCATATTCACCCATTCACACACCGATGGGAAAGCCCTCACCACGACCTATCAGGTGCTAGGGTGAACGGACCTGACTAGGTTGGTAGAAGCTGGGGGTCGAACCAGGAACCCCTCAGGTTGCTGGCACTCTCTCTCCTCTCGATTCAAAATCAATACTTTTTTTTTTAATAACATTGGCTGCCAGTTCTATGATTAACTACATCCCTGCATAAAATAGAGAAACAAGTCCGATCAGAGTTTATATTACTTAAAAGAAAACTGGTTTTGTTTAATAAAATGCTTCCCGAACATTTAATAAAATCAAATACAAAAAATAAGGCAACGAGAGAAGTATCCCACACTTCTTTTCTCTATAGTACATCTAGTGTTGGCGCCGGGAATTAAAAAAAAAAAAGGGGTCCCAGGGACCCCATCAAGTCATAGAAATATGGTCGCATTTTTTGTAAGTGTTTTGAAAACAAATGATAAACGTATAAATTATCCTGTTATATGTCACATTTTATATTGTGTTTTGGAAAAAAAGGTTGTCATAAATGTTACTTAATTCTCTAAAAAAAATAATACAAAAGAAAATATTTTTTTATGCAAATGTGAGATACGCTCCAGCACCCCCCCCAAAAAACAAAAACAAAAAAAAAATCCAAACAACTACTTATCCACGTTCAACCAAATTTCCAGAAATTCCTGTTTTGTTTCTAATCTTATCTCCAACCTATTTTAGTGCGATGACTCCTTTCACATTTTCAACCCATTTCAACCTTTCCGCTGTTAAAATATTCCTCTTTGTCAGGACAAAAAAAAAAGTTGGTTTAAGAACTTGAACATTTCCAGGTTTTCCTGAAAATCTGTAACACTATTTTTCATTTAAAATAAAACCTTGTTGCTTCAGCATTTCTTGCCCGGTTTAAACAATTCCAACACTCAACCAATTTAGGTCATTTATGAAATTCATGCTTCTAATCATTTTCAAAATTTCACCATTTTCCCCAAATTTCCAGGAAGTTCCCTTTGAAATTAAAAGGACATTTTTCCAAGTTTCAGTATTCCCATAAATTTCAACCTATTCAAACCATTCCAACATCAACACATTCCACTCATCCTGAAAACTCAAACAATTTTTTTCCATGTTCAAAAAAATTTCCAGGAATTCCCATTTTTTTCCTAAACTTATTTTAACATTTTTAATGCAATGACTCCTTTCACATTTTTCAACCGTCCCACTGTCAAAACATTCCTCTTGGTCAGGACAAAAAAACAAGTTGGTTTAAGAACTTGAAATTTTCCAGGTTTTCCGTAATACCATTTTTGAAAAACAAAACAAAACTTTACTTCAACATTTATTGACCGATTTAAAAAAAAATACCAACACCAACCAATTCAGCTCATTCAGGACATTCGTGCTTCTAATCATTTTTGAAAAATTCCCGCTTTTACCCACATTTCCAGGAAGTTCCCATTGAAATGAATGGGACATTTTACCAAGTTGCAGAATTCCCACATTTTTCAACCTAGTCAAACCATTCCAACATCAACACATTCCACTCATCTTCGAAATTCAAACCAAAACTTTCTCAAGTTCCAAACCAAATTCCGTTTTTCCTGGAAATTCACCCTGTTCAACATTTAAACCATTCAAACTCTTACTTTCATACTACATTCTGTCAGCATTTCAGTTCAACTTTAGCATCGGAGCGTTCCTTCAGAATTGTCTCATCTAAAAACCTCGTTTCCATATGAGTTGGGAAATTGTGTTAGATGAAAATATAAACGGAATACAATGATTTGCAAATCATTTTCAACCCAGATTCAGTTGAATATGCTACAAAGACAAGATAATTGATGTTTATACTCATAAACTTTATGTTTTTTTGCAAATAATAATTAACTTTGAATTTTATGGCTGCAACACGTGCCAAAGTAGTTGGGAAAGGGCATGTTCACCACTGTGTTACATCACCTTTTCTTTTAACAACAATAAACGTTTGGAAACTAAGGAAACTAATTGTTAAAAGTTTGAAAGTGGAATTCTTTTCCATTCTTGTTTTATGTAGCGCGTCAGAACCACATAACACTTTTCCACTTTGCATCAGTCCATCTTAGATGATCTCGGGCCCAGAGAAGCCAGCAGCATTTCTGGATGTTGTTGATAAATGGCTTTCGCTTTGCATAGTAGAGCTTTAACTTGCATTTACAGATGTAGCGGCCAACTGTATTTAGTGACAGTGGTTTTCTGAAGTGTCCCTGAGCCCATGTGGTGATATCCTTTAGAGATTGATGTCGGTTTTTGATACAGCACCGTCTGAAGGCTCAAAGGTTACAGTCATTCAATGTTGGTTTCCGGCCATACCGCTTACGTGGAGTGATTTTTCCAGATTCTCTGAACCTTTTGATGATATTATGGAGCGTAAATGTTGAAATCCCTAAATTTCTTGCAATTGCACTTTGAGAAAAGTTGTTCTTAAACTGTTTTATTTTTTGCTCACACATTTGTGAACAAAAGGGTGTACCTCTCCCCATCCTTTCTTGTGAAAGACTGAAGCTGTTTTTATACCCAATCATGGCACCCACCTGTTCCCAATTAGCCTGCACACCAGTGGGATGTTCCTAATAAGTGTTTGATGAGCATTCCTCAACTTTATCAGAATTGATTGCCACCTTTCCCAACTTCTTTGTCAGGTGTTGCTGGCATCAAATTCTAAAGTTAATGATTATTTGCAATAAAAAATAAATGTTTATCAGTTTAAACATCAAATATGTTGTCTTTGTAGCATATTCAACTGAATCTGGGTTGAAAAGGATTTGCAAATCATTGTATTCCGTTTATATTTACCATCAAACACAATTTCCCAACTCATATGGAAACGGGGTTTGTAGTTTATTATACAATTACCCGCAGAGCATCGCATTTTTGATTTCTGTTGACTTTAGTATCAGATTTTATTCCATTTCCTGCAAAAAAAGATTTAGTCCAACCAGACGACGCCTCTCCGGCTACTTTCCTCCACAGACCTCGGCGCCATATTCCAACACGCCAACGCTTCGGTCACATCCCAATCTGAAAATGACCTTCCGAACATGTCTGATGTCCGAGGCGTAAATCAGTGTTTGTTTTACAACCCCAGCGCCGCCGTGTCGTCCTCAGACACGCACGCCGTTGTAAGGACAACAATGTAATAATATTTCATTGGCTTTCGCCTTGATCAACGGAGGCTGTTACGATGGCTTCCTGTTAGAGGACAGCGAAACTCAGTGTTTTGGAAAAGGGGACGTTTTTGCAATGCCATGGGAAGGACAGACTGGAGGGTGTTCTGTAGACAAACGAGGAAGGATTTCTAAGACAGGTTGTTGACTAACATCCTGCACCCGGTGCAACACAGAAGTACATAAACAAGCCAATTCAATCATTGGAATGAATCTCCAAAGACTCCCAACGGTGGTTACCTTCCTGATAAACTTGCATAAACATTGCCTCTACAGATAATAAATACTATGAAGATGGTAACAAATTCATTAATTCTGTCATGTTTTTAATCTTGTGTTTTACCCCAACGGTAGTAAAAATAAAGTACCAAGTCGTACATTATGATGAACGATCTCTATTATGAATCTGGTCAAAGAAGCAAAAAAGCTAGTCAAGGGTCCTCTTATTCAACAGGAGTGTTCTGCTGTTTTTAAGGATCTATTACAAAAGCCCTGGTCAAAAACCTATAGAGCATTGTCTCTTTTAGGAATCCGCTGAAAAACACTGGGTACTCTGCTGTTTTTAATGACAGACTACTAACAGGGAAGCAAATATTCTCTACATTCAGTGCTATGCAGTTGTTAAAAATATACGGTCATTTTTAGGAATCAACTGTAAAAACTTATACCGTATTTCCTTGAATTGCCGCCGGGTATATAGTATGCGCCTGCCTAGAATTACTGCCGGGTCAAACTCGTTTCGCTAAATAATTAGCGCATGCTTAGCATTACCGCCGGCTCAGGATTAACGCCGGGTCAAACTCGTTTGGCAAAATATTGTTTTTATTACCGCATGTCTAGAATTTCCACAGGGTCAAACTCGTCACGTCACGAGTGACACTTCTCCTGTCATCATTTTCAAAATGGAGGAGGCTGATTTCAATCATTTGAAATCGCATAAAGGGAAGAAGATTAAGAGCTATTCAGTAGAATTTAAGGTCCAAGCTATTGAATATGCTAAAAAGAACAGTAAGCAGCTATGTTTTATTAATATACCGTAGCTGCGTGTGTCAAATATGAGTCATTAAATGACTCCCTCCTCCTGGTGGTAGAGGGCGCTAGTGATCCTTCTTGTGACTACTCGGCTGCAGAAGAAGTGACAACGAGCAGCAAGAGTGAGCAGCGATCATTTATTTTTTCCTCTCGCTTGCACTTTTAACATGGAGGATTACATATCTAAAATAATACGGTTTTCTAAACTGGACTTTCAATCGAAGCAGGAGGTAATAAAAGAAGATCTCCATCGAGACAGAGAGACTTTTAAAACTGAAGAAAGATAAGGAAGACTTTTATAAAGAAGTTATCGATGCTTTTGATCAGAAGGAGCTGCGCATGGACTTCATTTATAAGTAAAGGTAAGACCATAATAATGTTTTTTTTTATTAAATGTGCTTTTCATGATGCTCATAGTGCTCATACTTCACAGCAACTTCTGAGGGACGGTTGAGCGGTTCTGACCCCTCATTTACTCGCGTTTATATTTTCACTAAACCAAAAGTCTTATTTCTGTCCTCTTTCTAGACGTTACATCACACCCCTCAGGTGGAAGCCAGCCAGCGCTGATATCACAGTGTGAAATTAGGTCCGAACCTCAATCCTGAGACCGGACTGCATAGGGAGATGTAAAATCCTAAGGACCGGAGGACTTCAGACGGATTTCCAGAATTTCAACAGCCAGAATTATGATACCGATGCAGTAAAATAGACTAATAGTTAGAAAACCCTATTTTTCAGACTTCAAGAAGCATTTAATCAATCATTCAATCAATGTTTATTTATATAGCCCTGAATCACAAGTGTCTCAAAGGGCTGCACAAGCCACAACGATATACGCAGTTCAGCGCCCACATAAGGGCAAGGAAAAACTCACAACCCAGTGGGACGTCGATTAGAAAGACTATGAGAAACCGTGTAGAGAACCGCAGATGTGGGTTACCCCCAGACCGGATGCAATGGACGTCGAGTGGGTCTGATATAATAATGTGAGAGTCCAGTCCATAGTGGATCTAACATAATAGTGAGAGTCCAGTCCATAGTGGATCTAACATAATAGTGAGAGTCCAGTCCATAGTGGATCTAACATAATAGTGAGAGTCTAGTCCATAGTGGATCTAACATAATAGTGAAAGTCCAGTCCATAGTGGATCTAACATAATAGTGTGAGAGTCCAGTCCATAGTGGATCTAACATAATAGTGTGAGGGTCCAGTCCATAATGGATTTAACATAATAGTGAGAGTCCAGTCCATAGTGGATCTAACATAATAGTGAGAGTCCAGTCCATAGTGGATCCAACATAAAAGTGAGAGTTCAGTCCACAGTGGATCTAACATAATAATGAGAATCCAGTTCATAGTGAATCTAACAAAATAGTGTGAAAGTCCAGTCCATAGTGGATCTAACATAATAGTGAGAGTCCAGTCCATAATGGATCTAACATAATAGTGAGAGTCCATTCCATCGTGGATTTAACATAATAATGAGAGTCCAGTCCATAGTGGATCCAACATAAAAGTGAGAGTCCAGTCCATAGTGGATCTAACATAATAGTTAGAGTCCAGTCCATAGTGGATCCAACATAATAGTGAGAGTCCAGTCCATAGTGGATTTAACATCATAGTGAGAGTCCAGTCCATAGTGGATCCAACATAATAGTGAGAGTCCAGTCCATAGTGGATCTAACATAATAGTGAGAGTCCAGTCCATAGTGGATTTAACATAATAGTGAGAGTCCAGTCCATAGTGGATCCAACATAATAGTGAGAGTCCAGTCCATAGTGGATCTAACATAACCGTGAGAATCCAGTTCATAGTGAATCTAACAAAATAGTGTGAAAGTCCAGTCCATAGCTGATCAAACATAATAGTGAGAGTCCAGTCCAGAGTGGATCCAACATAATAGTGAGAGTCCAGTCCATAGTGGATCTAACATAACAGTGAGAGTCCAGTCCTTAGTGGATCCAACATAATAGTGAGAGTCCAGTCCATAGTGGATCTAACATAATAGTGAGAGTCCAGTCCATAGTGGATCCAACATAATAGTGAGAGTCCAGTCCATAGTGGATCTAACATAATAGTGAGAGTCCAGCCCATAGTGGTTCTAACATAACAGTGAGACTCCAGTTCATAGTGAATCTAACAAAATAGTGTGAAAGTCCAGTCCATAGCTGATCAAACATAATAGTGAGAGTCCAGTCCAGAGTGGATCTAACATAATAGTGAGAGTCCAGTCCATATGTATAATACATTTATGAACATTACAGCCCTCTGGTTTCCGTTGCCGTCACATCCCCTTAGTAAACCATAACACTACTAGGCTGCGGACAAGGTTTCGGGTGAGGTTTCTCACAGTAACAACACCCCCCCGCCCCCCCTGATTATTGAACCTCCATGATCCTAAGGTGCAAATCACAGCCAGCTTTCCATCCGCCGTGACGGTCACAATGTCTCGGGGGCCGTCTCTCCACATCGATCAAGCCGGACCGCTGGGCCGAGAAGGCGAGACGAGAGAGGAGACAAAAGCCTGATGACAACCGATCCAGGCTTGCAAACTTCTCGCCTCCGCGCCGCGTATTTGTGCGGCGTGGCGTGAATACAATCAGGATTGTGCAAAAAAAAAACAAAAAAAAAACACCTCTAAGACGGGTCTTGAGTGCATCGCCGAGGGCGGCTGTTCTTTCTTCGAAGAAAATGGACCTGGCTTTTGCTTTCTGTAGTTCGGGGGAATAATGGAGCGGCCGACACCTCATCTGGGAGTGTAGAAATATGGAAGATCATCTTCTCTGATGGATACTTAACGGCAACTTCTGAGGGACGGTTGAGCGGTTCTGACCCCTCATTTACTCGCGTTTATATTTTCACTAAACCAAAAGTCTTATTTCTGTCCTCTTTCTAGACGTTACATCACACCCCTCAGGTGGAAGCCAGCCAGCGCTGATATCACAGCGTGAACTTAGGTTCGAACCTCAATCCTGACACCGGACTGCATAGGGAGATGTAAAATCCTAAGGACCGGAGGACTTCAGACGGATTTCCAGAATTTCAACAGCCAGAATTGTGATACCGATGCAGTAAAATAGACTAATAGTTAGAAAACCCTATTTTTCAGACTTCAAGAAGCACTTAATCAATCATTCAATCAATGTTTATTTATATAGCCCTGAATCACAAGTGTCTCAAAGGGCTGCACAAGCCACAACGATATACGCAGTTCAGCGCCAACATAAGGACAAGGAAAAACTCACAACCCAGTGGGACGTCGATTAGAAAGACTATGAGAAACCATGTAGAGAACCGCAGATGTGGGTTACCCCCAGACCGGATGCAATGGACGTCGAGAGGGTCTGACATAATATTGTGAGAGTCCAGTCCATAGTGGATCTAATATAATAGTGTGAGAGTCCAGTCCATAGTGGATCTAACATAATAGTGAGAGTCCAGTCCATAGTGGATCTAACATAATAGTGAGAGTCCAGTCCATAGTGGATCTAACATAATAGTGAGAGTCCAGTCCATAGTGGATCTAACATAATAGTGAGAGTCCAGTCCATTGTGGATCTAACATAATAGTGAGAGTCCAGTCCATAGTGGATCTAACATAATAGTGAGAGACTCCAGTCCATAGTGGATCTAACATAATAGTGAGAATCCAGTCCATTGTGGATCGAACAGTGAGAGTCCAGTCCATAGAGGATCTAAAATAATAGTGAGAGTCCAGTCCATAGTGGATCTAACATAATAGGGAGAGAGTCCAGTCCATAGTGGATCTAACATAATAGTGAGAGTCCAGTCCATGTGGATCCAACATAATAAATGATAAATGGGTTGTACTTGTATAGCGCTTTTCTACCTTCAATGTACTCAAAGCGCTTTGACACTACTTCCACATTCACACACACATTCACACACTGATGGAGGGAGCTGCCTTGCAAGGCGCTAACCAGCACCCATCAGGAGCAAGGGTGAAGTGTCTTGCTCAGGACACAACGGACGTGACGAGGTTGGTATTAGGTGGGATTTGAACCAGGGACGCTCGGGTTGCGCACGGCCACTCTCCCCACTGCGCCACGCCGTCCCCAATAGTGAGAGTCCAGTCCATAGTGAATCTAACATAATAGTGAGAGTCCAGTCCATAGTGGATCCAACATAATAGTGAGTGTCCAGTCCATAATGGATCTAACATAATAGTGAGAGTCCAGTCCATAGTGGATCTAACATAATAGTGAGAGTCCAGTCCATAGTGGATCTAACATAATAGTGAGAGTCCAGTCCATAGTGGATCTAACATAATAGTGAGAGTCCAGTCCATAGTGGATCTAACATAATAGTGAGAGTCCAGTCCATAGTGGATCCAACATAATAGTGAGAGACTCCAGTCCATAGTGAATCTAACATAATAGTGAGAGTCCAGTCCATAGTGGATCCAACATAATAGTGAGTGTCCAGTCCATAATGGATCTAACATAATAGTGAGAGTCCAGTCCATAGTGGATCTAACATAATAGTGAGAGTCCAGTCCATAGTGGATCTAACATAATAGTGAGAGTCCAGTCCATAGTGGATCCAACATAATAGTGAGAGTCCAGTCCATAGTGGATCTAACATAATAGTGAGTGTCCAGTCCATAATGGATCTAACATAATAGTGAGAGTCCAGTCCATAGTGGATCTAACATAATAGTGAGAGTCCAGTCCATAGTGGATCTAACATAATAGTGAGAGTCCAGTCCATAGTGGATCTAACATAATAGTGAGAGTCCAGTCCATAGTGGATCTAACATAATAGTGAGAGTCCAGTCCATAGTGGATCTAACATAATAGTGAGAGTCCAGTCCATAGTGGATCCAACATAATAGTGAGTGTCCAGTCCATAATGGATCTAACATAATAGTGAGAGTCCAGTCCATAGTGGATCTAACATAATAGTGAGAGTCCAGTCCATAGTGGATCTAACATAATAGTGAGAGTCCAGTCCATAGTGGATCTAACATAATAGTGAGAGACTCCAGTCCATAGTGAATCTAACATAATAGTGAGAGTCCAGTCCATAGTGGATCTAACATAATAGTGAGAGTCCAGTCCATAGTGGATCCAACATAATAGTGAGTGTCCAGTCCATAATGGATCTAACATAATAGTGAGAGTCCAGTCCATAGTGGATCTAACATAATAGTGAGAGTCCAGTCCATAGTGGATCTAACATAATAGTGAGAGTCCAGTCCATAGTGGATCTAACATAATAGTGAGAGTCCAGTCCATAGTGGATCTAACATAATAGTGAGAGTCCAGTCCATAGTGGATCTAACATAATAGTGAGAGTCCAGTCCATAGTGGATCTAACATAATAGTGAGAGTCCAGTCCATAGTGAATCTAACATAATAGTGAGTGTCCAGTCCATAATGGATCTAACATAATAGTGAGAGTCCAGTCCATAGTGGATCTAACATAATAGTGCGAGTCCAGTCCATATTGGATCTGACATAATAGTGCGAGTCCAGTCCATATTGGATCTGACATAATAGTGTGAGAATCCAGTCCATAGTGGATCTAACATAATAGTGAGTGTCCAGTCCATAGTAGATCTAACATAATAGTGAGAGTCCAGTCCATAGTGGATCTAACATAATAGTGCGAGTCCAGTCCATATTGGATCCGACATAATAGTGTGAGAGTCCAGTCCATAGTGGATCTAACATAATAGTGAGAGTCCAGTCCATAGTGGATCTAACATAATAGTGAGAGTCCAGTCCATAGTGGAGCTAACATAATAGTGAGAGTCCAGTCCATAGTGGATCTAACATAATAGTGAGAGTCCAGTCCATAGTGGATCCAACATAATAGTGGTAGAGTCCAGTCCACAGTGGATCTAACATAATAGTGAGTGTCCAGTCCATAGTGGATCTAACATAATAGTGAGAGTCCAGTCCATAGTGGATCTAACATAATAGTGAGAGTCCAGTCCATAGTGGATTTAACATAATAGTGAGAGTCCAGTCCATAGTGGATCCAACATAATAATCAATCAATCAATCAATCAATGTTTACTTATATAGCCCTAAATCACTTGTGTCTCAAAGGGCTGCACAAACCACTACGACATCCTCGGTAGGCCCACATAAGGGCAAGGAAAACTCACACCCAGTGGGACGTCGGTGACAATGATGACTATGAGAACCTTGGAGAGGAGGAAAGCAATGGATGTTAATAGTGAGAGTCCAGTCCATAGTAGATCTAACATAATAGTGAGAGTCCAGTCCAGAGTGGATTTAACATAATAGTGAGAGTCCAGTCCATAGTAGATCTAACATAATAGTGAGAGTCCAGTCCATAGTGGATCTAACATAATAGTGAGAGTCCAGTCCATAGTGGATCTAACATAATAGTGAGGGTCCAGTCCATGGTGGATCTAACATAATAGTGAGAGTCCAGTCCATAGTAGAGCTAACATAATAGTGAGAGTCCAGTCCATAGTGGATCTGACATAATAGTGTGAGAGTCCAGTCCATAGTGGATCCAACATAATAGTGAGAGTCCAGTCCATAGTGGATCCAACATAATAGTGAGAGTCCAGTCCATAATGGATCTAACATAGGAGTGAGATTCCAGTCAGTAGTGGATCTAGCACTTCATCCCTGGCCACCGGGCCTGTCCCCCCCTCCCTTCCACAAGGGAGAGGGGGGCAGTGGAGAAAAGAAAAGAAACGGCAGATCAACTTGTCTAAACGCGAGGTCTATTTAAAGGCTAGAGTATACAAATGAGTTTTAAGATGGGACTTAAATGATTCTACGGAGGTAGCATCTCAAACTGTTACATTCCAGAGTACTGGAGCCCCAATAGAAAACGCTGTGTAGCCCCGCAGACTTTTTTTGGGCTCTGGGAAACACTAATAAGCCGGAGTTCTTTGAACGCAGATTTCTTGCCAGGACATATGGTACAATGATGTGTATATTGTACCGTCCCGGAAGAGTTAGTGCTGCAAGGGGTTCCGAGTATTTGTTCCGTTGTGTTTATGTTGTGTTACGGTGCGGATGTTCTACCGAAATGTGTTTGTCATTCTTAATTTGGTGTGGCTTCACAGTGTGGCGCATATTTGTCACGGTGTTAAAGTTGTTTACACGGCTATCCTCAGTGTGTCCTGTATGGCTGTTGACCAAGTGTGCTTGCATTCACTTGTTTGTGTGAAAAGCCGTAGATATTATGTGCAAAGGCATGCGGTAAATTTAGGTCTGTTCTTATAAACATGAGTGTGATGTAAGGATACCATCATAAAAAACATATTTAATAAAAACAAACGTTATTATGGTCTTACCTTTTCTTATAAATGAAGTCCATGCGCAAAAGCATTGATAACTTGTTTATAGAAGTCTTCCTTATCTTTCTTCAGTTTTAAAAGTCTCTCTGTCTCGATGGAGATCTTCCTTTATTACCTCCTGCTTCCATTGAAAGTCCAGTTTAGAAAACTGTCTTATTTTAGATATGTAATCCTCCATGTTAAAAGTGCAAGCAAGAGGAAAAAATGAAATTTTGCTGCTTGTTGTCACTTCTACTGCAGCCGAGTAGTCGCAAGAAGAATCACTAGCGCCCTCTACCACCAGGAGGCGGGAGTCATTTAATGACTTATATTTGACACACGCAGCTACGGTATATTAATAAAACATAGCTGCATACTGTTCTTTTTAGCATATTCAATAGCTTGGACCTTGAATCTTACTGAATAGCTCTTAATCTTCATCCCTTTATGCGATTTCAAATGATTGAAATCAGCCTCCTCCATTTTGAAAATGATGACAGGTGAAGTGTCACTCGTGACGTGACGAGTTTGACCCGGTGGAAATTTTAGACCTGGCATTAAACCTGAGTCGGCGGTAATGCTATGCATGCGCTAATTATTTTGCAAAACGAGTTTAGGCAGGTGCATACTATATACCCGGCGGCAATTCAAAGAAATACGGTAACTTAGATATCGGGTTTCAATATGTGAAGCGCTTTGAGTTACTAGAGAAAAGTGCTATACAAATATAATGCACTTCACTTCACTTATTATGTTTAAGGGGGAAGTAAATATAAGACGTTCTTCATCCTGTTCCTTCTCAAGCATAGGTGTGTAAATATGTGTTTAGTCGCCAAAGTTGAATTGTCTATTGATCAAAAAATGCACATCAATGAAGGAGATGAATAACAAACGAAAATGGAAATGAAAAAAAAAAATGACCCGTCAAAAAAATAAAAAAATAAATCACATCTGCAAAGAAAGCCGAGTGAGCCTTGATAAGCACATTAAAGCGGCGTCCTTGTCCGCCGTGTAAAACTCCCTCTATTTGTTATTTTATCTGCTGAATGCTCGTGTTGCAACCTTTTTTTTCCGAAAAGACAATGCGGGAGTGCGACACTAAAGCATCGGAACACACAGAAAGCAAAATGGCAGATGAAGGCCTGGGTGGAGATGCTAATATTTGCAACTTGATATGACAACACCACTGTCATGTTTTGTGGTCCCGTTCTGTTTTGTGTTGGATTCTTTGGGCACTCTTGTTTGTTTTGTCAGCATGCCGACCCATCAGTTTTCACCTGTTATGTGTTCACGACTCACGCACCTGTCATCACTCCACCTATTTAAGCCTGTAGTTGCCAGGCAGGCAGTCAGCCTGGCGACATCATTTTCTACTCACCCTCGACACACCCTTGTAATCAGTGCCGATGATCCCTGTTCCGTTCTCATTCCAAGTAAGTTTTTCGTTATTCCTGCCATAGTGCAAGTTTTGTTTTATGTCCATAGTTTTGCCTTAGTGCAAGTTTTTGTTTTCATAGCCAAGTTTTGAACCTCCGCTGGGAGCGCCTTTTGTTTGTTCCTGTTTATAGTAAAATTAAACTATTTCATTACCTTCACGTCGTGTCCGGGTCCAATCGCTTTGACCCATGGGAAAACAAACCACACCTAAGTCCAAGCCTTGAGAACGACGCAGGGATTTGTTTGTTTTTAAGACACGATCGCAACAGTTGAACATCACTAGTGCCGCTTTTCCAAAATAAATCCCGCTCGGCTCAGCTAATGACGCGTTTCCATTGGGATGATCAGGTGACTCAAGTAGGGACGGTTACCAATTAATTGATTAACGTGGACCCCGACTTAAACAAGTTAATCAACTTATTGGGGTGTTAGCATTTAGTGGTCAATTGTACGGAATATGTACAGTGCAATCTACTAATACAAGTTTCAATCAATCAATCAATCAAAACTACCTCAAAAACACAAGCAATGACTTCGACTATTAAGCAAAAACTCATTTTTATCAGTACGTGGATTTTAGGGTTTATTTTTCTGGAATGCAAAGGAAAGTTGGGGCGGGCAAGGCGTTATTTATTGCTATAAAAAAAGGAACAAAAGGCGCGCACAAGGGGGAAGAACAAAAACTTGGCTAATGAAACAAAAACTTGCACAAAGGCAGAAACTATGAACATGAAGAAAAACTTGTTAAATGTGACATGAAAAAAACAAAACTTACATGGCATGGCATGAAGCGTAACTATGAACAGGCATGAGTTTCAGAAGAAGTGAGCAGAGGTAACGTCGCAACGCTTTTACGGTTTAAATAATAGTGACATGATTAGTGAAAACAGGTGCGTGACTCTAAATGTGAAACAGGTGAAACTAATGGTTGCTATGGTGACAAAACAAGACAGTGAATAAGCAGGAACTGAGTGTTCAAAAACCAAACAGAAAACGACTTCTACTAAACATGATCACAGACATGACAATTTTAAGGGGATAGGGTTGTATCGATACCAATATTTTGGTACCGGCACCAAAATGTATTTCGATACTTTTCGATATTTTGTCGGAATAAATGAGACCACTAAATAATGTCATTATGGGCTTTATTCTAACAAAAAAATTTTTTGTGAAAGAAGTGCCAAAAGATGGCGCTAACTGTTTTAATGACATTGAGACTTTTCTTCAATCAATAACAGAGCGGTATCTCCTCATCCGTGGCTCACTAGTGCAACAACAACATATGTGTCCCGTGAAAAAAAAACCTGACCAGAACTCTCTAATAACTTAGGTTATTTGGGTGAATAATGTAAACTCACTACACCGGTATGTTTTAGCGCTTTCATGGC
>NC_084621.1:14410432-14487932 GCF_033978795.1 Nerophis ophidion
CACATGCACACACGCACACACATACACACACATACACACACTCAAGCACACACATAAATACACATGCACACACACCCAAACACATACTCATATACACACATTCACATACACACACACATATGCACACACACTCAAACACACAAACATACAGTATTAACACACACATACACACCCAAACATACGCACACACACATGTACACACACACATGTACACACACACACATCTACACACACACACACACACACACACACTGGCTTGAGTTGTGGTCGTTACCTCTTTGATGAAACTCATGAAGCGCCCGCCGAACCTCCAGGGTTTGTGGCGGTGGCACTGCAGCGAGTTGACGGTCATCTGCGGGGCGTGTTGGTAGGAGACGGACACGATGTGGACGGCGTCGTACGTCAGCGCCGCATCTGTCTGGAATAAGGGGTGAAGATTGTGTCAACTAATGGCTGACAAAACGCACACGTCAAAGATCCTCAAGACGACGGGAGTCTTCTGCTGTTGGGGATCTGCAGACATGCTTGTCAAAGATCTAACATCCCTCAGTGTTTTTTTAGACATCAACTGCAAAAACGCTGGTCGAAATCCTCCATTTAAAAGGAGCACTCCACTGTTTTTATTGACTTGCAATAAAAACTAAATAAAGTTTGATTAATTATTCCAAACCGAAATAAAGTTTGATTGATTAATCCATAGAAATCTGCTGGTAACAGTTTTCAATAAGACATGAGTCACCTGCTGTTTTTGGGAATTAGTGCAAAAAGTAATATATTTCATATTACAGGAATGCTGATTTTAAAAGAAAACATTATCACAATTTCAAAAGGGTTAAAAACAATAAAAATCTGTTCCCAGTGGCTTGTTGTATAAAGCTTTAAAGTGCCTTATTTTCGCTATCTTTGAAACCACTATCCATTTCCCTGTGACGTCATACAGTGCTGCCAATGTAAACAAACAATGGGAATACCACAGCAAGATATAGCGACATTAGCTCGGATTCAGACTCGGATTTCAGCGGTTTAAGCGATTCAACAGATTACGCATGTTTTGAAACAGATGGTCGGAGTATGAAAGTATTGAAGAACAAACTGAAGCTATTGAGCAAATAGCTATTGACGCTATTCATAGCCATAGCATGGCCGAATAGCTGCGTTAGCATCGCCAGTGAAATGTGCGGACCTAACGATCAGGACTTTCACATTTTGTGATAATGGAGCAACTTAAATCCGTCGATTGGTAAGTGTTTGTTTCGCATTTAATGTGGGTGGAAGGAAACGTAATATAGTTGAAAATGCATCTGCAGGTTATCCATACATCTCTGTGCCATGTCTGCTTTAGCACTGCCGGTAAATAGCATGTTAGCATCGATTAGCATAGCATGTTAGCATCGATTAGCTGGCAGTCACGCCGCGACCAAATATGTCTGATTAGCACATAAGTCAACATCAACAAAACTCACCTTTGGGATTTCGTTGACTTTATCGTTGCAAATGCATCTGCAGGTTATCCATACATCTCTGTGCCATGTCTGCTTTAGCATTGCCGGTAAATTGCATGTTAGCATCGATTAGCTGGCAGTCACGCCGCGACCAAATATGTCTGATTAGCACATAAGTCAACATCAACAAAACTCATCTTTGTGATTTCTTTGACTTTATCATTGCAAATGCATCTGCAGGTTATCCATACATCTCTGTGCCATGTCTGCTTTAGCACTGCCGTTAAATTGCATGTTAGCATCAATTAGCTGGCAGTCACGCCGCAACCAACTATGTCTGATTAGCACATAAGTCAACAACAGAACTCACCTTTGTGATTTCGTTGACTTTATCGTTGCAAATTCATTTGCAGGTTATCCATACATCTCTGTGCCATGTCTGCTTTAGCATTGCCGGTAAATTGCATGTTAGCATCGATTAGCTGGCAGTCACGCCGCGAACAAATATGTCTGATTAGCACATAAGTCAACATCAACAAAACTCACCTTTGTGATTTCGTTGACTTTATCGTTGCAAATGCATCTGCAGGTTATCCATACATCTCTGTGCCATGTCTGTCATCGCCGGTAAATAGCATGTTAGCATTGATTAGCGTAGGATGTTAGCATCGATTAGCTGGCAGTCACGCCGCAACCAACTATGTCTGATTAGCACATAAGTCAACAACAGAACTCACCTTTGTGATTTCGTTGACTTTATCGTTGCAAATGCATCTGCAGGTTATCCATACATCTCTGTGCCATGTCTGTCATCGCCGGTAAATAGCATGTTAGCATCGATTAGCGTAGGATGTTAGCATCGATTAGCTGGCAGTCACGCCGCAACCAACTATGTCTGATTAGCACATAAGTCAACAACAGAACTCACCTTTGTGATTTCGTTGACTTTATCGTTGCAAATGCATCTGCAGGTTATCCATACATCTCTGTGCCACGTCTGTTTTAGCATCGCCAGCAGACACTCTGGCACATTCAATCGGGGTCTGGCGGCAGATTTCTTGCCAGTGGTGCAACTTGAATCCCTCCCTGTTAGTGTTGTTACACCCTTCGACAACACACCCACGAGGCATGATGTCTCCAAGGTTCCAAAAAATAGTCGAAAAAACGGAAAATAACAGAGCTGAGAACCGGTGTTTGTAATGTGTAGAAAATGAAAATGGCGGGTGTGTTACCTCGGTGACGTCACGTTCTGACGTCATCGCCTCCAGAGCAATAAACAGAAAGGCGTTTAATTCGCCAAAATTCACCCATTTAGAGTTCGGAAATCGGTTAAAAAAATAGATGGTCTTTTTCTGCACCATCAAGGTATATATTGACGCTTACAAAGGTCTGGTGATAATGTTCCCCTTTAAGGACCCACTTCAAAAACATGCCGCTGCTGTTTTAACAACCTACAACAAAAATGCAAAGTCACTCCTTGATCAATCTGATGTGGCTCAGCTGCATAATCGCCGACCCCACCGAATATTTCAGGTTTCCAGATTTTGGTGCCTCTCCCGGAAATTACCCGGGACAAACATTCTCAGATTTTCACCCGGACTACAGTATTGAGGGCGTGCCGTGATGCTAATGTTTTAACGTCCTCTATACCGTGTCGTCGCGTCCGCTTTAATCCATACTACCTGCGTGCCGGCCGGTCACATGCTATACGCGGTTTCTGTTAACACACGTAAGTGACTGCGAGGCATACTTGGTCAACAGCCATACAGGTTACACTGAGGGTTGTGATATAAACAACTTTAGGACTCTTAGTAAAATGTGCCACACTGTGAAGCCACACCAAACAAGAATGACAAACTTTCGGGAGAACATCCGCACTGTAACACAACTCCTACTCAGTATGTGTCACTGTATCCTACTCAGTGGCCTAGTGGCTAGATCTGGGGTAGGGAACCTATGGCTCGGGAGCCAGATGTGGCTCTTTTGATGACTTCATCTGGCTTTCAGATAAATCTTAGCTGACATTGCTTAACACGATAAGTAATTAATAATTCCACTGGTAATCACAGTGTTAAAAATAACCTTCAAATTATAAAACATTCTCATGCATTTTAATCCAACCATCCATCAAGATGTCGCATTAATGGTAAGAAGTATTATACTTATTATTGGTTAACTTCTAGAACAACAATTTTATTAAAAAGAATAAGAAACTTACTATACTCTAAAAATGTTGGTCTTACTTAAAAATGCACGCATTTCGTTGTATTCAGTGTTAAAAAATATTATACGGCTCTCACGGTAATGCATTTTGAAATATTTGTCTTTCATGGCTCTCAGCCAAAAAGGTTCCCGACCCCTGGGCTAAAGTGTCCGCCATGAGATCGGTAGGTTGGGAGTTCAAACCCCGGCGGAGTCATACCAAAGACTATAAAAAAATGGGACCCATTGCCTCCCTGCTTGGCACTCAGCATCAAGGGTTGAAATTGGGGGTTGAATCACCATAAATGATTCCCGGGCGCGGCACCGCTGCTGCCCACTGCTCCCCCTCACTTCCCAGGGGGTGATCAAGGGGATGGGTCGAATGCAGAGGACACATTTCACCACACCTAGTGTGTGCGTGATAGTCATTGGTACTTAAACTTTAACATAAACTCAACAGAACAAATACCCAGAATCCCATGCATCACTAACTCATCCTGGCTACATTATACACCAAACCCCGCCCACCTCAATCGACGCACGAAGTGAGGTAGGTGGGGGTTTGGTGCTAGCGGGGGTGTACAATGTAGCCAGGAAGAGTTAGGGATGCATGGGATTCTGGGTATTTGTTCCATTGTGTTTATGTTGTGTTACAGTGCGGATGTTCGCCCGAAATGTGTTTGTCATTCCTGTTTGGCGTGGCTTCACAGTGTGGTGCATATTAGTAAGAGTCTTAAAGTTGTTTAAACGGGCACCCTCAGTGTGACCTGTATGGCTGTTGACCAAGTATGCCTTGCAGTCACTTCCATGCGTCTGCGGAAGCCACATACATCATGTAACTGGGCTGGCAAGCTGTTTGTTGGAGAGGGCGTTAAAGGCATCGCCTTCATGGTGTTTGGGTGAAGAGCAGCAGATATTCGTGAGAATAGTTGCTTTGAGAATTCGGGAGCCTCCCGGAAATTTTGGGAGGGTTGGCAAGTGTGATGCTGTCAAGCGGCATCCATATAAAACTTGCGGGCCAAACTGACGTTGGACTCCGCCAAGGCTGTCCTTTGTCACCGATTCTGTTCATAACTTTTATGGATAGAATTTCCAGACGCAGTCAAGGCGTTGAGGGGTTCCGGTTTGGTGACCGCAGGATTAGGTCTCTGCTTTTTGCAGACGATGTGGTCCTGATGGCTTCATCTGACCGGGATCTTCAGCTCTCACTGGATCGGTTTGCAGCCGAGTGTGAAGCGACCGGGAATGAGAATCAGCACCTCTAAGTCCGAGTTCATGGTTCTCGCCCGGAAAAAGGTGGAGTGCCATCTCCGGGTTGGGGAGGAGCCCCCTGCCCCAAGTGGAGGAGTTCAAGTATCTAGGAGTCTTGTTCACGAGTGGGGGAAGAATGGATGGTGAGATCGACAGGCGGATCGGTGCGGCGTCTTCAGTAATGCGGACGTTGTACCGATCCGTTGTGGTGAAGAAGGAGCTGAGCCGGAAGGCAAAGCTCTCAATTTACCTGTCGATCTACGTTCCCATCCTCACCTATGGTCATGAGCTTTGGGTCATGACCGAAAGGATAAGATCACGGGTACAAGCGGCCGAAATGAGTTTCCTCCGCCGTGTGGTGGGTCTCTCCCTTAGAGATAAGGTGAGAAGCTCTGTCATCCGGGAGGAACTCAAAGTAAAGCCGCTGCTCCTCCACATCGAGAAGAGCCAGATGAGGTGGTTCGGGCATCTGGTCAGGATGCCACCCGAACGCCTCCCTAGGGAGGTGTTTAGGGCACGTCCAACCGGTAGGAGGCCACGGGGAAGACCCAGGACACGTTGGGAAGACTATGTCTCTCGGCTGGCCTGGGAACGCCTCGGGATCCCCCGGGAAGAGCTAGATGATGTGGCTGGGGAAAGGGAAGTCTGGGTTTCCCTGCTTAGGCTGTTGCCCCCGCGACCCGACCTCGGATAAGCGGAAGAAGATGGATGGATGGGGCAAACTGACAATAAATGTTCTTACTAAGGTTGCGGGGCCGTGTGTCTGAGACCCCTGGTTTATACATAACACAAAGCAAAAAAAAAAACAAAAAAAATCTTATCTAATTTAAATTTTCCAAAGAGTTTTCTGGCTCCCATTGTTTTCTTTATATTGTGAAACGGGTCAAAATGTCTCTTTGAGTGGCAAAGATTGCCGAAAAGGCAAAGTCAAAAATCCACAAAAAGAGCTTGTAAAAAATGCTGTGTATTTTTTAAAGTATATATTGACAAAATATCTTCAGTGTGACAGTGAATTTAGCCTTTTTTTTTTTTAAGAAGGTGCTTTCTCTCCCATGTTTTAAGCGCGATACGTGGGCGTCTTTGATGATTTTAGCCGTGAGTCGCCAGTTAAAAATGGCTGCTGTTGTTTATTGTTTATCTCACTTGACACACACACTCCAATGTTGATCTGGCATGGCTGTGTGTGTTTCTTTCATGATAAGCTCGTGTCTGAAGTCGGTTTGTGTTGGTAGAGAAAAAAAGAAAAGAAAATAGTTTTAGATGTCTTTTGATTTGAAAACACAACATTAATTTTAAAAGTAGCGTGAAAAAGTGTTTATGAATGATAAAGTCAGGCAGTGTCTCAGCATTTTAATGATTGATATAGCAGGAAAAAGTACTCATTTTTATGGAGCATGCAGCCGTTTTTGAACGCTGCCCATTAGGATGTTGTATGTTTATTGTAATTCTAAAGAGCCTTTGGACAATGTGGAGCATATTTTATATTAGGGAGATACTATTTAAAATGCCTCTGAAGGTTAAATTGTGGTTGCTGAATTCTGCAAAGACAAACCTCCAAAACACTTTCGTGGAGTCCCTTCACCAGCTGAGGAGATTTGACTCAACACGCTACCAGATTTAGTCCCGCATGTCACGCCTACATCTGTTCCTAAGTGATAACTCCTGGCAGGATGACACAAATTGGGAAAATTCTTGGCATCATCAGTGCCTATCTGCCAGTTGTGTGATGGACCAGACACCACCTGTGTTTTATTCTCAAAATAGCTGTTAGCTCATTATTTCATTTGAATATATACATACATACATATATACACACACACATATATATATATATATATATATATATATATATATATATATATATATATATATATATATATACATAAACCCCATTTCCATATGAGTTGGGAAACTGTGTTAGATGTAAATATAAACAGAATACAATGATTGGCAAATCATTTTCAACCCATATTCAGTTGAATATGCTAAAAAGACAACATATTTGATGTTCAAACTGATAAACATTTTTTTTTTGTGTGCAAATAATCATTAACTTTAGAATTTGATGCCAGCAACACGTGACAAAGAAGTTGGGAAAGGTGGCGATAAATACCGATAAAGTTGAGGAATGCTCATCAAACACTTATTTGGAACATCCCACAGGTGTGCAGGCTAATTGGGAACAGGTGAGGGGCCATGATTGGGTATAAAAAAAACAGCTTCCATGAAATGCTAAGTAATTCACAAACAAGGATGGAGCGAGGGTCACCGGTTTGTAAGCAAATTGTCGAACAGTTTTAGAACAACATTTCTCAACGAGCTATTGCAAGGAATTTAGGGATTCTACCATCTGCTCTCTGTAAAATCATCAAAAAGTTCAGAGAATCTGGAGGAATAACTGCACTTAAGCGATGATATTACGGACTTTTGATCCCTCAGGCGGTACTGAATCAAAAACAGATATCAGTGTGTAAAGGATATCACCACTTGGGCCCAGGAACACTTCATAAGACCACTGTCAGTAATTACAGTTGGTCGCTACATCTGTAAGGGCAAGTTAAAACTCTACTATGCAAAGCGAAAGCAATTTATCAACAACACCCAGGAACGCTGCCAGCTTCGCTGAGCCTGAGCTCATCTAAGATGGACTGATGCAAAGTGGAAAAGGGTTATGTGGTCTGATTAGTCCACATTTCAAATTATATTTCGAAACTGTGGACGTGGTGTCCTCCGGAACAAAGAGGAAAATAACCATCCGGATTGTTATGGGTGCAAAGTTCAAAAGCCAGCATCTGTGATGGTATGGGGGTGTATTAGTGCCCAAGGCATGGATAACTTACACATCTGTGAAGGCAACCATTAATGCTGAAAGGTACATACAAGTTTGGAGCAACATATGTTGTCATCCAGAAATGTTATCATGGACACCCCTGCTTATTTCAGCAAGACAATGCCAAGCCACGTGTTACAACAGCGTGGCTTCGTAGTAAAAGAGTGCGGGTACTTTCCTGGCCCGTCTGCAGTCCAGACCTGTCTCCCATGAAAAATGTGTGGCGCATTATGAAGTGTAAAATACGACAGCGGAGACCCCGGACAGTTGAACGACTGAAGCTCTACATAAAACAAGAATGGGAAATAATTCCACTTTCAAAGCATCAACAAGTAGTTTCCTCAGTTCCCAAAAGTGATGTAACACAGTGGTGAACATGCCCTTTCCCAACTACTTTGGCACGTGTTGCAGCCATAAAATTCAAAGTTAATTATTATTTGCAAATCATTGTGTTCTGTTTATATTTACATTTAACACAATTTCCCAACTCATATGGAAACGGGGTTAACAGGGTTTGTATATATATATTTATATATATATATACATGTATATGTGTGTTTATTTTGAACACACTACTATATGCTTTTTGATTCCAATAATGCCTTTGGTAACTTGAATTTGACCTTATTCAAACCCCCCTTGAAGGTATACACCTCACTTCTGCGTTCAAGTAATATCGGCATTAATGACCTGAACTAGAACTTACCGTCATGATGCCCTCCAACAGGCCAGAGTCCGGTTTCGGTGGTATCTGCCTCTCCATGGACCACTTCTCCACGATGGAGGACACCAGGGGGTTGTCCACATTGAGGATGCGGAAGCCGGTCATGTTGACGCCACAGAAACGATACGGCTCCAAATCAATGGCCATCAGATCCTTTTTTTTGGGGGGGGGAGTGAAAAGCAGCAGTAATGAAGCCAAAGAGTTGAAATTCGGTTTTTCCTCTCTCCCCGCTCCTGGCGTCTGCCTTTCAAGTACTCACGGCGGCATGCTTTTCTCCTCGCATGAAAAGATAAATGACGCAGCGTCTGATTAGAGAGGGACGCTATATTAAGATCAAATGAAGCCAAAAGAGGCTTGTTTTCAATGCCACCTCGGGAAGATGAATGAGTTTCTTTAAAGCCAACGCTTTTCTGCTTCGCGTCTTTTTGGAAACGAGGCTCCAGATCACCTGGAACCAGCAGAGCGGAACAAGGCGGCGGAAAAAGACCCAGTGTTTTGATAGCGGAATGGAGAAAACTGCTCATCAACAGTGAGCGGGGATTCGTGTGGAATCCATTCGGAGGAACAGGGGGAGTAATCATTTTTGCCGAACAGTCTGCTGAAAATGATGGAAAGCGCCACTTTGAATAGCAACTAACGCTGTAGTCAAAGTTGGTAAACGACACAAACCACATTTTAAGACATTCAACACCTTACTGCCACCTGGTGGCTAAAGTGGTTAGTGCACGCTCCTATTTTGTCACTTTTCAAGTGTCGGGTAAACTGCAACGAAGGGGGCCATATAAATTAATATTAATATAATTTAATATTAATATAATTATTAATTATTATAAGTTAATATCTGCCCAGGTGCCATTCCGCGGTCCTTATACACACACACCATAATAATATTGTGTCGTCCGACCGTAACTCTCTAATAACTAAAGTTCCTTGGGTGAATAATGTGAACTCACTACACCGGTATGTTTTAGTGCTTTCATGGTGAGTCAACCGACATATATAAGTTAGAACTTTACACCACTTTATATCCGAAATGGCAACAGTGGAAGATGAATGCCATATAAAAAGGTAGAGACTATGGTGTCGGCACGGACTACAATTGCGGACGCACGCACACTTTCAAGACTTATGCAGACCCAAATACACATCAACAGGTACCAGGAGGTAAGAAAAGATGCTTTTGCATAATATCGTGAAACAAAACACCGGATAATATCTGCCAAGGTGCCATTTTGCAGTCCTTATACACACACAGCATAATAATAATGTGTCGTCCGACCGTAACTCTCTAATAACTAAAGTACCTTGGGTAAATAATGTGAACTCACTACACCGGTATGTTTTAGTGTTTTCATGGTGAGTCAACCGACATATATAAGTTCGAACTTTACAGTACTTTATATCCGAAATGGCAACAGTGGAAGATGAATGCCACATAAGAAGGTAGAGCCTATGGTGTCGGCACGGACTGCAATTGTGGACGCGCGCACCTTTTCAGGACTTATGCAGACTCCAAATACACATCAGCAGGTACCAGGAGGTAAGAAAAGTTACTTTTGCATAATATTGTGAAACAAAACACCAGATAATATATGCCGAGGTGCCATTTTGCAGTCCTTATACACACACACCATAATAATAATGTGTCGTCCGACCGTAACTCTCTAATAATTAAGTTCCTTGGGTGAATAATGTAAACTCACTACACCGGTATGTTTTAGCGCTTTCATGGCGAGTCAACTGACCGATTAAAGTTAGAAATTTACACTACTTTATATCAGAAATGTAGAGATAAAATAAGACTACGGTGTCGGCACTGACAACAATCGCGGACGCACGCAAAATTTCAGGACTTATGCAGACCCAAATACACATCAACAGGTACCAGGAGGTAAGAAAAGTTGCTTTTGCATAATATTGTGAAACAAAACACCAGATAATATCTGCCGAGGTGCCATTTTGCAGTCCTTATACACACACACCATAATAATAATGTGTCGTCCGACCGTAACTCTCTAATAACTAAAGTTCCTTGGGTGAATAATGTGAACTCACTACACCGGGATGTTTTAGTGCTTTCATGGTGAATCAACCGACATATATAAGTTAAAAAACTTTACACTACTTTATATCCGAAATGGTAACAGTGGAAGATGAATGCCACATAAGAAGGTAGAGATAAAATAAGACTACGGTGTCGGCACGGACAACAATCGCGGACGCACGCACACTTTCAGGACTTATGCAGACCCAAATACACATCAACAGGTACCAGGAGGTAAGAAAAGATGCTTTTGCATAATATCGTGAAACTAAACACCAGATAATATCTGCCAAGGTGCCATTTTGCAGTCCTTATACACACACACCATAATAATAATGTGTCGTCCGACCGTAACTCTCTAATAACTAAAGTTCCTTGGGTGAATAATGTAAACTCACTACACCGGTATGTTTTAGCGCTTTCATGCTGAGTCAACCGACATGTATAAGATATAACTTTACACTACTTGGTATCAGAAATGGCAACAGTGGAAGATGAATGCCACATAAGAAGGTAGAGATAAAATAAGACTACGGTGTCGGCACGGACAACAATCGCGGACCCACGCACACTTTCAGGACTTATGCAGACCCAAATACACATCAACAGGTACCAGGAGGTAAGAAAAGATGCTTTTGCATAATATCGTGAAACAAAACACCAGATAATATCTGCCAAGGTGCCATTTTGCAGTCCTTATACACACACACCATAATAATAATGTGTCGTCCGACCGTAACTCTCTAATAACTAAAGTTCCTTGGGTGAATAATGTAAACTCACTACACCGGTATGTTTTAGCGCTTTCATGGTGAGTCAACCGACATATATAAAATAGAACTTTACACCACTTTATATCAGAAATGGCAACAGTGGAAGATGAATGCCACATAAGAAGGTAGAGATAAAATAAGACTACGGCGTCGGCACGGACAACAATCGCGGACGCACGCACACTTTCAGGACTTATGCAGACCCAAATACACATCAACAGGTACCAGGAGGTAAGAAAAGTTGCTTTTGCATAATATTGTGAAACAAAACCCTAAGATAATATCTGCCGAGGTGCCATTTTGCAGTCTTTATACACACACACCATAATAATTATGTGTCGTCCGACCGTAACTCTCTAATAACTAAAGTTCCTTGGGTGAATAATGTGAACTCACTACACCGGTATGTTTTAGCACTTTCATGGTGAGTCAACCGACATATATAAGTTAGAACTTTACACTACTTTATATCCGAAATGGCAACAGTGGAAGATGAATGCCACATAAGAAGGTAGAGACTATGGTGTCGGCACGGACTACAATTGTGGACGCGCGCACATTTTCAGGACTTATGCAGACCCCGAATACACATCAGCAGGTACCAGAAGGTAAGAAAAGTTGGTTTTGCATAATATTGCAAAACAAATTGCCAGATAATATATCTGCTAATGGGTGCCGTTTTGCGGTCGTTATACACACACCATAATAATACTCATATGTGTAACGCACCGACAATTCATTAAGCGGTGCAGCTTACCTAAGTCGTACTAAAAACACATTGACAGATTTGTGTAATGTTTTATATTTTCAAAGGAACATTTAAAGTACTTTTTTTTTACTTTTTATTTGACCCATTTACCGCATTGCTTTTGCACTATCTTGTTTAGCTCATTCATTGTTTATGTTCTTTGTTTGTTTTGTGCTCTATGCTTTTTAATCTGTGAAGCACTTTGGTTCAATTTATATTGTTGTAAATGTGCTATATAAATAAAGTTGTCTTGCCTGGGGTTGCTTACTGCCATTATATTGCATTCTACACATATCTCTTATGTATGAATGCCATCTACCGGTCAAACTTATCATTACATAATGCACCAAATAAAATTGTTTCAAGTTCAGTAAGCACAATAAAAATTACTGTATTTCCTTGAATTGCCGACGGGAATATAGTATGCGCCTGCCTAGAATTAGTGCCGGGTCAAACTCGTTTCGCAAAATATTTTTATTAGCGGATGTCTAGAATTTCCGCCGGGTCAAACTTGTTTCGCAAAATAATTAGAATAAAACTAGAATTTCCCCCGGGTCAAACTCGTCACGGCACGAGTGACACTTCACCTGTCATCATTTTCAAAATGGAGGAGGTTGATTTCAATCATTTGAAATCGCATAAAGGGAAGAAGATTAACTGAGTGTGAGTGAGTGAATTATATTTATATAGCGCTTTTTCTCTAGAGACTCAAAGCGCTTTTACATGGTGAAACCCAATATCTAAGTTACATTTAAACCAGTGTGGGTGGCACTGGGAGCAGGTGGGTAAAGTGTCTTGCCCAAGGACACAACGGCAGTGACTAGGATGGCGGAAGCGGGGATCGAACCTGCAACCCTCAAGTTGCTGGCACGGCCGCTCTACCAACCGAGCTATACCACCCCAATTAAGAACTATTCAGTAGGATTTAAGGTCCGAGCTATTGAATATACTAAAAAGAACAGTAAGCAGCTATAATTTATTAATATACCGTAGCTGCGTGTGTCAAATATGAGTCATTAAATGACTCCCGCCTCCTGGTGTTAGAGGGCGCTTGTGATCCTTCTTGCGACTACTCGGCTGCAGAAGAAGTGACAACAGGCAGCGATCGTTTATTTTTTCCTCTCGCTTGCACTTTTAACATGGAGGATTACCTATCTGAAATAAAACAGTTTTCTAAACTGGACTTTCAATGGAAGCAGGAGGTAATAAGGGACGATCTCCATCGAGACAGAGGGACTTTTAAAACTGAAGAAAGATAAGGAAGACTTCTATAAACAAGTTATCGATGCTTTTGATCAGAAGGAGCTGCGCATGGACTTCATTTATAAGTAAAGGTAAGACCATAATAATGTGCTTTTCATGATGGTATCCTTACATCACACTCAAATGTTACCTTTGGTAAGCGCCGTAGTGAGAAGAGGTTTTGCATTAATTAGCGCTCTGGCGGCAATTCCAGGAAATACGGTATTAATGTTTGTGGTGATCCCCCTCACAAAATAGCGTGGCCACGTCTAATCTCATGTGTGGTGTTTGCCGTTACAGACACATTTATGATGGCAAACAAAAAAAAAAACAACAACTGAGTTTATTCATAATTCACAGCCTCTGTTTCCTTAGCAGCCAATGTAATTTAAGCTAAGTGTCATTTCTGGGGCAGCCATTGTAGGCAAAGTGCGAAGTCACATGTCGACACATGTCGTGCCGTAATGTGCCGGGGGCGTGGGGGGGGAGGGGGGGCGTGGTGGTGGGGGGCGGAAAGACATTTGGATCAACATGGATATTTCATTAGCACCCTGCGGGGTTAGTGCCGGGGAAACGAGCTCGCGTTAGACACTTACTAAAACCCACCCCTGCGCCATTGTTGCTGAATTATTCCTTCCCTTCTCTTTCTTTGCGCCGCCGTCTTTTTTTTTTTTTTTTTTTTTTTACGAGCGGGGATGAAAGCACGTCGCTGTTGTTCCGCCCGACACCGCGAGATGCTCGCGAAAAGCAGACGGGGTCGCTCTCCGAGCTTTTGAAGCTAAGAATACAAACTAAGTGGGACAGCGTTCCTTCCCTGTGACATCCTCCTTTTTCCATTAGAGCCTTTTTTTTTTTTTATTCAGGGTGTCACGGAAAAGCGTCTTGTTCCAATTATAAGTTCACGTTTCTGCCGGCGCTCATTGCCTGTTAAACTCAAGATCTGCATGGTGTCTGCAGACAGAATATTAAGTCCAAGGACAAAGCAGCGAACTATGGGAGACCGGGCTTTCTGCTCCGCTTCTCCCAGTCTGTGGAACACTCTCCCTGACCACCTGAGGGCACCTCAGACTGTGGATACTTTTAAAAAAGGCTTAAAAACCCTTTTGAAAAATGTATATGCATTCTGGTTCTAGCTATTGGGTTGTTTCTAGTTGTACATTGATATTTTTGATTTATGTTTTAATATGTTTTCATTATTATTTTTTTTACACTGTGGCTGTCATTTACATCATCACACAAAGACAATACAAGCTCTTTTATCACATTTATCATCATTTGTAAAAACAACCATGATTTTAAAAGACACATCTCACAATTACCACAAAAATGCTCTCATTGATAAATATAATACACATTAAGTTGGTGTCAAAAACATAGTGCCCACCTAATTGACCGTGTGAGCAGTTTTGATTGCCATGATTGACAACCATGATTTTAACAGATACACCTCACAATTTACAACAAAAATTATGTAATGGATGAATATAATACACATTAAGTTGATCTGTCAAACATAGTGCCCACCTAATTGACCGTGTGAGCAGCTTTGATTGCTCCAAAGCCAATTTTGGCATGTCTGTGTGATCATGTTTTGTTTTTTGGACACTCAGTTCCTGTTTTTGCACTTCCTGGTTAGTTTTATTACCATAGCAACTCATTAGTTTTCACCTGTCCTCATGTCTCGCACCTGTTTTCACTGATTATGTCACTGCTATTTAAGCAGTCTGTTTCTGTTCCACGTCCTGGCGTCTACCACCTTCTACCACCTTCTATCACCCTCGATACCTCTATTCACGTCATGCCATGTTACCTTCACTCTGCTTCATACTGTCCATAGTTTCCCTCCTGCCCATGCCGCGTAAGTTTTTGGTTTGTATTATGCCACAGTTAGTGTCTTTTGTTTTTTTGTCCATAGTTCTGCCTTTGTGGTTTGTTTGTTTCCATAGCCAAATGTTGTGCCGCCATTGAGCGCGCCTTTAGTTTGCTTCCTTTTTTTGTAGTTAAGTGTTAAAAATAAAATATGTACTTACATTCACGTCTTGCCCGTGCCAACTTTCCTTTGCCTTCCAGAAAAACAAACCCCCAAGTCCACGTTCTGACGGTGGCACTTTGAGGTTGTTTGCTCAACGTAAAGTGTTTTTTACAAATAAAATCTATTATTTATTATCATTATTATTATTATCATTAAGTCATTTTTTTTTTTTTTGTTAGATTTAGATTTGTTGGTCCTCGTTGAGGGGGGGGTTCATTTCCACTGCCGTACATTTAAACGATAGACATCACACATAAACGAACAAAAATAGCAAAAAGACATCATACATGACCAAATCATTTACAGGCTGGTCAGACACTGTTTAGGACGGCTATAGCCGCAGGGATAAGGCTTTTCCCCGGAAGTACTAAGAATATATCGCACAAAGACAACAAAGCTCACTTTTTTGGTCACCTTGTCTATAAAAGCAAATAACAGCCAAATTAAAGGGGATTGTTTTTTTTAATTTACTATATCGGAGTATAAGTCGCACCTGCTGAAAATGCATAATAAAGAAGGAACAAAACATATACCGTATTTCCTTGAATTGCCGCCGGGGCGCTAATTAATGTAAAACATCTTCTCACTCCGGCGTTTACCAAAGGCATGCGCTTAAACATTTGAGTGTGATGTAAGTTTACCATCATGAAAGGCACATTTAATTAAAAAAACGTTATTATGGTCTTACCTTTACTTATAAATGAAGTCCATGCGCAGCTCCTTCTGACCAAAAGCATCGATAACTTGTTTATAGAAGTCTTCCTTATCTTTCTTCAGTTTTAAAAGTCTGTTTCGATGGAGATCTTCCTCTATTACCTCCTGCTTCAATTGAAAGTCCAGTTTAGAAAACTGTTTTATTTTAGAAATGTTATCCTCCATGTTAAAAGTGAAAACTCTTGCTGCTTGTTGTCACTTCTTCTGCAGCCGATTAGTCGCAAGAAGGATCACTAGCGCCCTCTACCACCAGGAGGGGGGAGTCATTTAATGACTCATATTTGACACACGCAGCTACGGTATATTAATAAGACATAGCTGCTTACTGTTATTTTTAGCATATTCAATAGCTAGGACCTTAAATCCTACTAAATAGCTCTTAATCTTCTTCCCTTTATGCAATTTCAAATGATTGAAATCAGCCTCCTCCATTTTAAAAATGATGACAGGTGAAGTGTCACTCGTGACGTGACATGTTTGACCCGGTGGAAATTTTAGACATTTGTAATAAAAATAATATTTTGCGAAACAAATTTGACCCGGCAGTAATTCTAGGCAGGTGCATACTATATACCCGGCGGCAATTCAAGGAAATACGGTAAATTCATATTTTCATATATTGCGCAACATGTAAAAGTGGTAGTCACCAATATTATTGGTATACGACACCGCTGTAGCAGGTGAACCCGGTGGATGGGAAAGGTATGGCAGCATGTTCCTGTGCCGTTCCCTCGGTTGTAGTTTCCGCGGCAACAAAATAAAACGATGACTGACTTGTCTCGGCGGACTTGGCCAGTCGGGGGTGATAATGCATGCTGACATGGATGCCCCGCCATGACGTGTGTCATCTTTCATGCTCAGGCGCCGGGCCAATGTCAGTGCTTTTGACACGCATCATGTCTTTGGAGCTTTAATGGGTTAGGATTTGTATTTATTCTTTTTTTTTTTTTTTTAACATGTCACACTTTTTGCAGTGCATCTGATGCAGAAATATCAGTGCTTTGAACAGTTGCTGCAAAGTGGAAAGCATCTTTTGTCTCATCCTGTAACCCTAGGTAGTACACCTGCACAGGCGGATTGAATCAAATGAAACAATATTATGGTGTGAACAGCAGATGGCAGTCACACATAAGAGATACGTGTGGACTGCAATATGATGGCAGTCACATATGAGAGACACGTGTGTACTACAATATGATGGCAGTCACACATAAGAGATACAAGTGGACTGCAATATGATGGCAGTCACACATGAAATACACGTGTGTACTGCAATATGATGGCAGTCACACATAAGAGACACGTGTAGAGTGGAAAATGCTTGCAATCACTCATAAGAAATAGGTGTAGACTGCAATATGATGGCAGTCACACATAAGAGACACATGTAGACTGGAAAATGATGGCAGTCGCACATAGGAGACAGGTGTAGATTGGAAAATGATGGCAGTCACTCATACAAAATACATGTGGACTGCAGTATGATGGCTGTCACACAAAAGAGACGTGTGGACTGCAATACAATGGCATTCACACATAATAGATAAGTGTAGACTGCAATATGATGGCAGTCGCACATAAGAAAAATGTGTGAACTGCAATATGATGGCATTTACACATGAGAGACACATGTACACAGCAATATGACGGCAGTCACACATTAGGGACACGTGTAGACTGCAAAATTATGAAAGTCGCACATAAAAGACACGTGTAAGCTTCTAAATGATGGCAGTCACACATAAGAGATATGTGTAGACTGCAATATGATACAGTCACACATAAGAGGCACGTGTGGACTGCAATATGATGGCAGTCACACATGAGAGACAAGTTTAGACTGCAAACTGATGGCAGTCACATATGAAAGACACTTGTGGACAGCAATATGATGGCAGTCACACATTAGAGACACGTTTGGACTGTAAAATGATGAAAGTCGCACATAAAAGACACGTATAGGCTGTAAAATGATGGCAGTCACTCATAAGAGATATGTGTGGACTGCAATATGATGACAGTCGCACATAAGAGATATGTGTGGACTGCAATATGATGGCAGTAACACATGAGAGACACATGTGGACTGCAATATGATGGCAGTCACACATGAGAGACATGTGTAGATTGCAAAATGATGGCAGTCGCACATAAGAGACACCTATAGAGTGCAAAATGATGGCAGTCACACATAATATATATGTGTGGACTGCAATATGATGGCAGTCGCACATAAGAGACATGTGTGAACTGCAATATGATGGCAGTCGCACATTAGAGGCACGTGTGGACTGCAATATGATGGCAGTCACACATGAGAGACAAGTTTAGACTGCAAACTGATGGCAGTCACATATGTAAGACACGTGTGGACAGCAATATGATGGCAGTCACACATTAGAGACACGTTTGGACTGCAAATTGATGAAAGTCGCACATAAAAGACACGTATAAGCTGCAAAATGATGGCAGTCACTCATAAGAGACATGTGTAGATTGCAAAATGATGACAGTCGCACATAAGAGGAACATGTAGGCTGCAAAATGATGACAGTCGCACATCAGGGACACATATAGAGTGCAAAATGATGGCAGTCACACATAACATATATATGTGTGGACTGCAATATGATGGCAGTCGCACATAAGAGACATGTGTGAACTGCAATATGATGGCAGTCGCACATAAGAGACACGTGTGGGCTGCAATATGATGGCAGTCACAGATAAGAGACACGTGTAGAGTGCAATATGATGGCAGACACACATAAGAAACATGTGTTGACTGCAAAATGATGGCAGTCACTCATAAGAGATACGTGTGGACTGCCATATGATGGCAGTCACACATAAGACACACGTGTGGACTGCAAAATGATGGCAGTCACACATAAGAGACACATGTAGATTGCAAAATGATGGCAGTTGCACATAAGAGGAACATGTAGGCTGCAAAATAATGGCAGTCGCAGATAAGAGACACATGTAGACTGCAATTTGATGGCAGTCACTCATAAGAGATATATGTAGAGTGCAATATGATGGCAGTCACACATAAATGACACGTGTGGACTGCAATATGATGGCAGTCACACATAAGAGACATGTGTAGATTGCAAAATGATGGCAGTTGCACATAAGAGACAAATGTAGACTGCAAAATGATGGCAGTCGCACATAAGAGACAAGTGTAGACTGCAATTTGATGGCAGTCACACGTAACAGACACGTGTGGACTGCAATGTGATGGCAGTCACACATGAGAGACGTGTAGACTGCAGAATAATTGCAGTCACACATAAGAGACACGTGTAGACTGCAATATGACTCAAGTAAACAACACTAGCATTGTATATGTTTCATTGAAAATATAGAACATTACACACAGCGTTTAAAAATCTATCAACATGTCTTAGTAGGACTTTGGTAAGCTATGAAGCTGCATGGCTCGATAGATTGTACTGTCCTTCAACATTGGAGTATTATGTTGGTGTGTGTATAAGGTAAGACATTGTATCTGGCGTTTTGTTTTGCAACATTATGTAAAAGCAACTTTTCTTACTCCCTGGTACCTGCTGATCTGTATTTGGGATCTGCATTAGTCCTAAAATATGCGCCCCTCCGCCTTTGTAGTCCGTGTGGACTGTCGTCGATAAGCTACTTCTTTTTCTGTATCTTCTTGTTATGAGACATTCATCCTCCGCTGTTGCCATTTCTAATATAAAGTAGTGTAAAGTTCCTACTTATATCTGTCAGTAAACTCGCCATGAAAGCGCTAAAACATACCGGTGTAGTGAGTGTATATTATTCACCCAAGGAACTTTAGTTATTAGAGAGTTACGGTTGGACGGTTTTTCATGGGACACATTTCCAGCGTTGTTGTTGCACAAGTGAGCGACGGATGAGAAAGTGCTGCTTTGTTATTGATTATAGTAAAGTACAGCCGATTTGCACAACAGAGTTCTGCATAAAAGTGATAATATATCATATTGTAGGTGTTTATTATATTTTGCATTCATGTTTTTCTGTTTGTTAGATTTTTCTTATGTTTTGCTTGATTGTAAAAGATGCTGGTCTGAGAAGTAAAATATGTTCATATGTTGTTAATATTCAGTATTTTATTGTTCATAGTTAATATTGTAAATCCCAATTTTTCTTTATTTTAATGTACTTTTTAGGGGTTCCATTTTAGTAAAAAAACCTGTAAAATTATATCCAGTTTTTTTGAAAAGGCCTGTCATAAGCTTTTTAAAACTCTATGGAACATTCCTGAAAAAAAGGTACACAAACACACATACTATACAGCATTGTTACAACAAAATTCCGCGTAAAAGTGAAAATATATCATTTTGTAGGTGTTTTTTACACTTTGAATTCATATATTGCTGTTTTTTTTTTAAATTGTTGTTGTGTTTTGCTTGATTGTAAAATATGTCTATGGAGGAGCTGGTCTGAGAAGTAAAATATGTTCATATGTTGTTAATATTCAGTGTTTTACTGTTCATAGTTAATATTGTAAGTCCCACTTTTTCTTTACTTTAATGTACATTTTTGGATGTTCTATTCAGTAAAAAAAATATAAAATTCCATTCCTTTTTTTTGACATGGTCTCTCATAATGTTTTTTAGAACTCTATGAGACAGATTTTTACAACAAAGTTCTGCATAAAAGTGATACTATATAATTTTGTAGGTGTTTACACTTTGCTGTTTTTTTTTAATGTTTGTTGTGTTTTGCTTGATTGTAAAAGATGTCTATGGAGGAGCTGGTCTGAGAAGTAAAATATGTTCATATGTTGTTAATATTCAGTGTTTTACTGTTCATAGTTAATATTGTAATTCCCACTTTTTCTTTACTTTAATATACATGTTTGGTGTTCTATTCAGTAAAACAACAATAAATTGCCATTCCTTTTTTTGACATGGTCTCTCATAACGTTTTTTAGAACTCTATGAGACAGATTTTTACAACAAAGTTCTGCATAAAAGTGATAATATATAATTGTGTAGGTGTTTACACTTTGCTGTTTTTTTTTATGTTTGTTGTGTTTTGCTTGACTGTAAAAGATGTCTATGGAGGAGCTGGTCGGAGAAGTAAAATATGTTCATATGTTGTTAATATTCAGTGTTTTACTGTTCATAGTTAATATTATAATTCCCACTTTTTCTTTACTTTAATGTACATTTTGGATGTTTTATTCAATAAAAAAAGTATAAAATTCCATTCCTTTTTTTTTAGAGGGTCTCTCATAAGGTTTTTTAGAACTCTATAAGACAGATTTTTACAACAAAGTTCTGCATAAAAGTGATAATATATAATTGTGTAGGTGTTTACACTTTGCTGTTTTTTTTTAATGTTTGTTGTGTTTTGCTAGATTATAAAATATGTCTATGGAGGAGCTGGTCTGAGAAGTAAAATATGTTCATATGTTGTTAATATTCAGTGTTTTACTGTTCATAATTAATATTGTAATTCCCACTTTTTCCTTACTTTAATGTACATTTTTTGGTGTTCTATTCAGTAAAACAAGTATAAATTGCCATTCCTTTTTTTTGACATGGTCTCTCATAAGGTTTTTTAGAACTCTATGAGACAGATTTTTAAAACCAAGTTTTGCATAAAAGTGATAATATATAATTTTGTAGGAGTTTACACTTTGCTGTTTTTTTTTATGTTTGTTGTGTTTTGCTTGATTGTAAAAGATGTCTATGGAGGAGCTGGTCTGAGAAGTAAAATATGTTCATATGTTGTTAATATTCAGTGTTTTACTGTTCATAGTTAATATTGTAATTCCCACTTTTTCTTTACTTTAATGTACATTTTGGATGTTCTATTCAGTAAAAAAAGTATAAAATTCCATTCCTTTTTTTGGACATGGTTTTCTCATAAGGTTTTTTAGAACTCTATGAGACAGATTTTTACAACAAAGTTTTGCATAAAAGTGATAATATATAATTTTGTAGGAGTTTACACTTTGCTGTTTTTTTTAATGTTTGTTGTGTTTTGCTTGATTGTAAAAGATGTCTATGGAGGAGCTGGTCTGAGAAGTAAAATATGTTCTTATGTTGTTAATATTCAGTGTTTTACTGTTCATAGTTAATATTGTGATTCCCACTTGTTCTTTATTTTAATGTACATTTTTGGTGTTCTATTCAGTAAAACAACAATAAATTGCCATTCATTTTTTTGACATGGTCTCTCATAAGGTTTTTTAGAACTCTATGCGACAGATTTTTACAACAAAGTTCTGCATAAAAGTGATAATATATAATTTTGTAGGTGTTTACACTTTGCTGTTTTTTTTTTATGTTTGTTGTGTTTTGCTTGATTGTAAAAGATGTCTATGGAGGAGCTGGTCTGAGAAGTAAAATATGTTCATATGTTGTTAATATTCAGTGTTTTACTTTTCATAGTTAATATTGTGATTCCCACTTTTTATTTACTTTAATGTACATTGTGGATGTTCTATTCTGTAAAAAAAGTATACAATTCAATTTTTTTTTTGACATGGTTTTCTCATAAGGTTTTTTAGAACTCTATGAGACAGATTTTTACAACAAAGTTCTGCATAAAAGTGATAATATATAATTTTGTAGGTGTTTACACTTTGCTGTTTTTTTAAATGTTTGTTGTGTTTTGCTTGATTGTAAAAGATGTCTATGGAGGAGCTGGTCTGAGAAGTAAAATATGTTCATATGTTGTTAATATTCAGTGTTTTACTGTTCATAGTTAATATTGTAATTCCCACTTTTTCTTTACTTTAATGTACATTTTGGATGTTCTATTCCGTAAAAAAAGTATAAAATTCCATTTTTTTTTTGACATGGTCTCTCATAAGGTTTTTTAGAATAGTATGAGACAGATTTTTACAACAAAGTTCTGCGTAAAAGTGATAATATATAATTTTGTAGGTGTTTACACTTTGCTGTTTTTTTTAATGTTTGTTGTGTTTTGCTTGATTATAAAAGATGTCTATGGAGGAGCTGGTCTGAGAAGTAAAATATGTTCATATGTTGTTAATATTCAGTGTTTTACTGTTCATAGTTAATATTGTAATTCCCACTTTTTCTTTACTTTAATGTACACTTTTGGTGTTCTATTCAGTAAAACAAGTATAAATTGCCATTCCTTTTTTTTTTAAATGGTCTCTCATAACGTTTTTTAGAACTCTATGAGACAGATTTTTACAACAAAATTCTGCGTAAAGGTGATAATATATAATTCTGTAGGTGTTTACACTTTGCTGTTTTTTATAATGTTTGTTGTGTTTTGCTTGATTGTAAAAGATGTCTATGGAGGAGCTGGTCTGAGAAGTAAAATATGTTCATATGTTGTTAATATTCAGTGTTTTACGGTTCATAGTTAATATTGTAAGTCCCACTTTTTCTTTACTTTAATGTACATTTTTGGTGCTCTATTCAGTAAAAAAACTATAAAATGCCATTCCTTTTTTTTGACATGGTCTCTCATAAGGTTTGTTAGAACTCTATGAGACAGATTTTTACAACAAAGTTCTGCGTAAAAGTGATAATATATAATTTTGTAGGTGTTTACACTTTGCTGTTTTTTTTAATTGTTGTTGTGTTTTGCTTGATTGTAAAAGATGTCTATGGAGGAGCTGGTCTGAGAAGTAAAATATGTTCTTATGTTGTTGATATTCAGTGTTTTACTGTTCATAGTTAATATTGTAAGTCCCACTTTTTCTTTACTTTAATGTACATTTTGGATGTTCTATTCAGTAAAAAAAAATATAAAATTCCATTCTTTTTTTTTTGACATGGTCTCTTATAAGGTTTTTTAAAACTCTATGAGACAGATTTTTTACAACAAAGTTCTGCATACAAGTGAAAATATATAATTTTGTACGAGTTTACACTTTGCTGTTTTTTTTTAATGTTTGTTGTGTTTTGCTTGATTGTAAAAGACGTCTATGGACGAGCTGGTCTGAGAAGTAAAATATGTTCATATGTTGTTAATATTCAGTGTTTTACTGTTCATAGTAAATATTGTAAGTCCCACTTTTTCTTTACTTTAATGTACATTTTGGATGTTCTATTCTGTAAAAAAAGTATAAAATTCAATTTTTTTTTCGACATGGTTTTCTCATAAGGTTTTTTAGAACTCTATGAGACGGATTTTTACAACAAAAATCTGTGTAAAGGTGATAATATATAATTTTGTAGGTGTTTACACTTTGCTGTTTTTTTATAATGTTTGTTGTGTTTTGCTTGATTGTAAAAGACGTCTATGGAGGAGCTGGTCTGAGAAGTAAAATATGTTCAAATGTTGTTAATATTCAGTGTTTTACTGTTCATAGTTAATATTGTAAGTCCCACTTTTTCTTTACTTTAATGTACATTTTTGGATGTTCTATTCAGTAAAAAAAATATAAAATTCCATTCATTTTTTTTGACATGGTCTCTCATAAGGTTTTTTACAACTCTATGAGACGGATTTTTACAACAAAATTCTGCGTAAAAGTGATAATATATAATTTTTTAGGTGTTCACACTTTGCTGTTTTTTATAATGTTTGTTGTGTTTTGCTTGATTGTAAAAGACGTCTATGGAGGACCTGGTCTGAGAAGTAAAATATTTTCATATGTTGTTAATATTCAGTGTTTTACGGTTCACAGTTAATATTGTAAGTCCCACTTTTTCTTTACTTTAATGTACATTTTGGATGTTCTATTCAGTAAAAAAAGTATAAAATTCCATTCCTTTTTTTGACATGGTCTATCATAAGGTTTTTTAGAACTCTATTGTGACTTTTGGTATTAGTGTTCCTGGGAAAATATGGACCCAAACACTCATACTGTACAGCAGATTTTTTTTACAGCTTAATGTGTACATATAATTTATAAACACACACATATTTTTTTTCTCTCAATGTGACCCCCGAGTCAAAATATTTGCCCGGCTCCGCTGTATATTATGCATGAGTTAATAAGCTTGTTTTATGGCTGTTTTAATGCAACCTTCCATTTAAATACATTGCAGGATTTACTGTCTGTCTGTCCATTTAAAAAAAAACGGTTTTATGTTAACATTTTCCGTCGTGCCTTCCTTCCTACACAAAAATATAAATCATATTGTAATGGATTATTTAGCCTCCATAGGAACACGTCGCCATCTTCCCAAAGCCACGTTTGATCTGGAGCTGACGGCTTTTATGGAGCAACCTCAAACGCACTTCTGTCGACTTTACCCATAAACGAGGCGTGTTTACCTCCGCCGCTCTATTATGCTTCCAGCTCGTCGGAGAAAATTGATCTATAACGGGCTGCGTTCAAAAGCCCCCCCCCCTCCCGTTCGCAATTAGCCGTTATTCATCAGAAACCTCAAAAGGCAGCTGGCTGGCGGGGGGAGGAGAACAAAAACCAGGCATGGTTTGCTTGAAGAAGTACGTTACCAGGGTGGTGAAGATGTAGTGGTAGTACTCGGTCATCATCCCCATGGTCTGGGCCTGCACCACACAAGGGAGACAAGATGCAGTCGAGCGTTTTGTTATGCACGTTTAAAAAATATTAACAGCGTTAATTTACTCATCAAATCTTATTCCGATCATTTTACATGATTAATTGTGAGCCTGACGGGTTCTGTCATTCATCTTTCTGCTCATGCAATACCGTGAAAACAAGCATATTATGGAAAATTAGTCATGATTAGATGCTTTGTACCAACCCCGTTTCCATATGAGTTGGGAAATTGTGTTAGATGTAAATATAAACAGAATACAATTATTTGCAAATCCCTTTCAATCCATATTCAGTTGAATATGCTACAAAGACAACATATTTGATGTTCAAACTCAAACTTAATTTTTTTTTTGCAAATAATAATTAACTTAAAATTTCCTGGCTGCAACACGTGCCAAAGTAGTTGGGAAAGGGCATGTTCACCACTGTGTTACATCACCTTTTCTTTTAACAACACTCAATAAACGTTTGGGAACTGAGGAAACTAATTGTTGAAGCTTTGAAAGTGGATATTTGATGTTTAGACTGATAAACGTTTTTTTTTTTGTTTGTTATTTTTAAAATAATCATTAACTTTAGAATTTGATGCCAGCAACACGTGACAAAGAAGTTGGGAAAGGTGGCAACAAACACTGTTAAAGTTGAGGAATGCTCATCAAACACTTATTTGGAACATCCCACAGGTGTGCAGGCTAATTGGGAACAGGTGGGTGCCATGATTGGGTATAAAAGCAGCTTCCATGAAAATGCTAAGTAATTCACAAACAAGGATGGGGCGAGGGTCAACACTTTGTAAGCAAATGGTCGAACAGTTTTAGAACAACATTTCTCAACGAGCTATTACAAGGAATTTAGGGATTTTACCATCTACGGTCCGTAAAATCATCAAAATGTTCAGAGAATCTGGAGATATAACTGCCCGTAAGCGATGATATTATGGACCTTTGATCCCTCAGGCGGAACTGCATCAAAAACCGACATCAGTGTGTAAAGGATATCACCACATAAGCTCAGAAACACTTCATAAAACCACTGTCAGTAACTACAGTCGGTTGCTACATCTGTTAAAACTCTGCTATGCAAAGCAAAATCAAATCAACAACACCCAGGAACGCCGCTGGCTTCTCTGGGCCCAAGCTCATCTAAGATGGCAAAGTGGAAAAGTGTTTTGTGGTCTGACGAGTCCACATTTCAAATTATATTTGGAAACTGTGGACGTGGTGTCCTCCGGAACACAGAGGAAAATAACCATCCGGATTGTTATACGCGCAAAGTTCAAAAGCCAGCATCTGTGATGATATGGGGGTGTATTAGTGCCCAAGGCATGGGTAACTTACACATCTGTGAAGGCACCATTAATGCTGAAAGGTACATACAGGTTTTGGAGCAATATATGTTGTCATCCAAGCAACGTTATCATGGACGCCCCTGCTTATTTCAGCAAGTCAAGTGTTACAACAGTGTGGCTTCGTAAAAAAAAGAGTGCAGGTACTATCTGGCCCGCCTGCAGTCCAGACCTGTCTCCCATGGAAAATGTGGCACATTATGAAGCGTAAAATACGACAGCGGAGACCCCGGACTGTTGAACGACTGAAGCTCTACATAAAACAAGAATGGGAAAGAATTCTACTTTCAAAGCTTCAACAATTAGTTTCCTCAGTTCCCAAACGTTTATTGAGTGTTGTTAAAAGAAAAAGTGATGCAACACAGTGGTGAACATGCCCTTTCCCAACTACCTTGGCACGTGTTGCAGCCATGAAATTCTAAGTTAATTATTATTTGCAAAACAAAGTTTATGAGTTTGAACATCAACTATGTTGTCTTTGTAGCATATTCAACTGAATATGGGTTGAAAAAGATTTGCAAATCATTGTATTCTGTTTATATTTACACCCAACACAATTTCTCAACTTATATGGAAACGGGGTTTGTACATTCAGGTTTTGGAGCAACATGTGTTGCAATCCAAGCAACGTTATCTTATTTCAGCAAGATGATGCCAAGCCACGAGTAACAACAGCGTGGCTTCATAGTAAAAGAGTGCAGGTACTAGACTGGCCTGTCTGTAGTCCAGACCTGTCTCCCATTGTAAATGTGTGGTGCATTATGATGGCTAAAATAGCAGAAGGGAGACTGTTGAACAACTTAAGCTGTACATCAAGCAAAAATGGGAAATAATTCCACCTGAAAAGCTTCAAAAATTAGTCTCCTCAGTTCCCAAACCTTTACTGAGTGTTGTTAAAAGGAAAGGCCATGTAACACACTGGTAAAAATGCCCCTGTGACAACTTTTTTTGAAATGTGTTGCTGCCATTAAATTCTAAGTTAATGATTATTTGCAAAAATAAATTAAGTTAGTCAGTTCAAACATTAAATATCTTGTCTTTGCAGTCTATTCAATTGAATATAGCGTACTTCCTTGAATTGCCACCTAGTATATAGTATGCGCCTGCCTAGAATTACTGCCGGGTCAAACTCGTTTCGCAAAATAATTAGCGCATGCTTAGCATTACCACCGACTCAGGATTAACGCCGGGTCAAACTCTTTTCACAAAATATTATTTTTATTAGCGCACGTCTAGAATTTCCACCGGGTCAAACTCGTCACGTCACGAGTGACACTTCACCTGTCATCATTTTCAAAATGGAGGAGGCTGATTTCAATCATTTGAAATCGCATAAAGGGAAGACGATGAAGAGCCATTCAGTAGGATTTAAGGTCCAAGCTATTGAATATGCTAAAAAGAATAGTAAGCAGCTATGTTTTATTAATATACCGTAGCTGCGTGTGTTAAATATCAGTCATTAAATGACGCCCGCCTCCTGGTAGTAGAGAGCGCTAGTGATCCTGTTTGCGACTACTCGGCTGCAGAAGAAGTGACAACAAGCAGCAAGAGTTAATTTTTTCCTCTCGCTTGCACTTTTAACATGGAGGATTACATATCTAAAATAAAACAGTTTTCTAAACTGGACTTTCAATCGAAGCAGGAGGTAATAAAGGAAGATCTCCATCGAGACAGAGAGACTTTTAAAACTGAAGAAAGATAAGGAAGACTTCTATAAACAAGTTATGGATGCTTTTGACCAGAAGGAGCTGCGCATGGACTTCATTTATAAGTAAAGGTAAGACCATAACAACGTTTATTTTATTAAATGTGCTTTTCACGATGGTATCCTTACATCACACTCAAATTTATAAGCGCAGGCCTAAATTTACCGCATGCCTTTAGTAAGCGCCGGAGTGAAAATAGGTTTTAAATTAATTAGCGCCCCGGAGGCAATTCAAGGGAATATGGTAAGTTGAAAAGGATTTACAAGTCATTGTATTCTGTTTTTATGTACAAATGTGCCAACTTCTTTAGTTTTGTACAACATAATGTACAAATGCACTCAATTGCAGGAAATGTAGCCTTGATTTTCAAAGTCGTTGCAGCACTTTTTGCTGATATAAATGTCCTTTTTTCCCCTTTCAAAGGGTGCTCACATGTAAATAACAATATGGTCAAACAAAGCTGTGATTTTTTTTCCACTCTTTTACGCGTTCCAAGTCATTGTTCAGTTTAATCTCAATTCCCCGCGTTGTACATAACATTAGTTTTCGTTTTTAATTTCGGAAATAACAGCCTGCCTCCAATTACGGCGTGTTTCCATTCAACGTCCGGTACGCTTTGAAGAATTTGTGTAACAATTTGTGCTCCTTTGCAGCCTTTTTAAATCCAAAGATCTTAGATTTCCGCTTCAATCCATCACTGCCACTTGTTTCACTCAATTTGCGTTCAAAGACGCAGGCATTCCCACGGCGGTCCCGCGTCCCCTGGATTTAATTGTTCCATCTGCTGTAAATAAAAACTCAAGGTCACACACGTTTGGGATGTCTGCTCTTCTGCATCTTTAGTTTGCATTCCTTAGAGCAGGAAATCTGCAACTCGCGGCTCTGGAGCCACATGCAGCTTTTTAATGCCACCGCCGTGGCTCCTTTTGGCTTTGAAACAAAATGTCGACAAATAATGGTTACTTACTTAATTACATTTATTTAACAAACAGGAACTAAAAGACTCCAAAAAATAACAAAAACATAATCCAGACCACAGATCATGACACACGCATTTATTCACAAAGGGGTCCACCATGAATTGATTAACGTGGACTTAAGTTATATCAGTTGAAAAACTTGAGGTTTTACGGTGGAAGAGGGGTTAGTGCGTCTGCCTCACAATATGGAGGTCCTGAGTAGTCTGAGGTTCAATCCCTGGCTCGGGAACTTTCTGTGTGGAGTTTGCATGTTCCCCCCGTGAATGCGTGGGTTCTTTCCAGGTACTCCGGCTTTTTCCCACCTCCAAAGACATGCACCTGGGGATAGACTCCTCCCACCTCCAAAGACATGCACCTGGGGATAGGCCCCTCCCACCTCCAAAGACATGCACCTGGGGATAAACTCTTCCCACCTCCAAAGACATGCATCTGGGGATAGGCCCCTCCCACCTCCAAAGACATGCACCTGGCGATAGACTCTTCCCACCTCCAAAGACATGCACCTGGGGATAGACTCCTCCCACCTCCAAAGACATGCACCTGGAGATAGGCCCCTCCCACCTCCAAAGACATGCACCTGGGGATAGGCCCCTCCCACCTCCAAAGACATGCACCTGGGGATAGACTCTTCCCACCTCCAAAGACATGCACCTGGGGATGGGCCCCTCCCACCTCCAAAGACATGCACTTGGGGATAGGCCCCTCCCACCTCCAAAGACATGCACTTGGGGATAGACTCTTCACACCTCCAAAGACATGCACCTGGAGATAGGCCCCTCCCACCTCCAAAGACATGCACCTGGGGATAGACTCTTCCCACCTCCAAAGACATGCACCTGGGGATGGGCCCCTCCCACCTCCAAAGACATGCACTTGGGGATAGGCCCCTCCCACCTCCAAAGACATGCACCTGGGGATAGGTTGATTGGCAACACTAAATTGGCCCTAGTGTGTGAATGTGAGTGTGAATGTTGTCTGTCTATCTGTGTTGGCCCTGCGATGAGGTGGCGACTTGTCCAGGATGTACCACGCTTTCCGCCCGATTGTAGCTGAGATAGGCACCAGCGCCACCCGCGACCTCAAAGGGAATAAGCGGTAGAAAATGGATGGCTTGATGTATAGTTATTTTTAATCCAACAGTTGTTATTTTGAAGAGTTCTGGTATCGTATCATATGATAATAAAACATTTTGACATATTGTCGATGGAAGGAAGGTAGGTAGGTATTTATTGACATTGCACAGGTACAATTAAACTTTGTTTTCAGCACAAACCCGTTCAAGATTAAACAAACAAACAGTGTACAGGGTTACAGAACAGGAACGCTGATGGGTGGCCACAAGGCGCCCTGTAAAAGATAGGAAAAAAGTAAAAGCTGGGGGAGGATGAGTAAAAAAATAAAATCTTAAACTGGGCTCCTAAAAGGGCCTTGTCTGGAGTGGGAAAAAAAAAAAAAACTCCATAGCAACAGACTTGCAACAGAGGGGAAGGAGTGGGGGCTATGGTGGCGGGCTGCAGCTCCTCTGACGCTGCCCAGTTGTCCATCAAACCCGAAGGGATTCGCGTATGTCACATCCCCTGTGCGTCATCTCTTGCTGCCAAACATCCATATTGTTTGGCAGCAAGAGATGACAAACCCCCCACTTATGTTATACCGTAGGAAAGGTATCTTTTTTGAGCTTACCCCCCAGGTAAGCTAAAAAAAGAGTAACATTTCTGATGAAAATAGAAGTTGCGACTTGATTTGTTTCAAATTCATTAATAAGGGAAGGACCGGTGTATTTTTTTCTTTTCGAATGTTCAAAATAATTTGGTGATTTGCTTATACTCGGAAATGAAATGTGAATCATTGTCAAGTGTTTGATTTCATAAATTCCATCGCATATGTGTAACCAAACTAAATAAAGGATACATGGGTTGTACTTGTATAGCGCTTTTCTACCTTCAAGGTACTCAAAGCGCTTTGACACTACTTCCACATTAACCCATTCACACACTGATGGAGGGAGCTGCCATGCGAGGCGCTAACCAGCACCCATCAGGAGCAAGGGTGAAGTGTCTTGCTCAGGACACAACGGACGTGACGTGGTTGGTACTAGGTGGGGATTGAACCAGGGGCCCTCGGGTTATGCACGGCCACTACCCCACTGCGCCACGCCGTCCCTAGCACACATATAGCTAAGAAAATGATTTTTAAAAAAGAAGGGTTTTTCAGCCTTTTTTAAAAACGTTCACAGTCTGTGGTGCCCTCGGGTGGTCAGGGTGAGCATTCCACAGACTGGGAGCAGAAAGCCCGGTCTCCCATAGTTCGTAGCTTTGTCCTCGGAGGTTGGTGGACGTGTGTGACAATATCTATCTTGTGCATGTTTTATTCTGAAGGGTCCCCACTAAGTGGTGTTATCGTCATTTTAGGAATCGAACAGAGTTTGCGGCTCGAGTTGGTGTTTTTTTTGGGGGGGGGGAAATGGGCTCAAATGGCTCTTTGTATGCTGAAGGTTGCCAACTCCCGGCCTTAGAGAAAAGCAAATCTGCCTCAGTGTTATTTTGTTGCATTCCTCCACCTTATTAAAAGCTTCCTTTCTAAGTGCACCGACAGATGTTTGTCTACACTTGTTGTCTTCCAGACCACCGGGGAGACGCTTTTTCCCCCGTTTCCTCCCGTCCGAAGGGAGACGGTGAAGGCGAGTTGACAGATGCATGCTGATGTGACGACTTGATGCGGGGTTTTTTTTTTTTTTCAGCGCGGTGGCATGACAGAAGCGAGCCCAAGACGAGGGGTGTGTATTTATTTATATTCGCACACAAACACTGGTGTCGTGATGCTGAAAGCCTGTTTAAAACATAATGGCATGGGCGCCACTTTGCCGCATGCACACACACACACACACACACACACACACAAACGCGCACACGCACACACACACACACACTGCTGGGCTGCTCAAAGTGTGCTGCATTACTCTCATAGGCCAACATAGGGACAAAATTTCCATTTGAATACAAACCCTGTTTCCATATGAGTCGGGAAATTGTGTTAAATATAAACGGAATACAATGATTTGCAAATCCTTTTCAACCCATATTTAGTTGAATATGCTACAAAGACAACATATTTGATGTTCAAACTCAAACTTTATTTTTTTTTTTTGCAAATAATAATTGACTTAGAATTTCATGGTTGCAACACGTGCCAAAGTAGTTGGGAAAGGGCATGTTCACCACTGTGTTACATCACCTTTTCTTTTAACAACACTCAATAAAAGTTTGGGAACTGAGGAAACTAATTGTTGAAGCTTTGAAAGTGGAATTCTTTCCCATTCTTCTTTTATGTAGAGCTTCAGTCGTTCAACTGTCGTATTTTACGCTTCATAATGCGCCACACATTTTCCATGGGAGACAGGTCTGGACTGCAGGCGGGCCAGGAAAGTACCCGCACTCTTTTTTTTTACGAAGCCACGCTGTTGTAATACGTGCTGAATGTGCCTTGGCATTGTTTTGATGTAATAAAAAAGATTGTCCATGAAAAAGACGACGCTTAGATGGCAGCATATGTCGTTCCAAAACCTGTATGTACCTTTCAGCATTAATGGTGCCTTCACAGATGTGTAAGTTACCCATGCCTTGGGCACTAATGCACCCCCATACCATCACAGATGATGGCTTTTCAACTTTGCGTCGATAACAGTCTGGATGGTTCGCATCCCCTTTGGTCCGGATTACACAATGTCAAATATTTCCAAAAACAATTTAAAATGTGGACCCGTCAGACCACAGAACACTTTTCCACTTTGCATCAGTCCATCTTAGATGATCTCGGGCCCAGAGAATACGGTGGCGTTTCTGGATGTTGTTGATAAATGGCTTTCGCTTTGCATAGTAGAGCTTTAACTTGCACTTACAGATGTAGCGACAAACTGTATTTAGTGACAGTGGTTTTCTGAAGTGTTACTGAGCACATGTGGTGATATCCTTTAGAGATTGATGTCGGTTTTTGATACAGTGCTGTCTGAGGGATCGAAGGTCACGGTCATTCAATGTTGGTTTCCGGCCATGCCGCTTACGTGGAGTGATTTCTCCAGATTCTCTGAACCTTTTGATGATATTATGGAGCGTAGATGCTGAAATCCCTAAATTTCTTGCAATTGCACTTTGAGAAACGTTGTTCTTAAACTGTTTGACTATTTGCTCACGCAGTTGTGGACAAAGGGGTGTACCTCGCCCCATCCTTTCTTGTGAAAGACTGAGCATTTTTTGGGAAGCTGTTTTTATACCCAATCATGGCACCCACCTGTTCCCAATTAGCCTGCACACCTGTGGGATGTTCCAAATAAGTGTTTGACGAGCATTCCTCAACTTTATCAGTATTTATCGCCACCTTTCCCAACTTCTTAGTCACGTGTTGCTGGCATCAAATTCTAAAGTTAATGATTATTTGCACAAAAAAAAAAATGTTTATCAGTTTGAACATCAAATATGTTGTCTTTGTAGCATATTCAACTGAATATGGGTTGAAACTGATTTGCAAATCATTGTATTCTGTTTATATTTACATCTAACACAATTTCCCATGTATGTGTATATATACATATACACATACATACAATGGTGTATTTGGATTGATTTTTTACGTAATTAAGTTTTTATTTTTACACTGTTTATTTTTTCTGTCAAAGTAACCAGGTCATCCAATGCATCCCAGTTAGACGCAATCAATGTCAATTTAGTTTAATTACACTATTATTTTATTTTTACGGACTAAACACATGCGTTCAAATCTGACGGCTGTTTAAAAAAACCTGTCAACCACGGGGTCATTGTGTTGGTACCTTGGTCTGCAATCAGAAACATAAAGTCCGTGTCGATGCCCTGGCAACCCTGGATTACCAATTTTAGTGCTTGTAACTTTGTTGAACCATCCCTGCACGCCTGGTGTTGACTCACCTGACACGCTTCCGCCAACTTCCCTGCGTTTAAAACCATCAGACTATGTTTATTTCAAGAGTTGGGTGTTTAAAAGGAGTTTTAATCAAACATCACTTCCTGGCACGACTTCAAACTGACACTCATTTCAAAGACGCTCGCGCCGAGACACATGGACAGTTTTTTGTTTTTTTTTTTGTCACGAAGGAAAAACGTGCCTGAAAAATTTCTCCTTGCACTTCTTTCTTTGTAGAATGGCCAGGAGCAGATTAATGTCAACTCGCATCCTAATAACTAGGGAGGAGATGATGCGTTTGGCGAGACGCTAACAGGAAGTGACAGCATACTTAATGTGGGGGTGCTGTTCTACCAGACTGTTTAATATATGGACTCTCACATTTACTACACAAATCTCCCGTTATGCAAAAATGTACTTCTTGTGACCGCGTTCTGACAAAAATGTCATACCACTTTACAACAGGAAGCTTTGCCACACATATTAAACCATACTTGACAACCTTGAGACCTCGGAATTTGGGAGATGGTGTGGGGGGGGGGTGTTGAGGTGGGGGAGTTCTATATACATACATACTGTATATATATATATATATATATATATATCTTAATTAGATTATCCAGAGAATAGTGCTCGATACCGTGGTAGAGCGCAATACATGGGGCGGCATAGCTCGGTTGGTAGAGTGGCCGTGCCAGCAACTTGAGGGTTGCAGGTTCGATTCCCGCTTGTGCCATCCTAGTTACTGCCGTTGTGTCCTTGGGCAAGACATTTTACCCACCTGCTCCCAGTGCCACCCACACTGGTTTAAATGTAACTTAGATATTGGGTGTCACTATGTAAAGCGCTTTGAGTCACTTGAGAAAAGCGCTATATAAATATAATTCACTTCACTTCACATATGTGTGGAAAAAATCACAAGACTACTTCATCTCAACAGAACTGTTTCATGAGGGGGTCCCTCAATCGTCAGGAGATTTATATATATATATATATATATATATATATATATATATATATATATATATATATATATATATATATATATATATTAATTGGATTATCCAGAGAATAGTGCTCGATACCGTGGTAGAGCGCAATATATGTATGTGTGGAAAAAATCAAAAGACTACTTCATCTCTACAGAACTGTTTCATTAGAGAGGTTCCCTCAATCGTCAGATTTATATATATATGTATGTATGTATTATTCAATCAGACATTATTGTGAGTTATTGTGTTAGTGTTTCTGAAAAAAGGGACCTCACCACACGTACTGTACAGCAGACGTCTACAGTTGGGTATTGCGGTATATATTGCGGTATTTATTTTAGTATGTGTGCTTGACTCCCTTTTTTTCAGGAACCATGGCGTGAGCTTGAGCCTATCCCAGCAGGATATTGCCCAGAAGTACTACACTAGCAATGACTCCTAATACGAAGTTATGAGTCCTGAGGCTTTATTGCTAGATTCCAACCTTTGTGCTTTACGGACATTTGTTGTCGTGACGCCAATCTCTCGGCTGTCAATCAGGATCTCTGACGCGGCGAAGTCGGTTGGACGTAGCGGGGTGGAACCAATAGCTGCCATATCTTCAAGGTCCTACGTGGACGCGCCTTACTCACCTGCTTGAGGATCTGCGCGGCCATCTGGTGGCTGCAGTCGAAGATGATGCGGAATTCCCGGCTGCGTTTCATCTCCTTGAGGAGGGGTCTGGTGTCCTGGGTGTCGATGGGCAGCTGTCGGATCTTCAGCCTGATGTTGTACCGAGACGGCGCCATTATCAGTTCCTGCAGTCTGATAAGGCCTGGAACACAGAGCAGCACCATTTTACCACACGGTGTGTAGTAAGTACTCACTGGACACTACTCTATGTACAAATGCACATTCCAGTGCGATCTAAGACAATAATAGTAATAATAACAACAACAAAAAATTCCCGCGTAAATTTCTTTGGGCCTGCTCTCTGTGCCCAAAGGGAAGCCTTTGAAGATGGTGCCGAGTGCCCGAATCAGTGAGTTGAAAGTGTAACTGTACATAAAGAACTACAGAGCTGGCCTAAAACGTGACCACGCATAAATTAAAATTGCTAACATGTAGCATGTGTGCTAAAAACAGTTAGCATTTTTCACGTTGCAAGTAACACGGCTGTAAAAGTGTACATTTAGATGAAAAAGATAGCATGCTAAAGTTAGCTTGCCGGAAAGATAACGTTAGCACACTCACAGTTAACAGCTGTCACATATATGTATGTATGACTCTCGGTTAAACGGTCGCAAAATAAGATTGCATGCCGACATCTAATCTTGTGTTTTTGGCGTTTGTTTCAGAGCAATCGTCTATTAAAATGAATGTACCTATTCAATTAGCCCATTTTTTCAAAATTTGTGAGTATCATTGCCATGGTAACACAAAATGTACCCCCACTGGCGCGAACGATACCTTTCCTACGGTATAGCATATGTGGGGGGTTCGTTGGCCGGTTCGTCTTTTTATTACATAAAAGAACTGTAATAATAAACTCTGAAGTATGAGCTATATTATTATGAGCTTATGGGCTTGCTGCGATGCACGCTGCTAAGATGTAATTTAACAATAATATAGTGGCTGTAGTTTGTTTTAGTTTGGTACATGGAATTAAACAACCCTTGGAAGTTTTAGCTGACAACGACAAGCACAACAGTATATATAATTAGTACTGGTTTTAGTGTGCAGAACTTCATTAATGTCTTGTTTGTCAAATTACAACAAGGATCAATTTTAATTTGTTTATTTAATTGTATTTATTTATGGGAAGGTAATATTTGCAATTTTTTTTTTCCAATAAATTCCACATGTTGGTCATGTCCTTAAAAATTCAAAAAACAATTATATATATATATATATATATATATATATATATATATATATATATATATATATATATATATATATATATATGCATGTGTGTGTTTGTGTGTGCGTGTGTGTCTGTGATATATGTGTATATATGTGTGTGTGTGTGTGTATATATATACATATATATATATGTGTGTGTGTAAATATATATATATATATATATGTGTGTGTGTGTGTATGTTTATGTATATGTGTGTGTATATATATATATATATATATGTATATATATATATATATATATATATATACATATATGTGTACACACACATACATACATATATATATATATATATATATATATATATATATATATATATATATGTGTGTGTGTGTATATATATATATATATATATATATGTGTGTGTGTGTGCATGTTTATGTATATGTGTGTATATATATATAAACATATATACATATATGTGTACACACACACACATACATATATATATATATATATATATATATATGTGTGTATGTTTATGTATGTGTGTATATATATGTGTGTCTGTGTGTATATATATAAACATATATACATATATGTGTACACACACACATATATATATATGTGTGTGTGTACACATATAAGTAAAAATGTATACACACACACACACACACACATACATAAACATACACACATATATATATATATATATATATATATATATATATATATATATATATATATATATATATATATATATATATATATATATATATATATATATATATATATATATATATATATTATTGTGCACTCCACAGTCATCAACAATGATCTCAAACAGTAAAAATATTTATATCATTAAACCCATTATTATTAATAATACTATTATTATGCTGAATTTATTTAAACAAAAATATAAAATAATACATGTAAAATGTATTTATTTTACAGAGATGCTATATTGTTCCGACCTGAAGCACATTTTTACGTTCAGATGTTTTTTTTTAGGTACAAAAATGAGGGAACCTCGCCACATCGCTCTTAAAATATTTTTGGGGGGGATATCTACAACGATTTCTTCAAGTATATTTTACATTTGGTCCTAAATTGAGCATTTACAAGCTTAAAAAAGGCAAAAAATAACTTAAAAATATCAATATTACAGTAGTATCGGTTGCTAGAGGAAAAGAAACCAATCAGGGCGCGCTGTTCAGTATCATCGCCACTGATTGGCTCAGCCTCACATAACATTTCCATATCGGAATAAACGTTTTTTTAACGGTGACAAAAGAAATTAAGATGGTATAAAGACGGTCGTAAACATGTTTTGAATTATCCAGCTATGAAAGTATTTGACTTTAATTATTCATCAACCGTCATGTCTGTAATTATTATTATTATTATTTTTTTTTTTTTGATATGCTTGTACAGATTATATTTAACGGTATGGTCGTTCTCCGCTCACCTGTGCTGTCGTCGTAAACCACCGTAGCGGTCTTCCATTTGAGATACTGCACCAGGTCCAGGATGGCGTAGCTCAGCGACGAGTAGTCCGGGTACAGGTTGGCGTAAAAGGTGTCCCTGTTGTCCATGGGGTGGTGCTTCCACCGCACTTGCACGTGCGGTACTTCCAGCGCATTGCAGATGGACTGCACGGCATTGGAGGAGGAGCTATGTGACGGGCCGAAGATGGCCACCACGCCCAGAGACAGCTGGTCGCATGCTGGGGAAAAACCACAAAGATAGCGGTTCTGTCAATTTCAAGACCCAAGTTCCCACCAAATTCTGCCGTATTTCGGAGTTAGTGAGGACACCTCAGTTCAGTGAGGATTGGGGGCGGGGCTTCTCTTTTTGTCAAGTCAATTTACATAGATGGTTTACTTGACAAATGAGGTACTCGTAAGCAGAAAGGAACAAAACTGACTTGGCTGCAAAAATTACATAGGAGTGATCGTCTTGTGTAAATTACACCGCACCAGTTTTTAAACCTTTGGAACAAAGTAAACTTACAAACGTCGAGGAGCCAAGTTTGCCGAATTTGTTTAAGAATGGTGCCTACAAAAACGTCCGATATGAAAAATATGCATGTCCTCTTGAGACACATTCACTTGACTCAGTATTCCCGACTGGTAGAAGACGTGCGCATGAAAATGCAGACCTGTTCCAGACAGTCCAGACTTTCTTAGGAGTTTGGTGAACAAGGTCGGTCAGTGCCAAGTAAAGAGTGAAAAAGTGAATATTGTATTGGTTTTGAAAATGAAAAAATATCAACTTGGCCCCTGCGTGCTGTGATCTTTCGGAGTGCGGCCCTCAGTGGAAAAAGTTTGGACACCCCTTGGTTGAGGTATATTTGTGCTGTCTACAGAATATGATGCAACTGCTGGAGGTAAGCAGAAATCCACGATACCAATCGTCTAATTCAGGGGTGCCCACACTTTTTCTGCAGGCGAGCTACTTTTCAATTGACCAACTCGAGGGGATCTACCTCATTTATATATATCATTTATATTTATTTATTTATGAAAGAGACATTTTTGTAAACAGGTTAAATGTGTTTAATGATAATACAAGCATGTGTAACACATAGAGATGTCTTTCTTTCACAAAGACAAGAATATAAGTTGGTGTATTACCTGATTCTGATGACTTGCATTGATTGGAATCAGACAGTAATGATGATAACGCCCACATTTTCAAATGGAGGAGAAAAAAAGTTGTCCTTTCTGTACAAGTGATGTGCACGCCAGCTTTCTGAGGGATCGCTTGTGCACGCCAGTTTTCCCAGACTCTGTATTTAGTTAGCGCAGGCAGCATGAAGCAGGGCTTTTATTGTGAAGATAGGAAATGTGCAGTCGGCCTTTAGAGTTTTGACGGAAGGGACGGCGCGAGAGTCTGTTGAAATAAAAAGTGTTTCTCGCCTTCCTCTCTGTAATTTTTTCATAATAATGAACCGGCAGCAGCCAGCGTCATCTCACAAGACCCTCGGGTGCCGTGAATGTCAATCAAGCAAGCTACGGAATTTGCCGCCAATGTTTTTCTTGTAAAGTGTATGGAAGCTGGATGAATTAGATGCCAAAAAACAACCACTTTCATGTGGCATTGTACAGAAAGGACAACTTTTGTTCTCCTCCATTTGAAAATGTGGGCGTTATCATCATTACTGTCTAATTCCAATCAATGCAAGTCATCAGAATCAGGTAATACACCAACTTATATTCTTGTCTTCGTGAAAGAAAGAAACCCTTTAGAGTTTTGACGGAAGGTACGGCGCGAGAGTCTGTTGAAATAAAAAGGGTTTCTCGCCTTCCTCTCGGTCATGTTTTCATAATAATGATCTTGCAGCAGCCAGCGTCATCTCACAAGACCCTCCGGTACCGTGAATGTCATTTAAGTGACGTCTTGGTGAAGATTGATGATCACTCATTTTTAGGTCTATTTTTTTTAAAAGCCTGGCTGGAGATCGACTGACACACCCCCCGCGGTCGACTGGTAGCTCGCGATCGACGTAATGGGCCCCCCTGCTGTAATTCCTGTAGCCCGTTCTTAAAACCTCCGAACAAACGCGACGGGAAGCAACTCACCCTTTCTGGACGCCTCGAAGCTGTCGTAGATATTAATCCTCTGTATGTCGTATGTCAGCGTGGTGTTGGGCAATAACGTCCTGTTCCTGTTGATGTTATTGACTGCAAATTTAAAAGCCAGCTCCTCGGGGCTGACCAGCGAAACGGGCCCATCTGTTTGCTCGAATATCCCACCTGGAGGTGGAAAAAAAAGGGAGAAAGAGAAAAAAGCATTTAGAATGGATCAAGGAAAAAAAAAAATATGCCGCGCCGCAAATGACTAAATGGAAGAAGAATATTGGGAGAGACTTCCAATAAGGGTTAGCGGCACCCATTAGAGCAGGTATTACATTTCACGGAAACCTGTCCATTTTCGGTGGAAAGCAAAAAGAAATAATCTTTGAAGTCGGACTCCATTAAGGACTTGGTGTGTTCCATCACGGCGGCTGCTTTCCCCTCCATTACCATTCCTCTTTTATATCACCACAAAAGCTAAAAGTAGACTCGTTTTTTACACGCTCTTGAGCCACAATTAAAGAAAAAACAAAAAAAAACATGAGTCGTACGTCATACTGTTTTAGCGCAGAAACCACATTTCCATATAAGTTGGTGGCCTGTGTTAGATGTAAATATAAACAGAATACAAAGATTGGCAAATCATTTTCAACCCATATTTAGTTGAATATGCTACAAAGACAACATAGTTCATGTTCAAATAATTAACTTCAGGGCTGCAACTTGTGCCAAAGTACACTGCAAAAAGTCAGTGTTCAAAAACAAGAAAAAAATATACAAAAATGAGGGGGTATTTTACTTGAACTGAGCAAAATTGTCTGCCAATAGAAAAAGAAAATTAGGCTTGTCAAGACTTTTAAAAACAAGTCAAATTAAAGCCGCAAACAGCGTTGGTCGGGCCCGCCTTTGGCTGCTGCCGCCGAGACTCAAGCCCTGGTCTTAGTCGGACCTACATAGAAGTTTTTTATTCATGTCTCTACGACATTCCTAACAGAAGTTACAAGCAGTTTTGTCTGTGTTTTTTCTTAGGGGGCGCTAGAGCGCACTTTTGATTTTTGGGGTTTGGTTTTTTATTAGAAGGCAATTTTCGCCAGTCCTAATGTGTGTGTAAAATTTGGTGAGTTTTGAAGCATGTTAAGAGGGTGAAATTACAGATCGTTTTTTTCTGGATGTTGTTGATAAATGGCTTTCGCTTTGCATAGTAGTGCTTTAACTTGCACCTTGAAGCATTTTAAGGGGGTCAAATTACAGCTCAAAGAGGCAAAAATGACATTTTTCAGGAAAATTTGCGCAGGTTTTTTGATGGCGCGTAAAATCCAAACCGGAGCAGGGACGGCGTGGCGCAGTGGGAGAGTGGCCGTGCGCAAACCGAGGGTCACTGGTTCAAATCCCACCTAGAACCAACCTCGTCACGTCCGTTGTGTCCTGAGCAAGACACTTCACCCTTGCTCCTGATGGGTGCTGGTTGGCGCCTTGCATGGCAGCTCCCTCCATCAGTGTGTGAATGTGTGCGTGAATGGGTAAATGTGGAAGTAGTGTCAAAGCGCTTTGAGTACCTTGAAGGTAGAAAAGCGCTATACAACTACAACCCATTTATCATTTATTTAATCAAAACTCTTTCGATACATTTTAATTAGAAGGGTTCAAACTCTCTTCTGTGCGAGTTTGAAGCTGAAACGACAAAAACGCTCAGAGGAGATAACGTTTGAAAAAGGTGACGGGTGTTTACAAAACTTTTATTTTGAAGGGGTAATTTTTAACTTCCTGTTGATTTTTGCTGAAGGATGTTGATCATTAAAATGTAGGTCTAAGTGAGACCTACATGGAGGTTTTTGTTTTATGTCTTTCCGACATTCCTACGGGAAGTTACAAGCAGTTTTGTCTGTGTTTTCTACCGAGGAGCAGTTTTTTTCTGTGTTTTATTGCGATTTGGAGTTTTGGGGTTTGGTTTTTTCATTATATCGCAATTTTTGCAAGTCCTGATGTGTGTACCAAGTTTAGTGAGTTTTGAAGCATTTTAAGGGGGTCAAATTACAGCTCAAAGAGGCAAAAATAGCATTTTTTGCGAAAATGTTGCTTTGAAGGGGTTTTTGCCAACTTCCTGTTGATTTTTGCTATAGAAGTTTAAATTGGGAAATGTAGGTCTAAGTCAGACCTACATAGAGGTTTTTGTTTCATGTCTCTACAACATTCCTAATAAAAGTTACAAGCAGTCTGTTGTTTTTTTTTTCCTAGGGGGCGGTAGAGCGCATTTTTGATTTTTGGGGTTTGGTTTTTTATTAGATGGCAATTTTTGCCAGTTCTGATGAGTGTGTGAAATTTGGTGAGTTTTGAAGCATGTTCAGGGGGTCAAATTACAGTTCAAAGAGGCGTCGGAATAATAATAAATAAAGAATAAATAATAAAATGCACGAAAAACAATAGGTCCTTTGGCCATTGCCCATGCGGGCCCTAATTATCTAACTTCAATGAACCCAAAAATACCTTAAAATAAGTATATTTTCACTAATAACAAGTGTACTACTACAGTATACGAGGACGTATTTTCTATTGTTTCATTGAAAATAAAACGGCAAAGTCTATTTGGCTGTCATTTGTTTTAATATGAGAAGCAATTGTGTCAAAGTCATGATTTTGTTTTACGTTCTTAAAAGAAGAAATTCTTACTCTAAAAAGTTGTTTTATACTTGTGAGTGTTGATGACACAGCTTTGCAACATTTGATATTCTAGTTTCAAGCATGTTTTACTTAATATAGGTCATCAGATCTCAGCTACAAGCTGTAATATCTTACTGAGATCATTTAGGACCTAAACACTTACAACAAGTATAAAATCTTATGTATGGCCACGCAAGTCCCGGGATGCCCAAAATGTCCATAACACACCCAGCCGAGTCCCATGGGGAGGGGGGTGTGAAAGTTGGAAAAGTCAGCAAAAGTCCCAAAAATGTTCAAAATACCTACACAGGTTCGAGTCCCACAAGTTCCGCCACCGGCCGGGATGCCCAAAATGTCCAAAACGCGCCCAGCAAAGTCCCACGGGAAGGTGGGGAGAAAAGTCGGTGAAATGTTCAAAAGTTCCACCCGGGTTCAAGTGTGCACTCAAATTCAACCTCGAACCCGGTTGGGACTCGAACCTTGGTAGGTATTTTGAAAATTTTGGCGGACTTTTGCCGACTTTTTAAATTTGTCCCCCCTACTTCCCGTGGGACTTTGCTGGGTGCGTTTTGGAATTTTTTTGTATCCCGGGACTTGTGGGACTGGAACCCGGGGAGGTATTTTGGACACAATTGGGACTTATGAACATTTTGGCCGCCTTTTCCCCCTCTTCTTCCCCGCCTTCCTGTGCACCATTGCTGGGTGTGTTTTGGACACTTGGACAAAAATAGTTTCAAGCATTTTCTACTCAAAATAGGTCATAAAATGTCGTAAACAAGCTGTAGTATCTTACTGAGATCATTTAGGAACAAAACCCTTAAAACAAGTAAAAGACTCTAACATAAAATCTGCTTAGTGAGAAGAATTATCTTATCAGACAGAAAATAAGCAAATATCACCCTTATTTGAGATATTTCATCTTACTTAGATTTCAGTTTTTGCAGTGTAGTTGGGAAAGGGCATGTTCACCACTGTGTTACATCACCTTTTCTTTTAACAACACTCAATAAATGTTTGGGAACTGAGGAAACTAATTGTTGAAGCTTTGAAAGTGGAATTCTTTCCCATTCTTGTTTTATGTAGAGCTTCAGTCCTTCAACAGTCCGTGGTCTCCGCTGTCGTATTTTAAACTTCATAATGCGCCAAACATTTTCCATGGGAGACAGGTCTGGACTGCAGGCGGGCCAGGAAAGTAACCACGCTCTTTTTACGAAGCCACGCTGTTGTAACACGTGGCTTGGCATTGTCCTGCTGAAATAAGCAGGGGCGTCCATGAAAAAGACGGCGCTTAAATAGCAGCATATGTTGTTCCAAAACCTGTATGTACCTTTCAGTATTAATGGTGCCTTCACAGATGAATAGAATAGAATAGACTACAATGGACTTTATTGTCATTATATTTGCATATAACGAGATTAAAGACTCCAACTTAAGGTGCGGTAGTGAGAAAAAATATGGGGTAAAATAAATAACACAATAAAACTAACAATTGAAATAAACAGACTACTACCCAATAAAATTAATAAGCTATCCTGTACAACAGGGGTGCCCATTACGTCGATCGCGAGCTACCAGTCGACCGCGGGGGGTCTGTCAGTCGATCTCCAGCCAGGCTTTTAAAAAAAATAGACCTAAAAATTAGTGATCATCAATCTTCACCAAGACGTCACTTATATGACATTCACGGTACCGGAGGGTCTTGTGAGATGACGCTGGCTGCTGCAAGATCATTATTATTAAAATATGACCGAGAGGAAGGCGAGAAACACTTTTTATTTCAACAGACTCTCGCGCCGTACCTTCCGTCAAAACTCTAAAGGCCGACTGCACATTTCCTATCTTCACAATAAAAGCCCTGCTTCATGCTGCCTGCGCTAACTAAATACAGAGTCTGGGAAAACTGGCGTGCACAAGCGATCCCTCAGAAAGCTGGCGTGCACATCACTTGTGCACGCCAGCTTTCCGAGACTCTTATTTTGTTAGCGCAGGCAGCATGAAGCAGGGCTTTTATTGTGAAGATAGGAAATGTGCAGTCGGCCTTTAGAGTTTTAACGGAAGGGACGGCGCGAAAGTCTGTTGAAATAAAAAGTGTTTCTCATCTTCCTCTCTGTCATTTTTTCATAATAATGAACTGGCAGCAGCCAGCGTCATCTCACAAGACCCTCGGGTGCCGTGAATGTCAATCAAGCAAGCTACGGAACTTGCCGCCAATGTTTTTCTTGTAAAGTGTATGGAAGCTGGATGAATTAGATGCCAAAAACTAACCACTTTCATGTGGTATTGTACAGAAAGGACAACTTTTTTTCTCCTCCATTTGAAAATGTGGGCGTCATCATCATTACTGTCTGATTCCAATCAATGCAAGTCATCAGAATCAGGTAATACACCAACTTATATTCTTGTCTTCGTGAAAGAAAGACATCTATATGTGTTACACATGCTTGTATTATCATTAAACACATTTAACATGTTTACAAAAATGTCTCTTTCATAAATAAATAAATATAAATGATATATATAAATGAGGTAGATCCCCTCGAGTTGGTCAATTGAAAAGTAGCTCGCCTGCAGAAAAAGTGTGGGCACCCCTGCTGTACAATATACAACTTACTATAGAAATACAAAATACTGTACAATATACAGAACAAGACAAGAGTACCGAAGTAATAAATAACAATCAGTGTCGGACGTATTGCACTCAAAGAGTAGTATTGCAGAGTTCAGTATTAGGGCAGGATATTGTATGGGGGTGAATTATTATTATTATTATTATTATTATAAATTGGAGTTCAACATGGTAAGTAATGTGTAAGTTACCCATGCCTTGGGCACTAATGCACCCCATACTGTCAGAAGGAGAGAGTGGGAAGAGCCTGCAGCTAAAAGCAACTGTGTGAGTACGTACACTCGAATATCACGATACAGTCATTTTATATATCGCACAGAGACAACCCCGAGTGTCTCGATATATCGCCCAGCCCCCTAATTCAGACTTCAATCAATAATGGAGCAGTGTCTCCTCATCCGTGGTTCACTAGTGCAACAACAACGCCGTAAATGTGTCCCGTGAAAAAAACATCCGACTGCAACTCTCTAATAACTAAAGTTCCTTGGGTAAATAATGTAAACTCACTAAACCGGTATGTTGAGCGCTTTCATGCCACATAAGAAGGTACAGAAAAAGAAGACTAAGGCGTTGACATGGACTACAATTGCGGACGCATGCACATTTTTAGGACGTATGCAGATCCCAAATACACATCGGCAGGTTCCAGAAGGTAAGACAGGTTGGTTTTGCATAATATCGCCTCTTTCTGGGGCAAAACCGGGCTTGCTGATGAGGGACGGCTTTCACCTTAACCAGTAAGGTGCAATCACTCTTTCTAGGAACATAGATTACATGTTGAGTCACACTATTGTCTTTCTGTTTGTCCCACCCATTCATCCATCCATTTCCTACACCTTGTCCCTCTCAGGGTCGCGGGCGTGTCTGGAGCCTATCTTAGCCGCACTCGGGGAGGAAGGCGGGGTACAACCTGGACAAGTCGCCGCCTGAAACCAGGGGCCAACACAGATAGACAGACAACATTCACACTCACATTCACACAATACAGCCAATTTAGTGTTGCCAATCAACCTATCCCCAGGTGCATGTCTTTGGAGGTGGGAGGGGCCTATCCCCAGGTGTATGTCTTTGAAAGTGGGAGGGGCCTACCCCCAGGTGCATGTCTTTGGAGGTGGGAGGAAGCCGGAGTACCTGGAGGGAACCCAGGCAGTCACGGGGAGAACATGCAAACTCCACACAGAAAGATCCCAAGCGCAGGATCGAACCCAACCCCTTCATATTGTGAGGCAGATGCACTAACCCCTCCTCCACCGTGCTGCCCAGAAGGAATAACATTTTCTACAATTTTTTTTGTAGAGAACAGGGACTAACGTTTATTGAAAATTGGCCCTCTTTCTAGGGAAAACCGGGCTTGCTGATGAGTTACGGTCTTCACCTTAACCAGGAAGGTGCAATCACTCTATCTAGAAACATAGATTACAGGTTGAGTCACATTATTGTCTTTCCGTGTGTACCATCCATACATCCATTTCCTACACCTTGTCCCTCTCAAGTTTGCGGGGGTTGGCTTGAGCCTATCCTAGGTGCACTCGGCGCGGAAGGCGGGGTACACCCTGGACAAGTCGCCCCCTCATACCAAGGGCCAACGCAGATAGACAGACAACAATCATACAATTTATTGTTGCCAATCTACCTATCCCCAGGTGCATTGATTGATCGATTGAGACTTTTTTTAGTAGATTGCACAGTTCAGTACATATTCCGTACAATTGACCACTAAATGGTAACACCCGAATACGTTTTTCAACTTGTTTAAGTCGGGGTCCACGTTACTCAATTCATGGTATGCATGTCTTTGGAGGTGGTAGGAAGCCGAGCTCAGGAATTTAACTTTGTGTTTGGCACCGGCGCTAACCCCTGCACCACAGTGCGGCCCTAGGCGTGTACCACGCTTTACAAAAACATAATAATCAGGTGTGAGACAGCCCCTATGTGATAAGACCCGGCTTCTTGAAAGGAGCTCCCACTCTCATCATAAACAAAGCAAAAAAGAACCCTCTGCCGCCTTCCATCGAGTCACCGTCGCAAAACAAATCTCTGGTGATCGACGTCGCAACATGGCTAAGCTCCATCACTTTAAGAACGCGGCCACCTCTGTTTCTATCGCTCCGCCACGGACGGACTTAATGCCGCCGTCCGCTCCCGCCTAAGTTGGCGGCACGACGTCAGCATTACTATTTATTGACTTCAATGGCTGCTAGGCCTCGCATTAAAATAAATGAATCCTTCCATTTCTCAGGGAAATCACATTAGGGTACATTAAGTAATTGCCTGAGTATACACTAATTTGACTGTTAAAGAGGGCAGAATGCGCATTTCTCAGAAGCACTTTAACAAATTTGATAAGCTCTCGGGTAAGGAAAATTTGTTTTTAGTGATCTCCCATTAGCTCAAAAGGCAAGTACCGTTGCAAAAGGACGTCAATGCAGTCGAATGCAACCTTTAAATGCATAATATTCCCCCATTACCAATTCCCCCATGACATTATCGCATATTTTTTTTTAACAAACTCCATTTTGTGCACCACACTTTGAGCAGACGAGCTCCCGTAATATGGCGTGCTTATTTTCTACAATTCAAAAAGGTCTCAGAAGTGCGTAGGATTCCCAAGTGAGGTCGCCAATTGACCTTGGGTGGGGCTGCACATGAATACGTCCGAACACTCTTATTAAGCGATGCACTTGAACGCCTCATCTGGGTAACGGCGGTGGAGAGAGGAAGAAAGGAGCAGGGCCACCTCAGGCTAAAAAAAAAGGGGCCCTAAGCAGAAGCGTATTTATAAAAAAAAAAAAAAAATGCCACATAAGAAGGTAGAGAAAAAGAGGACTATATTTTGCGGACGCGTGCACATTTTCAGGACTTATACAGATCCCAAATAGACATCAGCAGGTTTCAGAAGGTAAGACAAGTTGGGGCAAAACCAGGCTTGCTGATGAGGAACGACTTTAACACCTTAACCAGGAAGGTGCCATCCCTCTATCTAGAAAAATAGATTACAGGTTGAGTCACACTATTGTCTTTCTGTGTGTACCATCCATCCATCCATTTCCTACACCTTGTCCCTCTCAGGGTCGCTGGCGTGGCTGGAGCCTATCTTAGCCGCACTCGAGCGGAAGGCGGGGTGCACCCTGGACAAGTCACCACCTCATACCATGGCCAACACAAATAGACAGACCACATTCACACTACAGCCAATTTAGTATTGACAATCAACTTATCCCCAGGTGCATGAAAAATATTTAAGAAGTGCGTAGGTTCCCCAAGTGAGGTCGCCAATTGACCTTGGGTGGGGTTGCGCATGAATATGTCTGAACACTCTTATTAAGCGATGCACTTGAACGCCTCATCTGTGTAACGGCGGTGGAGAGCCGAAGAAAGGAGCAGGGCCACCTCAGGCTAAAAAAAAGGGGCCCTAAGCAAAAGTGTATTTATAAAAAAAATTTAAAAAATCCCACATAAGAAGGTAGAGAAAAAGAGGACTACGGCATCGGCACGGACTATATTTTGCGGACGCGTGCACATTTTCAGGACTTATACAGATCCCAAATAGACATCAGCAGGTTTCAGAAGGTAAGACAAGTTGGGGCAAAACCAGGCTTGCTGATGAGGAACGACTTTAACACCTTAACCAGGAAGGTGCCATCACTCTATCTAGAAACATAGATTACAGGTTGAGTCACACTATTGTCTTTCTGTGTGTACCATCCATCCATCCATTTCCTACACCTTGTCCCTCTCAGGGTCGCGAGCGTGGCTGGAGGCTATCTGAGCCGCACTCGGGCGGAAGGCGGGGTGCACCCTGGACAAGTCACCACCTCATCCCATGGCCAACACAGATTGACAGACCACATTCACACTACAGCCAATTTAGTGTTGACAATCAACTTATCCCCAGGTGCATGAAAAATGTCTCAGAAGTGCGTAGGTTCCCCAAGTGAGGTCGCCAATTGACCTTGGGTGGGGTTGCACATGAATACGTTTGAACACTCTTATTAAGTGATGCACTTGAACGCCTCATCTGGGTAACGGCGGTGAAGAGCGGAAGAAAGGAGCAGGGCCACCTCAGGCTAAAAAAAAAGGGGCCCTAAGCAGAAGTGTATTTATAAAAAAAAAAAAAAAATGCCACATAAGAAGGTAGAGAAAAAGAGGACTACGGCGTCGGCACGGACTAAATTTTGCGGACGCGTGCACATTTTCAGGACTTATACAGATCCCAAATAGACATCAGCAGGTTTCAGAAGGTAAGACAAGTTGGGGCAAAACCGGGCTTGCTGATGAGGAACGGCTTTAAAACCTTAACCAGGAAGGTGCCATCACTCTATCTAGAAACATAGATTACAGGTTGAGTCACACTATTGTCTTTCTGTGTGTACCATCCATCCATCCATTTCCTACACCTTGTCTCTCTCAGGGTCGCTGGCGTGGCTGGAGCCTATCTTAGCCGCACTCGGGCGGAAGGCGGGGTGCACCCTGGACAAGTCACCACCTCATCCCATGGCCAACACAGATAGACAGACCACATTCACACTCAAATTCACACTACAGCCAATTTAGTGTTGACAATCAACTTATCCCCAGGTGCATGAAAAATGTCTCAGAAGTGTGTACGTTCCCCAAGTGAGGTTGCCAATTGACCTTGGGTGGGGTTACGCATGAATCACCTGAACATTATTTTTAAGCGATGCATTTGAACGCCTTATCTGGGTAACGGCGGTGAAGAGCGGAAGAAAGGAGCAGGGCCACCTCAGGCTAAAAAAAAAGGGGCCCTAAGCAGAAGTGTATTTATAAAAAAAAAAAAAAAAATGCCACATAAGAAGGTAGAGAAAAAGAGGACTACGGCGTCGGCACGGACTAAATTTTGCGGACGCGTGCACATTTTCAGGACTTATACAGATCCCAAATAGACATCAGCAGGTTTCAGAAGGTAAGACAAGTTGGGGCAAAACCGGGCTTGCTGATGAGGAACGACTTTAACACCTTAACCAGGAAGGTGCCATCACTCTATCTACAAACATAGATTACAGGTTGAGTCACACTATTGTCTTTCTGTGTGTACCATCCACCCATCCATCCATTTCCTACACCTTGTCCCTCTCAGGGTCGCGGGCGTGGCTGGTGCCTATCTGAGCCGCACTCGGGCAGAAGGTGGGGTGCACCCTGGACAAGTCACCACCTCATCCCATGGCCAACACAGATAGACAGACCACATTCACACTCAAATTCACACTACAGCCAATTTAGTATTGACAATCAACTTATCCCCAAGGGCATGAAAAATGTCTCAGAAGTGCGTAGGTTCCCCAAGTGAGGTCGCCAATTGACCTTGGGTGGGGTTGTGCATGAATCACCTGAACACTCTTATTAAGCGATGCACTTGAACGCCTCATCTGGGTAACGGCGGTGGAGAGAGGAAGAAAGGAGCAGGGCCACCTCAGGCTAAAAAAAAGGGGCCCTAAGCAGAAGCGTATTTATAAAAAAAAAAAAAAAAAAAGGCCACATAAGAAGGTAGAGAAAAAAAGGACTACGGCGTCGGCACGGACTATATTTTGCGGACGCGTGCACATTTTCAGGACTTATACAGATCCCAAATAGACATCAGCAGGTTTCAGAAGGTAAGACAAGTTGGGGCAAAACCGGGCTTGCTGATGAGGAACGGCTTTAAAACCTTAACCAGGAAGGTGCCATCACTCTATCTAGAAACATAGATTACAGTTTGAGTCACACTATTGTCTTTCTGTGTGTACCATCCATCCATCCATTTCCTACACCTTGTCTCTCTCAGGGTCGCTGGCGTGGCTGGAGCCTATCTTAGCCGCACTCGGGCGGAAGGCGGGGTGCACCCTGGACAAGTCACCACCTCATCCCATGGCCAACACAGATAGACAGACCACATTCACACTCAAATTCACACTACAGCCAATTTAGTGTTGACAATCAACTTATCCCCAGGTGCACGAAAAATGTCTCAGAAGTGTGTAAGTTCCCCAAGTGAGGTCGCCAATTGACCTTGGGTGGGGTTACGCATGAATCACCTGAACATTATTTTTAAGCGATGCATTTGAACGCCTTATCTGGGTAACGGCGGTGGAGAGAGGAAGAAAGGAGCAGGGCCACCTCAGGCTAAAAAAAAGGGGCCCTAAGCAGAAGCGTATTTATAAAAAAAAAAAAAAAAAAATGCCACATAAGAAGGTAGAGAAAAAGAGGACTACGGGACGGCACGGACTGTATTTTGCGGACGCGTGCACATTTTCAGGACTTGTATAGATCCCAAATAGACATCAGCAGGTTTCAGAAGGTAAGACAGGTTGGGGCAAAACTGGGCTTGCTGATGAGGAACGACTTTAACACCTTAACCAGGAAGGTGCCATCACTCTATCTAGAAACATAGATTACAGGTTGAGTCACACTATTGTCTTTCTGTGTGTACCATCCATCCATCCATTTCCTACACCTTGTCCCTCTCAGGGTCGCTGGCGTGGCTGGAGCCTATCTTAGCCGCACTCGGGCGGAAGGCGGGGTGCACCCTGGACAAGTCACCACCTCATCCCATGGCCAACACAGATAGACAGACCACATTCACATTCAAATTCACACTACAGCCAATTTAGTGTTGACAATCAACTTATCCCCAGGTGCATGAAAAATGTCTCAGAAGTGTGTACGTTCCCCAAGTGAGGTCGCCAATTGACCTTGGGTGGGGTTACGCATGAATCACCTGAACATTATTTTTAAGCGATGCATTTGAACGCCTTATCTGGGTAACGGCGGTGGAGAGAGGAAGAAAGGAGCAGGGCCACCTCAGGCAAAAAAAAAAGGGGCCCTAAGCAGAAGCGTATTTATAAAAAAAAAAAAAAAAAATGCCACATAAGAAGGTAGAGAAAAAGAGGACTACGGCGTCGGCACGGACTGTATTTTGCGGACGCGTGCACATTTTCAGGACTTGTATGGATCCCAAATAGACATCAGCAGGTTTCAGAAGGTAAGACAAGTTGGGGCAAAACCGGGCTTGCTGATGAGGAACGACTTTAACACCTTAACCAGGAAGGTGCCATCACTCTATCTAGAAACATAGATTACAGGTTGAGTCACACTATTGTCTTTCTGTGTGTACCATCCATCCATCCATTTCCTACACCTTGTCCCTCTCAGGGTTGCGGGCGTGGCTGGAGGCTATCATAGCCGCACTCGGGCGGAGGGCGGGGTGCACCCTGGACAAGTCACCACCCCATCCCATGGCCAACACAGATAGACAGACCACATTCACACTCAAATTCACACTACAGCCAATTTAGTGTTGACAATCAACTTATCCCCAGGTGCATGAAAAATGTCTCAGAAGACTGCAAAGACAAGATATTTAATGTTCAGACTGAGAGACATATTTTTTTATTTTTTGCAAATAATCATTAACTTAGAATTTAATGGCAGCAAAAAAGTTGCCACATGGGGCATTTTTACCAGTGTGTTACATGGCCTTTACTTTTAACAACACTCAGTAAAGGTTTGGGAACTGAGGATACACATTTTTAAAGCTTTCCGGGTGGAATTATTTCCCATTCTTGCTTGATGTACAGCTTAAGTTGCTCAAAAGTCTCGGTTGTGGTATTTTAGGCATTTTCAATGGGAAACAGGTCTGGGCTACAGGGAGGCCAGTCTAGTACCCGCACTCTTTTACTATGAAGCCACGCTGTTGTAACATTCGCCATCGTCTTGCTGAAATAAGCAGGGGCGTCCATGATAACGTTGCTTGGATGGCAACGTATGTTGTTCCAAAACCTGTATGTACCTTTCAGCATTAATGGTGCCTTCACAGATGTGTAAGTTGCCCACTAATACACCTCCATACCATCACAAATGCCGGCTTTTGAACTTTGCGCCTAGAACAATCAGGATGGTTCTTTTCCTCTTTGTTCCGGAGGACGCTATGTCCACAATTTCCAAAAATAAATTGAAATGTGGACTCATCAGACCACATAACACATTTCCACTTTGCATAAGTCCATCTTACATGAGCTCAGGCCCAGCAAAGCTGGTAGCGTTTCTGGGTGTTGTTGATAAATGGCTTTCGCTTTCCATCGTAGAATTAAAACTTGCCCTTACAGATGTAACAACAAACTGTAGTTACTGACAGCCCATGTGGTGATCTCCTTCACACATTGATGTCGATTTTTGATGCACTCCTGCCTGAGGGATCGAAGGTCACGGGCATTAAATGTTAGTTTTCAGCCTTGCCGCTTTCGTGCAGTGATTTCTCCAGATTCTCTGAACCTTTTGATGATATTACGCCATAGATAGTGAAATCCCTTAAATTCCTTGCAAAAGCTGGTTGAGAAATGTTGTTCTTAAACAATTTGCTCACGCATTTGTTGACAAAATGGTGACCCTCGCCCCATCTTTGTTTGTGAACGACTGAACATTTCATGGGAGCCTCTTTTACACCCAATCACGGCACCCACCTGCCCCCAATTAGCCTCCTCACCTGTGGGATCTTCCAATTAAGTCTTTGATCAGCATTCCTCAACTTTCTCAGTCTTTTTTTGCCACTCGTGCCAGCTTTTTTTGAACATGTTGCAGGCGTCAAATTCTAAATGAGCTAAAGTTTGCAAAAAATGTTCCAGTTGGAACGTCAAATATCTTGTCTTTGCAGTCTATTCAATTGAATATATGTCGAAAAGGATAAGCAAATCATTGTATTCTGCTTTTATTTACCATTTACACAACGTGCCAACTTCACTGGTACTGGGTTTTTCACATTACCGTATTTCCTGGAATTGCCGCCGGGTATATGGTATGCGCCTGCCTAGAATTACTGCCGGGTCAAACTCGTTTCGCAAAATAATTAGCTTATGCCTAGAATTTCCCCCGGGTCAAACACGTCACGTCACGAGTGACACTTCACCTGTCATCATTTTCAAAATGGAGGAGGCTGATTTCATTTGAAGTCGCATAACGGGAAGACGATTAAGAGCCATTCAGTAGGATTTAAGGTCCAAGTTATTGAATATGCTAAAAAGAACAGTAAGCAGCTATGTTTAATTAATATACCGTAGCTGCGTGTGTCAAATATGAGTCATTAAATGACTCCCGCCTCCTGGTGGTAGAGGGCGGTAGTGATCCTTCTTGCGACTACTCGGCTGCAGAAGAAGTGACAACAAGCAGCGATCGTTTATGTGTTCCTCTCGCTTGCACTTTTAACATGGAGGATTACATATCTAAAATAAAACAGTTTTCTAAACTGGACTTTCAATCGAAGCAGGAGGCAATAAAGAAAGATCTCCATCGAGACAGAGAGACTTTTAAAACTGAAGAAAGATAAGGAGGACTTCTATAAACAAGTTATCGATGCTTTTGATCAGAAGGAGCTGCGCATGGACTTCATTTATAAGTAAAGGTAAGACCAAAATTAAGTTTTTTTTATTGAATGTGTTTTTCATGTGGGTATCCTTACATCACACTCAAATTTATAAGCGCAGGCCTAAATTTACCGTATGCCTTTGGTAAGCGCCGGCGTGAGAAGAGGTTTTAAATTAAATAGCGCCCCGGCGGCAAATCAAGGAAGTACGAAGGTTTTTTTTTACTATTTCCGTATATTGCTGAATGATTAGTGATAATCGTACGACATTGAGGAATCTTCTTGTTCAGCCATGATTCAGGAAGAAAGTAGTCTCTGTTACAAACCACAACACAACACTGGGGACTGACTTCCATGCAGTCTGGACAGTTGTGCCTTTATTTTAATTTGCTGGAATTAATCAATGATAAGAATCGTGAGAGGAAATTAAAAAATGATGCAGCTCGGTCTTTCAGTGTATTAAAAAACGTTCGACACCAGGGCTGTCAAACTCATTTTAGAGAAAAATCCACTCCCAAGTGGGCGGGACTGGTAAAATCACAGCACGATAACTTTAAAAATAAAGGCAACTTCTTGCTTTCTTTGTTGAAAATGTTGTCATGTCTTGTCATCATGTTTTGTTTAGTTATGTTCTTTTTTGCTTAAGACTCCATTGTTTGTTTTGTTTCCATGACATAATTAATTTTCACCTGTCCTCATGTCATGCACCTGAGGAAACCTGTCAAGTTTTGTTTCATTAGTCAAGTTTGTTCTCCGCCATTGTGCGCGCCTTTTCTTTTCTTCTTTTTTTTGTAGTTTTAGTGTCAAAATAAAATATGTCTTTACCTTCACGCCTTGCCCGCTCCAACTTTCCTTTGCCTTCCGGAAAAACAAACACCACAGTCCACGTTATGACAAATGTGAAGTGAATTATATTTATATAGCGCTTTTCTCTAGTGACTCAAAGCCCTTTTACATATTTCAACCCAATATCTAAGTTACATTTAAACCAGTATTGGTGGCACAAAGAGCAGGTGGGTAAAGTGTCTTGCCCAAGGACATGGCGGCAGTGACTAGGATGGCAGAAGCGGGGATCGAACCTGGAACCCTTAAGTTGCTGACACGACCACCCTACCAACCGAGCTATACAGCCCCAATTATGAATTTCTGAAAGTTGTACAAATCCAAATGTTGTTGTTGTTTTTTACACTTACATGTTGAGGTTGATAGTATTCTACTTTTATTTGTCCGTATTTATACTCATTAGTGTTAATTTTCAATCTATCAAGATAAAAAAAAACAATATCAAAATCACATTTCAGGATGTTATGTTGTTTGCCCTTTTTTCTTCGACTGGTGCACTAACATCATGTGGTTATTTATTTATTTAATTTTTTACTTATGTAGCATCATCTACAAAGATACAAAAAAATTGCTATTGCGACATCTAGGAGGAAAAGTCACCGCCGCTGTCCATTTTGCTGAGGACGAGCGCCATCGGGCAGGGGCGGGGCATGTAGGAGTTAAAGTCACAGCCGCTGTCCGAGGTGCTGAAGAGGAGCGCCAGCAGGCAGGGGCGGGGCATGTAGGAGTAAAAGTCACAGCCGATGTCCGAGGTGCTGTAGACGAGCGCCATTGGGCAGGGGCAAGGCATGTAGGAGTTAAAGTCACCGCCGCTGTCCGGGGTGCTGAGGACGAGCACCATCGGGCAGGGGCGGGGAATGTAGGAGTAAAAGTCACCGCCGCTGTCCGTGGTGCTGAGGACGAGCACCATTGGGCAGGGGCAAGGCATGTAGGAGTTAAAGTCACCGCCACTGTCCGTGGTGCTGAGGACGAGCACCATCGGGCAGGGGTGAGGCATGTGCCAGGGGCAAGGCATGTAGGAGTTAAAGTCACCGCCACTGTCCGTGGTGCTGAGGACGAGCACCATCGGGCAGGGGTGAGGCATGTGCTGTGGGAGTAAAAGTCACTGCCGCTGTCCGTGGTGCTGAGGACGAGCGCCAGCAGGCAGGGGCGGGGCGTGTGTTGACGGCGAGACACGGCCGGAAGGTGATTATATTTCACTGGAGGTACGTGTTTATTTAATCATCTGTTGTCTTTAAGATTGAGCGGCCGGGCGCGGGGGGAGGAGGACGTTTTTGGGGACTGACTGAAAAGTCAGATTCTGAGATTTATAAAAAACATACGATCATTAAAAATCTTGTGAACCCTGCACGCTGGAGTCCTGCGCCGTGTCTGACAGTAGGAGTGGCGAGGAAGCGACTTCCACGGACACATTTGTATATTTGTATACGCCCACCTTCGGTTACATTCAATTGCGTTAGCTTAGCGGTTAACATGGCTTATCATATCCTCCTATGGTGTAGTGTTTCGCATGTTCAGCTGGTCCTTAACCTCCAGTGATTATGATACTTGCAAGCAAAAATTTAAACAAATTGCCGCAATGGAAGCAAGGATTAGTGTATTGCACTGTGAAGGGACGTTAGCCGCTAGGATTGGTTTGTTCACCAGTCGTCAAACTTACGGGACACAGTTAGACCGGTACAACAAAATAGTTCATCACGATATAGCGATAGTGGTTAAAAACTGTCTGTTGAAGATAATATCTTAATTAATCGTAATTAGCATAGAGAGTGTTTTCCCTAAACCTGACTATACATTTTTAACATGTTTATGTTATGTTTTGTTTTTTTACGACAAAAATGCTCCTACGATGAACAACAATTAGGTATGTTACTACATTTAAGGTAGTTAAGGACCGAATGTCCCTTTGGGACAGAGGACCCTATCGTATTTCTAAGGTTTTATTATTATTATTATACCGCCGCCTCTTTGAGCTGTAATTTGACCCCCTTTGCATGCTTCAAAACTCACCACATTTTACACAAACATCAGGACTGGCAAAAATTGCGAAAACCGAAACCGAAAACTCAAAATTGCGTTCTAGCGCCCCCTAGGGAAAAAAACTGAGACAAAACTGCTTGTAACTTCCGTTAGGAATGTTGTGGAGACATGAAACAAAAACCTCTATGTAGGTCTGACTTAGACCTAGATTTCACACACTTACTTCCTTCAGCAAAAATCCACAGGAAGCTGGCAAAAAAACCCTTCAAAACAAAAGCTTCCTAAAAAATATTATATTTGCCACTTTGAGTTGTAATTTGACCCCCTTAAAATGCTTCAAAACTCACCAAACTGGACACACACATCAGGACTGGCGGGAATTGCGATCTAATAAAAAAACAAACCCCAAAACTCAAAATTGCGCTCTAGCGCCCGCTAGGAATAAAACACAGACAAAACTGCTCCCAGGAAGAAAACATAGACTATACTGCTTGTAACTTCCGTTAAGAATGTTGTAGAGACATGAAACAAAAATTTCTATGTAGGTCTCACTTAGACCTACATTTCATCCATTTACATTCTTCTGCAAAAATCAACAGGAAGTTGGACATTACCCCTTCAAAACAAAAGTTTTGTAAAAACCCGTCACCTTTTTTCAAACATTATCTCCTCTGAGCGCGTTTGTTGTGTCGGCTTCAAACTCGCACAGGAGAGAGATTGAACCCTTCTGATTAAAAGTTGAGAAAATACATTAAATAACTGCTCCGGTTTTTATTTTACAAGCTTTCAAAAAACTTCTGCGGTGATGCTGCTGCCGTCACAAGATGGTCGCCTAAATGCAGGAAGCACCAGCCTGACCACACAATGCAGAGAGGGTAGGTAAAGTGCAGGTAAAGATATGTTGACTGGGTGAAAGAAGGAGGCGCCAGTTTGACTCCAGGATACAGAGAAAGTAGGTAATGTGCAGGTAAAGATATGTTTTTGGGTGATGGCAGGAAGCACCAGCGTGTATGGGTGACAGAAAGAAGCAGCAGTGTGACCCCAGGATGCAGGGAAGGTAGGTAATGTGCAGGTAAAGATATGTTGAGTGGGTAAAGGCAGGAAACACCAGCAAAAGTCGGTCCCGTCCATCGCTGCTTGCAGCTTTAATTTAAATAGTTGTTTTTTTAAGGTTATAAGAGGTTTTAAATGGTTGGTTGTTGTTTTTACACTGGTCAAAGCGACATTAAAGTGCTGAAAAGTCAGTGTTTGCTAAGGTGGAGTATAAAATGACCATGTTTTACCAAACAGTTGTAGAATTATGATTAGGGACGGTTGTGTTCATATGTAACACTGCAGTGTCAGGTACATTTACTTAAATCAAATAATCAATCAATCAAAGTTTATTTATGTAGCCCTCAATCACAAGTGTCTCAAAGGGCTGTACAAGCCACAATAAATGTTGACTGTTAGCAAATATAGAGTATGAACGTGCTCACAAAAGAGCAATTCTCAGGCCAGCAGGTTTTAAATTGGCCTATTTCTATTCAACAATCACAATTACAGTGGAGTTCCTGTTAAATCCCTTCTGGAATAAAGGAGTTCTATATGGAATGTTAACGACTGAGCTGTCATTAACGAAGCCTAATTACCTATGAGTGCCTTTTCCCCATTAGACACAATTAATTGTTACATTGTGTAGAAATGAATGAAGACGTGCTTTTTTTTGCTTTTGGTCAGGTTGTTTCAAAGTCGAGCTGCAGTAACATTTTTTTTTTTTAAGTGCCTACTATAAAAGCACATGCTAAAAATAAAAATAAAAAGCTCATAATGAATCACACGTATGGGCTAAAACAGACGAAGACAGCTTGACTGTGTATTCTTTTAAAGTCTACTCCATCTAAAATATTTTAGTGATGTATTAAACCCATAATTATTATTTCAGTAAATAACATATGTGGAGAGGAGGAGCCGGCGAACGAGCAGCGGGGCAGGGCACGCTGGAGAATGTGGCTGTTCGGAGAGGCGGGGCATGCCGGGAATGACGCCGCAGTCATGTGCAGGTGTGTGGATCCACACCAGTACACAATTAACTCACGATGTATAAAAGAGGAGAAGGAGGAAATATCGGGGCAGAAGGAGGAGAGCCCGCAGCAGCGACCAAGGAACGGAAACAAAGAGCAGACGAGGACGACGGCGGCCGAAAAGCAGACCGTGAGCGAGCGGTGAAGACGAGCGGCTGAAAAGAGATCCAACCTGAAGACAAAGATTTATTTGAAAAACTAAACGAGAGTCAAACCTGCGCAAAGCAATGTCCTTCCTGGGTGGTCCATTGAACCCGAACGACGACAGCGTAAGTCGTTCACCTATATTTCTTTAAAAATACATTGATATTCCCGGGCGCGGCCGGCGCTGCTACCCACTGCTCCCCTCACCTCCCAGGGGGTGAACAAGGATGATGGATCAAATGCAGAAAATAATTTTACCACACCTAGTGTGTGTGTGACATTAACTTTCATAAATACATTGATTGTATGTGTGTAGAGGCGGAGCCGGCAGTCCGACAGCGAGGTAGGGCACGCCGGAGCCCGACCCAAGATGGTGGCGAGGAGGCATGGACGGCGAGGAAATGGCGAAGCGAGAGTGAGCAGCGATCGTTCCTTTCCCTTGCACTTTCAACATATCTAAAATAAAGCAGTTTTCTAAACTGGACTTTCAATCGAAGCAGGAGGTAATAGAGGAAGATCTCCATCAAGTCAGAGAGACTTTTAAACCCGAAGAAAGATAAGGAAGACTTCTATAAACAAGTTATCGATGCTTTTGATCAGAAGTAGCTGCGCATGGACTTTATTTATAAGTAAAAGTAAGACCTTAATAACATTTTTTTTATTAGATGTGCTTTTCAAGATGGTATCCTTACATCACACTCAAATGTTTAAGCGCATGCCTTTGGTAAGCGCCGGATAAGAAGAGGCTTTCAAATAATTAGCGCCCCGGCGGCAATTCAAGGAAATAAGGTTTGTCAACTTTTGAACACGACTGTATATACAAGAGAAATGGAGTGAATTATATTTATATAGCACTTTTCTCTAGTGACTCAATGCCCTTTTACATAGTGAAACCCCAATATCTAAGTTACATTTAAACGAGTGTGGGTGGCATTGGGAGCAGGTGGGTAAAGTGTCTTGCCCAAGGACACAACGGCAGTAGCTTAGGATAGCGGGAGCGGGGATCGAACCCGGAACCCTCAAGTTGCTGACACGCCCTATACGAATGAGGTAGATCTTGGTCAATTGGAAAGTAGCTCGCCTGCAGAAAAGGTGTGGCCATCCCTGATCTACATTAAATTGGTTTTAGGAACTAAAATGCACAAAATTGCATTGAAGCCAGAGGTGTCCAAAGTGCGGCCCGCAGGTCATTCTTTAACGGCCCCACGGCACATTTTAAAAAAACAATTGAAAAAGATAAAAAAACATAAAAAGTGGTATAAAAGAGCAAACAGGTGAAATGTAACAATAAAATGTTTCAATATTTGAATAACACAAAGCTGCCATGCAGGCTGTTTCTTTATTTAAAAAATAATAATGAATCAAAACTGATGTCATTTTGAATTATTGACCTATTCAAGGATTTAATCACGTCACATTAAATTTTCCACTTTAAGATATTTTTTGGGGGGAAAAAGTTGCATATTTTGTGTTTTGCCATATAAAAAATTGAGCTGTTTTTTTTTAAATAAGGGCCTAAAACAAACAAACAAATCCAGCGGCCTGTGAAGCAGCGGAGTATGTGTGTTGTCTGTCTATTTATCAATAATGCAGACGAGGAGTGTTGGCTGAGTTCTTAACTTTTGCTTTCAGAGCGTGCATATCACAACATACAAGATGCCGTCATGGCGACACAACCTATACCGGGCTACCGCGCATGCTCGTCACTCCTGTTGCATGCTGGGTAGGGTAGCTCTTTATTTCCCTGGCTCATAACATCACAATATAGTGCCATGTATATGATGCGTTCAGTTTATCAAAGCACCAAGCAAACAATCGGAAAATTCCCATCATATCAATTCCTAGATATGGTCATAATTATTTTAAGTGCACTACGCAGAATAAACACAACATTATTAATATTGCTACTACGGATAATTTGATCAAAAATTCCCTAAAACAGCCCACTACCTATACTATAGTTTTTTTTAAACATAAGATCCCTGATAAAAAAAAAATGTTTCTGCTGTTACCTCAGAAATTGCCTGTTCAGATGTTATGATTGTGGCTCAGAGATTTGTATGTAGATTATATTTATTTTCCATAACAAACAGGATAACTTAAATACCCTGGCAGTGGCAATAAGCTTAAATGTTTGTATTTACATTTTTTGAGTTGATTTTCATAAAATATGCTATTTAACTGCTATTTAACAAGGACTGATTTAAATTGTGTTTGCACAACAAATGTTTTGGCGCTTTTGTTCATGTGGGAGAATATTCCAATAAAGGTGCACTACACACTACTTTTGAATTCATTATTGGGCTTTGCGTATACAATGCAGTTAATCGCGATTAATCAGAGAAATAGTGCGATTAACTTCGATTAACATTTTTAATCGTTGCCCAGCCCTAATATATATATATATATATATATATTGCATTGGTTTTTTAAATAAAAAAACATGAAAATGGCCCCTGCTTGCTTTTATTTTTTTAGTGTGCGGCCCTCAGTGGAAAAAGTGGAAAATGTTTGGACACCCCTGATTTAAGCAGTCCCCCGCATTGTTATTATTTTTTTTTTCCTGCATGTGGTACAGAGTGGAAAATGTTTGTACACCTTTGGTTTGTGCAAAGAAAAAAAAAGATTTTTTTTTATTCGAGGCACACCCCCGACGCCCCTTATCATGACCGGGTTGCCCTGCACGGTGCCGGAGCAGCCGCGCCTGCTCTGACAGATTATATCCCGCGACTCTTCGGGAATGATAATGAGATCCAAACACCTCGCTGAGCCGGGACGAGAGAGGGCGGGGACTCGGGGAAGTGGGAGGTATGACGGAGGAGAGGTTGAGCGATCGCTGCGATAAATTGGCCGGGCAGGAGCACTTGAGCATAAAATTAGATTTTACAAATGTGTTGTTACCTGACAGCGCTCTGACGGAGGAGATAGCGCCATGTTATAGGACGATACTAATGGCGGCATATAAAAAAACAACAAAACAAAAAAACAGGGCGTTTGGTGTCGTCGGAGGGAGCGTAATTAAAACAGCATACATTGTGTTCAATTTATATGATAATAAAGGACCCCTCTGTAAAAGTACAAACCCCGTTTTAGTATGAGTTGAAAAATTGTGTTCGATGTAAATATAAACAGAATACAATGATTTGCAAATCCTTTTCAACCCATATTCAGTTGAATATGCTACAAAGACAACATATTTGATGTTCAAACTTGCAAATAATAATTAACTTAGAATTTCATGGCTGCAACACGTGCCAAAGTAGTTGGGAAATGGCATGTTCACCACTGTGTTACATCACCTTTTCTTTTAACAACACTCAATACACGTTTGGGAACTGAGGAAATTATTTAATGAAGTTTTAAAGTGGAATTCTTTCCCATTCTTGTTTTATGTAGAGCTTCAGTCGTTCAACTGTCGTATTTTACGCTTCATAATGCGCCACACATTTTCCACGGGAGACAGGTCTGGACTGCAGGCGAGCCAGGAAAGTACCCGTAGTCTTTTTTTAACAGCCACGCTGTTATAACACGTGCTGAATGTGGCTTGGCATTGTCTTGCTGAAATAAGCAGGGGCGTCCATGAAAAAGACGGCGCTAAGATGGCAACGTTTGTTGCTCCAAAACCTGTATGTACCTTTCAGCATTAATGGTTCTTTCACAGATGTGTAAGTAACCCATGCCTTGGGCAATAATGCACCCCCACACCATCACAGATGTTGGCTTTTCAACTTTGCGCCTATAACAATCCGGATGGTTCTGTTCCTCTTTGGTCCGGATGACACAATGTCGGATATTTCCAAAAACAATTTGAAATGTGGACTCGTCAGACCACAGAACACTTTTCCACTTTGCATCAGTCCATCTTAGATGATCTCAGGCCCAGAGAAGCCGGCGGCGTTTCTGGATGTTGTTGATAAAAGGCTTTCGCTTTGTATAGTAGAGCTTTAACTTGCACTTACAGATGTAGCGACTAACTGTATTTAGTGACAGTGGGTTTCTGAAGTGTTCCTGAGCCCATATGGTGATATCCTTTAGAGATTGATGTCGGTTTTTGAAACAGTGCCGTCTGATGGATCGAAGGTCACAGTCATTTAATGTTGGTTTCCGGCCATGAAAATGATTTGCAAGTCATTGTATTCAGTTTATATTTACATCAAACACAATTTCCTAACTCATATGGAAACGGGGTTTGTAAATGCTACGTATTGTAGCACACTCGCGCCCAAAATAACACACTTTTTTTTTTTTAATTCTCTATTTTCTTTCATTCCTGCCTTGCACGGGGCTTGCTGAAGGAGATTTAAACTTGCATCATCTGTTCAACCCCCCATTTTTTTTTTTTCTCGTCGAGCTCCCGCCGCTTTAAATTGCTGATGCCGGATGATAACGTCCTGTCATCTACGTGTCCGCCAGCACCCTTTTGAAAGTTGCAGGGAAAGAGACGGAATACAAATACCGTGTTTCCCGCACTTAAAGGCCTACTGAAAGCCACTACTAGCCACCACGCAGTCTGATAGTTTATATATCAATGATGAAATATTAACATTGCAACACATGCCAATACGGACTTTTTAGTTTACTAAATAGCAATTTTAAATTTCGCGTGGAAGTATCATGCTAAAACATTGCGGTATGACGTCATTTTGTTCCAGCATCGTTCCCAGCTATAAGTCGTCTGTTTTTATCGCATGATTCCAAAGTGTTGCTGAACAATTTGCAATTTGTTCAATGAATAATGGAGACGTCAAAGAAGAAAGCTGTAGGTGGGAAGCAGTGTATTGCGGCCGCCTTTAGCAACACAAACACAGCCGGTGTTTCATTGTTTACATTCCCGAAAGATGACGGTGAAGCTTTACTATGGAACAGAGCGCTCAAGCGAACACGGTTGGATTGGACCACACACCCAAAGTACAGTGTATTATGCAGCGATCATTTCAAAAGATCGTGTTTTGAAGAGGGTCCCTTGCGAAGGGCAGCGATGGGCATCGCCACCACCCGTCGACTGGTGCCAAAGAAAGGTGCGAGGCCGACCTTTAGGTTGTACAGGTACGACCATATAATCTCACCAAAACACTAGTAACACAATAAGCAGATAGCGGATTTTCCAGACTTATCCTAGTAAATTTGTCCAATAATATCTGTGTAGTCTTTTTTTTTTTTTCTAGTCCTTCACTCTCAATTTCCTCATCCACGAATATCTCATCCTCGGTCAAATGAATGGGGAAATTGTCGCTTTCTCGGTCTGAATCGCTCTCGCTGCTGGTGGCCATGATTGTAAACAATGTTCAGATGTGAGGAGCTCCATAACACGTGTCGTCTGCTACTTCCGGTACAGGCAAGGCTTTTTTATTAGCGACCAAAAGTTGCCAACTTTATCGTCGATGTTCTCTACTAAATCCTTTCAGCAAAAATATGGCGATATCGCGAAATGATCAAGTATGACACATAGAATAGACCTGCTATCCCCGCTAAACACGACACTGCACCTCATAACATAATGTACGGAATAACTGTGGTTGGCTTACCGACCTCGAAGCTATTTTATTTGGTACATGGTGTAATGAAAAGTGAGACCAGTAGATGGCAGTCACACATAAGAGATACGTGCAGACTGCGATATGACTCAAGTAAACAGCACCAACATTTTATATGTTCCATTGAAAATTTAGAACATTACACACATGGTGCTCAAAAATCAGTCTAAATGTTTTTAGTACGACTTTGGTAAGCTATGAAGCTAGGCTTCAACATTCGAGTATAATTATGGTGTCTGTGTTTCGCAGTATTATGCAAAAACAACTTTTCTTACCTTCTGGTACCTGCTGATCTGCATTTGGGATCTGCATAAGTCCTGACAATTTGTGCGCGTTTGCCTTTGTAGTTACTGAACTTGTCCAAAAAAAGCCGTTGTTTACGCATTTCGCGGACTATAAGGTTGAGCTTAACCACCTTAAAATATTTTGGCGCGACGGTAGAGGTAAAATTGTCTTAAGTTGAGGAGTCGTATACTTATTTCCCAGACTAAAAACTTGATCTTACTCACTTCTTTTGGAGTGTTGGTAAGGGTGAAAATAGTCTTGAATTGAACATGTCAAGAAAAGTCATTGTTGACGTCTTTCCCGGACTACCAGGTTTGGTCTCACCTACCTCAAATTGTTTGGAGTGTTGGTAAGAGTTAAAATAGTCTTAAATTGAACATGTCAAGAAAAGTAGTCCCGGACTATAAGGTTGAGCTTACCCACCTCAAATCTTTTGGAGCCGTGATAGGGGTGAGAATTAAAAGTGTCAAGAAAATATGTTTTTTTTTTACATACTTCCCGAACTATAAGGTTGAGCTTACCCACCTCAAATCTTTTGGAGCGTTGGTAGGGGTGAAAATTGTCTTAAATTGAACATGTCAAGAAAAGCCGTTGTTGACGTGTTTCCCGGACTACCAGGTTTGGTGTTACCCACCTAAAATCTTTTGGAGCATTGGTAGGTGTGAAAACTGTCTTAAGTTGAACATGTCAAGAAAAGTCGTTGTTTACGTATTTCCCGGACTACACGGTTGAGCTTACCAACCTCTAATCTTTTGGAGCGTTGATAGGGGTGAAAATTGAACATGTCAAGAAAAGTTGTTTTTACGTTTTTCCCAAACTATACGGTTGAGCTTACTCACCTCAAATCTTTTGGAGTGTTGGCAGGGGTAAAAATGGTCTTAAATTGAACATGTCAAGAAAAAATGTTTACGTATTTCCCGGACTACAAGGTTGAGCTTACCCACCTCTAATCTTTTGGAGCGTTGATAGGGGTGAAAATTGAACATGTCAAAAAAAGTTGTTTTTTTACGTATTTCCCTAACTACAAGGTTGAGCTTACCCACCTCAAATCTTTTTGAGCGTTGGTAGGGGTAAAAAATGTCTTAAATTGAACATGTCAAGAAAAAATGTTTACGTATTTCCCGGACTACAAGGTTGAGTTTATCCACCTCAAATCTTTTGGAGCGTTGGTAGGGGTGAAAATTGTCTTAAATCGAACATGTCAAAAAAAACCCGTTGTTTACTTATTTCCCGGACTATAACGTTGAGCTTACCCACCTCAAATCTTTTGGAGTGTTGGTAGGGGTAAAAATTGTCTTAAATTGAACATGTCAAGAAAAAATGTTTACATATATCCCTAACTACAAGGTTGAGCTTACCCACCTCAAATCTTTTGGAGCGTTGGTAGGGGTGAAAATTGTCTTAAATTGAACATGTCAAGAAAAGTCGTTGTTTACGTGTTTCCTAGATTATGAGGTCGAGCTTACCCACCTCAAATCTTTTGGAGCGTTGGCTTCTCTGCTTAGGTTGCTGCCCCCGCGACCCGACCTTAGCCAAGTGGAAGAAGATGGCTGGATGAATGGATATTTAAGCTCCCCAAAATACTGCCATTTTTAAAAGAATAACCTGATGCTAAACCATGCAATTGAAGTTACAAAACCTGTGTTGCAGAGTTCTGGAACCAGACAAGCGAGCGCCAAACCAATCACAAATCCCTTCCCACAAAGGCAGTGCACACAATGAACAATCCACAAAAGCCAGACCTTCCCAGTCTGTGGCCCATTGTTGTCATCCAGAGACAATTTTGCCCCCTTGCCAAGTTCTCCCGGGCTGCGTCACAAAATCGGGGCAAGTGGATTTATTTAATTGGAAGGTATTTTAAACAAAAAGTGCACCTTTGTGGACAACATTAAATAACATGTGGTCCTCATGTCTCAGGTGAGACACGTGTGTAGTCCTGTATTCAGGATACTTTGAGAATTACATGTGTCGAAGACTATCAAGTGCCGCTACACTAAAGTCATCCAGCCGTTTATCTTTGGTCTTTTCTGTGATCAAGTCCTGAGCAAAACTAAATAAAGTAGTTTAGTTGGTTTTTCGTTCTAACTAGTTTTTGTCATTCTGATGAGTCTAATACAGTAGGGAAGGGATTCATTTGGGCCCCTGAGTGGATGTTGTGTGAGAGGAAGGTAGGGAGGGTTTTTTTTTTTTTTTTTTCAATCACTTTGCATTGCAGTCTGCTGAAAATGATGGAAAGTGCCACTCTACATAGCAACTGATGCTGTGGTCGAAGTCGGAATTGCCATAATGGACATTTAAACATTTTTAAACACAACTAAAGTGGATAGTTCACCCTGCCAATTTGTCACATTTCATGTGTCAGGTCAACGAGCAACAACTGGGGCCATATTAATCCTCTTCCTACTATATAAGAAGTACAAATGAAATCTTAAACAATAATACTTAATGATATATATATGCATACATATACCTCAAATATGTTGTCTTTGTAGCATATTCAACTGAATATGGGTTGAAAAAAATCTGCAAATCATTGTATTCTGTTTATATTTACATCTAACACAATTTTGCAAATCATTTTCAACCCATATTCAGTTGAATATGCTACAAAGACAACATATTTGATGTTCAAACTGATAAACATTTTTTTTTTTTTTTTTTTTTGCAAATAATCATAAACTTTAGAATTTGATGCCAGCAACACGTGACAAAGAAGTTGGGAAAGGTGGCAATAAATACTGATAAAGTTGAGGAATGCTCATCAAACACTTATTTGGAACATCCCACACGTGTGCAGGCTAATTGGGAACAGGTGGGTGCCATGATTGGGTATAAAAACAGCTTCCCAAAAAATGCTCAGTCTTTCACAAGAAAGGATGGGGCGAGGTACACCCCTTTGTCCACAACTGCGTGAGCAAATAGTCAAACAGTTTAAGAACAACGTTTCTCAAAGTGCAATTGCAAGAAATTTAGGGTTTTCAACATCTACGCTCCATAATATCATCAAAAGGTTCAGAGAATCTGGAAAAATCACTCCACGTAAGCGGCATGGCCGGAAACCAACATTGAATGACCGTGACCTTCCATCCCTCAGATGGCACTGTATCAAAAACCGACATCAATCTCTAAAGGATATCACCACATGGGCTCAGGAACACTTCAGAAAACCAATGTCACTAAATACAGTTCGTCGCTACATCTGTAAGTGCAAGTTAAAGCTCTACTATGCAAAGCGAAAGCCATTTATCAACAACATCCATAAACGCCGCCGGCTTCTCTGGGCCCGAGATCATCTAAGATGGACTCTTGCAAGGTGTAAAAGTGTTCTGTGGTCTGACGAGTCCACATTTCGAAATGTTTTCGGAAATATTCGGCATTGTATCATCCGGATCAAAGGGGAAGCGAACCATCCAGACTGTTATCGACGCAAAGTTGAAAAGCCAGCATCTGTGATGGTATGGGGGTGCATTAGTGCCCAAGGCATGGGTAACTTACACATCTGTGAAGGCAAAATTAATGCTGAAAGGTACATACAGGTTTTGGAACAACATATGCTGCCATCTATGCGCCGTCTTTTTCCTGGACGCTCCTGCTTATTTCAGCAAGACAATGCCAAGCCACATTCAGCACGTGTTAAAACAGCGTGGCTTCATAAAAAAAGAGTGCGGGTACTTTCCTGGCCCGCCTGCAGTCCAGACCTGTCTCCCATGGAAAATGTGTGGCACATTATGAAGCGTAAAATACGACAGTGGAGACCCCGGACAGTTGAACGACTGAAGCTCTACATAAAACAAGAATGGGAAAGAATTCCACTTTCAAAGCTTCAACAATTAGTTTCCTCAGTTCCCAAACGTTTATTGAGGGTTGTTAAAAGAAAAGGTGATGTAACACAGTGGTGAACATGCCCTTTCCCAACTACTTTGGCACGTGTTGCAGCCATGAAATTCAAAGTTAATTATTATTTGCAAAAAAAAATAAATATATTAATATGTTTGAACATCAAATATGTTGTCTTTGTAGCATATTCAACAGGGTTGAAAAGGATTTTTAAATCATTGTATTCCGTTTATACTTACATCTAACACAAATTCCCAACTCATATGGAAATGGGGTTTGTAACGTAATAGTGAGAGTCCAGTCCATAGTGGATTTAACACAATAGTGAGAGTCCAGTCCATAGTGGATCTAACATAATAGTGAAAGTCCAGTCCATAGTGGATCTAACATAATAGTGAGAGTCCAGTCCATAGTGGATCTAACATAATAGTGAAAGTCCAGTCCATAGTGGATCTAACCTAATAGTGAGAGTCCAGTCCATAGTGGATCTAACATAATAGTGAGAGTCCAGTCCATAATTGAGCTAACACAATAGTGAGAGTCCAGTCCATAGTGAATCTAACATAATAGTGAAAGTCCAGTCCATAGTGGATCCAACATAATAGTGAAAGTCCAGTCCATAGTGGATCTAACATAATAGTGGGAGTCCAGTCCATAGTGGATCCAACATAATAGTGAAAGTCCAGTCCATAGTGCATCTAACATAAAAGTGAGAGTCCAGTCCATAGTGGATGTAACATAATAGTGAAAGTCCAGTCCATAGTGGATCCAACATAATAGTGAGAGTCCAGTCCATAGTGGATCTAACATAATAGTGAGAATCCAGTCCATAGTGGATCTAACATAATAGTGAGAGTCCAGTCCATAGTGGATCTAACATAATAGTGTGAGAGTCCAGCCCATAGTGGATCTAGCATAATAGTGAGAGTCCAGTCCATAGTGGATCTAACATAATAGTGAGAGTCCAGTCCATAGTGGATCTAACATAATAGTGAGAGTCCAGTCCATAGTGGATCTAACATAATAGTGTGAGAGTCCAGTTCATAGTGGATCTAACATAATAGTGAGAGTCCAGTCCATAGTGGATTTAACATAAAAGTGTGAGAGTCCAGTCCATAGTGCATCTAACATAAAAGTGAGAGTCCAGTCCATAGTGGATGTAACATAATAGTGAAATTCCAGTCCATAGTGGATCTAACATAATAGTGAGAGTCCAGTCCATAGTGGATCCAACATAATAGTGAGAGTCCAGTCCATAGTGGATCTAACATAATAGTGAGAGTTCAGTCCATAGTGGATCTTACATAATAGTGAGAGTCCAGTCCATAGTGGATCTAACATAATAATGAGAGTCCAGTCCATAGTGGATCCAACATAATAGTGGGAGTCCAGTCCATAGTGGATCTAACATAATAATGAGAGTCCAGTCCATAGTGGATCCAACATAATAGTGAGAGTCCAGTCCATAGTGGATCCAACATAATAGTGAGAGTCCAGTCCATAGTGTATCGAACATAATAGTGAGAGTCCAGTCCATAGTGGATCCAACATAATAGTGAGAGTCCAGTCCATAGTGGATCTAACATAATAGTGAGAGTCCAGTCCATAGTGGATCCAACATAATAGTGAGAGTCCAGTCCATAGTGTATCTAACATAATAGTGAGAGTCCAGTCCATTTCGGATCCAACATAGTAGTGAGAGTCCAGTCCATAGTGGATCTAACATAATAGTGTGAGAGTCCAGTCCATAGTGGATCTAACATAATAGTGTTAGAGTCCAGTCCATAGTGTATCTAACATAATAGTGAGAGTCCAGTCCATAGTGGATCTAACATAATAGTGAGAGTCCAGTCCATAGTGGATCCAACATAATATTGAAATTCCAGTCCATAGTGGATCAAACATAATAGTGAAAGTCCAGTCCGTATTGGATCTAACATAATAGTGAGAGTCCAGTCCATAGTGGATCTAACATAATAGTGAGAGTCCAGTCCATAGTGGATCTAACATAATAGTGAGAGTCCAGTCCATAGTGGATCTAACATAATAGTGAGAGTCCAGTCCATAGTGGATCTAACATAATAGTGAGAGTCCAGTCCATAGTGGATCTAACATAATAGTGAGAGTCCAGTCCATATTGGATCTAACATAATAGTGGGAGTCCAGTCCATAGTGGATCTAACATAATAGTGTGAGAGTCCAGTCCATAGTGGATCTAACATAACAGTGAGAGTCCAGTCCATAGTGGATCTAACATAATAGTGATTAGTGACTTGTTCCCTAAACCGTATGCAGCGGTCCAAAGAAGTCTTGGTGTAGTGTAATCATGCCTGAAGCTGCCTGCAGAACAGTCTGTTATGAAGGCAGCAGTGATGTATCCTCTAGCGCTTGCACACAAATCTGTGCAAATCCCAGCAACTGCCGAGGGTAAACAAAGATGGCAGCGCCCCCATTTCAAGAAAAAGGACCAAAACCCCGGCGTTCAATATGTTCCGTATATTTTTAGATGCATGTTTTCACGCGAGTCCCACCAGCTTTGAAATGTGGTGCAGTAGTGGGCGAGCATGTAAGCGCCGAAGCACGGCGGGTCAAACAGAGTGGTTTCTTTTGGCCGGCGCCATAAAAGGTGTGTTCCAGCAGAGCAAAGTACACAGCTTATTCAATCCAATGGTACCGGCGTGTTGGAGGAGAGCTCCACAAAGCTGAACTCCGACTGAGCGTAATGGCCTTTCCGCCTCAAGGCTCCGGCGTTGGGAGGTTTTTATGTTTGTGTTCTTTGTGATGGGTCACTCCATGGGTCTGCAGGCTTTCATTTACATTCTGCTCGCTTTGGAAGACCTTTTAATTTTACGGGCACGAGGATGTTTGCCAATGGACTCCACCCTGGGGGTGAAAGCACACACATACACACACAGTTTTGTACTTCGTACCTTCTGGGGACCTGAGAAAAAAGCCTACCTCTTTAGGACCGCCCTTCCTAGATATGTAGAGATTTGTATTTACAACATTAATAATAAGTACAAAAAAAGGTACGTTTACAACCTGCCATGAAAGCCCTAAAACAGGGGTGCCCATTACGTCGATCGCGAGCTACCAGTCGACCGCGGGGGGTGTGTCAGTCGATCTCTAGGAAGGCTTTTAAAAAATATAGACCTAAAAATTAGTGATCATCAATCTTCACCAAGACGTCACTTAAATGACATTCACCGTACCGGAGGGTCTTGTGAGATGACGCTGGCTGCTGCAAGATCATTATTATTAAAATATGACCGAGAGGAAGGCGAGAAACACTTTTTATTTCAACAGACTCTCGCGCCGTACCTTCCGTCAAAAGTCTAAAGGCCGACTGCACATTTCCTATCTTCACAATAAAAGCCCTGCTTCATGCTGCCTGCGCTAACTAAATACAGAGTCTCGGAAAACTGGCGTGCACAAGCGATCCCTCAGAAAGCTGGCGTGCACAAGTGATGTGCACGCCAGCTTTCTGAGACTCTTATTTTGTTAGCGCAGGCAGCATGAAGCAGGGCTTTTATTGTGAAGATAGGAAATGTGCAGTCGGCCTTTAGAGTTTTGACGGAAGGTACGGCGCGAAAGTCTGTTGAAATAAAAAGTGTTTCTCGCCTTCCTCTCTGTCATTTGTTCATAATAATGAACTGGCAGCAGCCAGCGTCATCTCACAAGACCCTCGGGTGCCGTGAATGTCAATCAAGCAAGCTACGGAATTTGCCGCCAATGTTTTTCTTGTAAAGTGTATGGAAGCTGGATGAATTACATGCCAAAAACCAACCACTTTCATGTGGTATTGTACAGAAAGGACAACTTTTTTTCTCCTCCATTTGAAAATGTGGGCGTTATCATCATTACTGTCTGATTCCAATCAATGCAAGTCATCAGAATCAGGTAATACACCAACTTATATTCTTGTCTTCGTGAAAGAAAGACATCTATATGTGTTACACATGCTTGTATTATCATTAAACACATTTAACTTGTTTACAAAAATGTCTCTTTCATAAATAAATAAATATAAATGATATATATAAATGAGGTAGATCCCCTCGAGTTGGTCAATTGAAAAGTAGCTCGCCTGCAGAAAAAGTGTGGGCACCCCTGCCCTAAAACATACCGGTGTAGTGAGTTTTAATTAATCACCCAAGGAACTTTACTTATTAGAGAGTTGCAGTCGGACGGTTTTTCACGGGACACATTTAGTCTTTATTTGAAGAGACAAAGCACAGAAACAATAAGCTCAAAGTCAAAAATGTGTCACGATGGTAACGCATACTGATGCGCGTATTGTCCAACCCAAGATGTAAAATGGACCAGATCGGACAGGAATAGCAGGTAAGAGCTTGGTTTAATATACAAAAATAATGATAACACTGGTCCAAAACGGACAAAAGGAACAAAAGAAAAGCGTGCTGAACGCACGGGAAGTTAAGCTAATACTTAGCACTGAGTCAAAGAGTCCGAGTGTAGCGTGCCGACTGCACGGGAAGCTAAGGACAAACCTAGCCTAGAAAACAGAGTCCAAAAGTGACCAAAAGATCGAGATCGAACTGAGGTAGAAGTCAGGCTTAAATAAGGATATAAACAATTACCACAAGTGCGCGTCAAAAGGGGAGAGCAGGTGGAACAAATGCGAAACCATGGTAACGGAACCAACAAGGAAATGCAAAAACTAGAAACCGGAAGAGTCCAAAACTAACAAAAAACACAAATGGACTCAAAAAAACGAAATAAAATATGATCCGGGCGGCGGATCATAACAATATGTTCTGTACCAGATTATTGCTAAATAGCTAATTTCCATCTGCAGTCCCTGGCTACCTAAAATAAAGGGATATACAAATAATGCAATAAAATGATGACAATAAAATCATACCATAGCATGTAGTCAAATCATAAAATGCCCTTTCATGGACACATACTTAAAATACAATACAACCACACCTCATTTACATCATCACACAAAAGACAATACAAGCTCTTGTTCACATCTGTCATCATTTGTAAAAACAACCATGATTTTAACACACACACCTCACAATTTACAACAAAAATGCTGTCATGGATAAATATAATACACATTAAGTTGGTGTCAAAAACATAGTGCCCACCTAATTGACCGTGTGAGCAGCTTTGATTGCCATGATTGACAGCCATGATTTTAACACACGCACCTCTCAATTTACAACAAAAATTATGTCATAGATAAATATAATACACATTAAGTTCACGCACCTCTCAATTTACAACAAAAATTATGTCATGGATAAATATAATACACATTAAGTTGATGTGTCAAACATAGTGCCCACCTAATTGACTGTGTGAGCACCTTTGATTGTAATGATTGAAAACCATGATTTTAACACACACACCTCTCAATTTACAACAAAAATTATGTCATGGATAAATATAATACACATTAATTTGATGTCAAACATAGTGCCCACCTAATTGACCGCGTGAGCAGCTTTGATTATCATGATTGACAACCATGATTTTAACAAACACACCTCGCAATTTACAATAAAAATTATGTCATGGATAAATATAATACACATTAAGTTCACGCACCTCTCAATATACAACAAAAATTATGTCATTGATAAATATAATACACATTAAGTTGATGTTTCAAACATAGTGCCCACCTAATTGACCGTGTGAGCACCTTTGATTGTCATGATTGACAACCATGATTTTAACACACACACCTCACAATTTACAACAAAAATTATGTCATGGATGAATATAAAACACATTAAGTTGATGATTCAAACATAGTGCCCACCTAATTGACCGTGTGAGCAGCCTTGATTGTCATGATTGACAACCATGACTTTAACACACGCACCTCACAATTTACAACAAAAATTATGTCATGGATAAATATAATACACATTAAGCTCACGCACCTCTCAATTTACAACAAAAATTATGTCATTGATAAATATAATACACATTAAGCTCACGCACCTCTCAATTTACAACAAAAATTATGTCATTGATAAATATAATACACATTAAGCTCACGCACCTCTCAATTTACAACAAAAATTATGTCATTGATAAATATAATACACATTAAGCTCACGCACCTCTCAATTTACAACAAAAATTATGTCATTGATAAATATAATACACATTAAGCTCACACACCTCTCAATTTACAACAAAAATTATGTCATTGATAAATATAATACACATTAAGCTCACGCACCTCTCAATTTACAACAAAAATTATGTCATTGATAAATATAATACACATTAAGCTCACACACCTCTCAATTTACAACAAAAATTATGTCATTGATAAATATAATACACATTAAGCTCACGCACCTCTCAATTTACAACAAAAATTATGTCATTGATAAATATAATACACATTAAGCTCACGCACCTCTCAATTTACAACAAAAATTATGTCATTGATAAATATAATACACATTAAGTTGATGTTTCAAACATAGTGGCCACCTAATTGACCGTGTGAGCAGCTTTGATTGCCATGATTGACAACCATGATTTTAACACACACACCTCACAATTTACAACAAAAATTATGTCATGGATGAATATAAAACACATTAAGTTGATGATTCAAACATAGTGCCCACCTAATTGACCGTGTGAGCAGCCTTGATTGTCATGATTGACAACCATGACTTTAACACACGCACCTCACAATTTACAACAAAAATTATGTCATGGATAAATATAATACACATTAAGCTCACGCACCTCTCAATTTACAACAAAAATTATGTCATTGATAAATATAATAAACATTAAGCTCACGCACCTCTCAATTTACAACAAAAATTATGTCATTGATAAATATAATACACATTAAGCTCACGCACCTCTCAATTTACAACAAAAATTATGTCATTGATAAATATAATACACATTAAGCTCACACACCTCTCAATTTACAACAAAAATTATGTCATTGATAAATATAATACACATTAAGCTCACGCACCTCTCAATTTACAACAAAAATTATGTCATTGATAAATATAATACACATTAAGCTCACGCACCTCTCAATTTACAACAAAAATTATGTCATTGATAAATATAATACACATTAAGTTGATGTTTCAAACATAGTGGCCACCTAATTGACCGTGTGAGCAGCTTTGATTGCCATGATTGACAACCATGATTTTAACACACACACCTCACAATTTACAACAAAAATTATGTCATGGATGAATATAAAACACATTAAGTTGATGATTCAAACATAGTGCCCACCTAATTGACCGTGTGAGCAGCCTTGATTGTCATGATTGACA
>NC_084621.1:14492932-14532932 GCF_033978795.1 Nerophis ophidion
TTGGCAATTACCCCTTCTAAACAAAAGTTTTGTAAAAACCTGTCACCTTTTTTCAAACATTATCTCCTCTGAGCGCGTCTGTTGTGTCGGCTTCAAACTCGCACAGGAAAGAGATTGAACCCCTCTGATCAAAAGTTGCGCAAAGAGTTTTTCTAACTGCTCCGGTTTTGATTTTACGAGCCTTCAAAGAACAGCTGCGCTGCTGCTGTCTCAAGATGGCCGCTCAAAAGCAGGAAGCACCAGCGTGACCACACAATGCAGAGAGGGTAGGTAATATATGTTGACTGGGTGAAAGAAGGAGGCACCAGTTTGACTCCAGGATACAGAGAAGGTAGGTAAAGTGCGGGTAAAGATATGTAGTCTGGGTGAGGGCAGGAAGCACCAGCATGTATGGGTGAGAGAAAGAAGCACCAGTGTGACCCCAGGATGCAGGGAAGGTAGGTAAAGTGCAGGTAAAGATATGTTAAATGGGTAAAGGCAGGAAACACCAGCAAAAATCAGTCCCGTCCATCGCTGCTTGCAGCTTTAATTATTATTATTACTTTTGTAATGGAGGCCTTAACTTTTGTAGGAATAAAAATACAAACCATGTCACACGGCATTCCCATTATTCCTTGCCGCGTCTTTTCAAAGCCGATTAAAAAAGCGACGAGGGAGGCCGGCTCATCCTCGGCCCGAGGCGGGTTATTTACATTTCGCCGGCACGCGCGGCGAATCCCTAATTCGCCCGCCGCTACCACATAACAAGGCGGCGTCCTCGTACTTTCACACATGAGCGCTTAACGGCTCTCGGTTAACATCCTGTGGGACTCTCCTCATTACACCGTGTGGTCAAGTCTTGACAGGTCGCGACGAGTCTCATCAGCACTCCTACGTCGCCGGGAGACGCTCGACCACGTGGCGAGAGAGGGAGTGATTCTAATGAGATCCACAGAAGAACATAACCCGAACTGAGATGTCTGAATTATTCGGGGATTGCCGCGATGAGTAAGTTGGGAAACCAACCATGAGGAGAACGAATGTGTGTTTTCTTTGCACACATGCTAGTAAAAAAAAAAGAATAAATAAATAAAAATCGAGCGTGTGTCCTTGCCACCGTCATGCTTTGCTATTTTGTTTACAACATGACTGCGCCTGTTCTCTCGCGGTCAGAAAAAAAAACAAAAGTGTTGATGACACAGCTTTGCAACAGTTGATATTCTAGTTTCGAGCATGTTTTACTCAATATAGGTCAACAAATCTCAGCAACAAGCTGTAATATCTTACTGACATCATTTAGGACCAAAACCCTTAAAAAAAGTAAAACACTGTAACATAAAATCTGCTTAATGAGAAGAATTATCTAATCAGACAGAAAATGAAGCATTTAAGTCTCACCTTAAAACTCATTTGTATACTCTAGCCTTTGAAAAGACCTCCTTTTTAGACCAGTTGATCTGCCGCTTCTTTTCTTTTTCTCAACTGTCCCCCCTTCCCTTGTGGAGGGGGTCCGGTCCGATGACCATAGATGAAGTACTGGCTGTCCAGAGTCGAGACCCAGAATGGACCGCTCGCCTGTGTATCGGTTGGGGAAATCTCTACAATGCTGATCCGCCTCCGCTTGGGATGGTTTCCTGTGGACGGGACTCTCGCTGCTGTCTTGGATCCGCTTTGAACTGAACTCTCGCGGCTGTGTTGGAGCCACTATGGATTGAACTTTCACAGTATCATGTTAGACCCGCTCGACATCCATTGCTTTCGGTCCCCTAGAGGGGGGTGTTCCCCCACATTTGAGGTCCTCTCCAAGGTTTCTCATAGTCATCATTGTCCCACTGGGTGTGAGTTTTCCTTGCCCTTATGTGGGTTCTTCCGAGGATATCGTAGTCGTAGTGGTTTGTACAGTCCTTTGAGACATTTGTGATTTAGGGCTATATAAATAAACATTGATTGATTGATTGAAGTATCGGATCATATCGTCCTGCATCTAAAATAAGCAAATATCACCCTTATTTGAGATATTTCATCTTACTTACATTTCAGTTTTTGCAGTGTAGCAAAACCTGCTCTTTTTAGTGCGACTAAACACACTCCACATATTACTACTACCGTATTTCCTTGAATTAAACAAGTTGAAAAACGTATTCAGGTCTTACCATTTAGTGGTCAATTGTACGGAATATGTACTGAACTGTGCAATCTACCAATAAAAGTTTCAATCAATCAATCAATCAATGGAACGATTCCTGGGTGTTGTTGATAAATGGCTTTCGCTTTGCATAGCAGAGTTTTAACTTGCACTTACAAATGTAGCAACAAACTGTACTTACTGACAGTGTTTTTTTTAAGTGTTCCTGAGCCCGTGTGGTGATATCCTTTACACACTGATGTCGCTTTTTGATGGAGTACCGCCTGAGAGACCGAAAGTCATTGGCTTGCGGCTTACGTGCAGTGACTTCTCCAGATTCTCTGAACGTTTTTGATGATTTTACGGACCGTAGATGGTGAAATCCCTAAATTCCTTACAATAGCAGGTTGAGAAATGTTGTTCTTAAACTGTTTGACAATTTTCTCACACATTGTTTTCAGAAAGTTTTAACCCTCGCCCCGTCCTTGTTTGTGAATGACTGAGCATTTCATGGGAGCCGTTTTTATACCCAATCATGGCACCCACCTGTTCCCAATCAGCCTGTTCACCTGTAGGATGTTCCAAATAAGTGTTCAATGAGCATTTCTCGAATTTTCTCATTCTTTTTTGCCACATGTGCCATATTTAATAAACACCCGGCAGGCATCAAATTCCAAATGAGCTATTATTTGCGAAAAAAAAATTTTTTTTTCAGTTTGAACGTTAAGTATCTTGTCTGTGTAGTCTATTTAATTGAATAAAAGTTGAAAAGTATTTGCAGATCATTGTATTTGAGGTGGCGACTTGTCCAGGGTGTACGCCGCCTTCCGCCCGATTGTAGCTGAGATAGGCACCAGGGAATAAGCGGTAGAAAATGGATGGACGGATGTATTCGTCATGATCTGTGGTCTGGATCATGTCATTTTCTGTTAGTTTTAAGACTCCATTAGTTCCTGTTTTTGTGCTCCTTGTTTGTTTTAGTTTCCACGGCAACTTATTAGTTTCACCTGCCTCTGGTGTTCGGGACACGCACCTGCTCTAATCAAGAGCAGGTGTCTTTGCCAATCAGTCGGGCTGGTGGCATTACTTAATTCCTGCTGCTTGTTCCATGTTTGATTCCACGATTTTGCTATTTGCTCCATGCCACAGTTTGGTTAGTTGTTTCATTTCTATAGTTTTATGTTCGAAGTTTTTGCCTTAGCTTCCACCTGCGATTGGCACGCTTGCCTTCGGGTTGTTGTCGGTTTTTTGTACCTTTTTGAGTATTGGGAAATAAATATGTTCCTACCTTTACGCCTTGTCCGGAATAGTTCGATTGCATCCCGGGAGAACAAACCCCGTCTTGAAAGTATTCTGTTTATATTTACACAACAAGCCAACTTCAATGGGTTAGTTTTTTAAAGATGTACACATTTCAATACGTTTTTATGTCTAATGTAAAAGTACTAATGGGCATATTTTAATATTAAATAATCTTTGCCTGATTATAATTGGAGTAATTGAAGCAGAGGTGAAGAAATGACCACCTGGTAACCTCCTGGATCATGCTGTTATGTATTCTGTCTGATCATTAAAAGGCATCAAACTGCATTTTAAATAAGCCGGCCCGACTACAGCCTGGGCATTAAAATTGGGTGAAACTATACGTGGTTATTTACAGTATGTCACAGCAGCACTGGCAAAGCTTAAGTGTGTTTATTATTATTTTTTTTTGGGCAAGGAGGGCACTCAAAGGAAAACAGGGGGCCTGCAAAAACTGAAATCCAAGTAAGATTGAATATCTCAAATAAGGCTAATATTTGCCTATTTTCTGCCTGATAAGATCATTCTTCTCACAAAGCTGATTTGATGTTAGCGTGTTTTACTTGTTTTCAGGAAAGGGTCTCAAACTCAATTTACCCGGACTGGATGCAGGAAAATATTTCAAAAAAAATATATATTTCTAAATGTCTTTTATTATTATCATGTCACGCACCCGTCTCACGTTTTGCATCCGCACACCTGTCACTAATCATGTCAATTTTTTCAAAGCGAAAGTTGCCAGGATTCACGCTGCTTGTTTCATAGTTCCATGCCAAGTAAGTTTTTGTTTGTTGTTCATAGTTTCTGCCTTTGTGCAAGTTTTGTTTCATTCGTCAAGTTTGTTCTCCGCCATTCCGCGCGCCTTTTGTTTGCAGTTATAGTGCCTGCTCCAACTTTCCTTTGCATTCCGGAAAAACAAACCCTAAAGTCCACGTTCTGACACATATACAGTCTCTAAGGCAAAATTGCATTGTAAAGTATCCATTAGTATAAGCATAAGTAAGATGGTTAAAAATAAATTGGTTTGTGTTTTTCTTTAGTAGACATATTTTAGTTTTATTTAACATTTTACACTACAAAATAAAAGCATGCATGATTCCTGCTGATCAAGGATGCATTTCAGTATTCTCTCAGAATGAAGCAGTTATATGTATGCTATGTTGTCCCTATAATATTGCTGATGTGTAGCTAGTTGAGCCATATAAAAACAAAAACACAGTCAAGGATATCGTATTTCCTTGAATTGTCGCCGGGGCGCTAATTAACTTAAAACCTCTTCTCACTCCAGCGCTTACCAAAGGCATGCGGTAAATTTAGGCATGCGCTTATAAATTTGAGTGTTATGTAAGCACATTTAATAAAAAAAAACGTTATGGTCTTACCTTTACTTATAAATGAAGTCCATGCACAGCTCCTTCTGGTCAAAAGCATCAATAACTTGTTTATAGAAGTCTTCCTTATCTTTCTTCAGTTTCTAAAAGTCTCTGCGTCTCAATGGAGATCTTCCTTTATTACCTCCTGCTTCCATTGAAAGTCCAGTTTAGAAAACTGTTTTATTTTAGATATGTAATCCTCCATGTTAAAAGTCCAAGCTTGAGAAAAAATAAACGATCGCTGTTCACTCTTGCTGCTTGTTGTCACTTCTTCTGCAGCCGAGTAGTCGCAAGAAGGATCACTAGCGCCCTCTACCACCAGGAGGCGGGAGTCATTTAATGACTCATATTTGACACACGCAGCTACGGTATATTAATAAAACATAGCTGCTTACTGTTCTTTTTAGCATATTCAATAGCTTGGACCTTAAATCTTACTGAATAGCTCTTAATGTTGCGATCTGCTGCTCAGATCTTCACATATTTGTTTTTTCACTTTCAGTCTGACCCGTTTATTTCCTGTTTTTGTCCATCACTATGGTTACACATCAGTTCACCTGCTGCTCACGCCCCGCACACCTGCTACAGATAATCACCGTCACTTTATAAGCCGTCCTCTTTTGTTTGTTCAGCCTGGGTTCATGATTTGCTTTTCACGCAACAAATTACGCCTGCACTCTATATCGTATGTATATTCTCGCTAAGCTTTTCACGCTAGCCATTCGTTGTTCATTCCAGTTCTCATGCTGAAGTTTTTGTTTTACTGTTTTATGTGCCTACGTGCCAGTTTATTTCTCATTGTTGTATATCCTAGCTTTTATGCTAGCGTCTTTTGTTTGTTTTATTCTACTAGCACTAGCATTTTTGTTATATAGCTCTTTTTGTTATTTAAATAAATTTTGTATATCTTACCTTTGCTGTGTTCACTTGACGCATCCTCGAGGGAATCGAACCCGACATCACAATGCCGAACAGGCGTAACACTTAATCTTCTTCCCTTTATGCGATTTCAAATGATTGAAATCAGCCTCCTCCATTTTGAAAATGATGACAGGTGAAGTGTCACTCGTGACGTGACGAGTTTGACCCGGTGAAAATTCTAGGCATATGCTAATTATTTGGCGAAACGAGTTCGACCCGGCGGAAATTCTAGACATGCGCTAATAAAAATAATATTTTGCGAAACGAGTTTGACCCGGCAGTAATTCTAGGCAGGCGCATACTATATACCCGGCGGCAATTCAAGGAAATACGGTATATTACATCGTGATAAAGTCAGAAAAAAAAGGGCTACACACTGATATTTGACTATGTTGCAATATTATGAGGATTTATAGTTTTTTTTTTTAGGGGGCATTGATCTAAGGAGCCAAAATGTGGGATTGTACTGTGATCTGAAGCAGATCTGATGGAAGACAAATGTCCCTCCTAATGCAGGCGAATCAGTCCTCCCCCATTCATTTAGTTTCATGGATGAGTTATTCAATAATTCACCGGGCGATATTTGCCGGCAAATGAATCCTCATTCAATGTGACAGGGAGAATCAAAATATTGCTCAGCAGGTAATTAGGATGTAATTATTGGTCTTTTTTGGTCAACCTGTGGCGCAAAGTCACATCCATCAGGTTTGTATCTGCCTGCTGAGGACAGCAAGATGACCCTGAAAAATAGTATTGTATGAATTTCCATACGAGTGGGAAATTTTATTAGACATAAATATAAACGCAATACAATAACTTGCAAATCCTTTTCAACCCATATTCAGTTGAATATGCTACAAAGACAACATTCAAACTGATAAACATTTTTGTTGTTGCAAATAATCATTAACTTTAGAATTTGATGCCAGCAACACGTGACAAAGTAGTGGGGAAAGGTGGCAATGAATACTGATAAAGTTGAGGAATGCTCATCAAACGCTTATTGGGAACATCCCACAGGTGTGCAGTGTCACGCCTGTAAGTTATGTTTCGGTCATGATATGTTTAGTTTTTGGACATTCAGTCACATTTTGCACTTCCTGGTTTTGTTTGTTTCCATCCATCCATCATCTTCCGCTTATCCGAGGTCGGGTCGCGGGGGCAGCAGCCTAAGCAGGGAAGCCCAGACTTCCCTATCTCCAGCCACTTCGTCTAGCTCTTCCCGGGGGATCCCGAGGCGTTCCCAGGCCAGCCGGGAGACATAGTCTTCCCAACGTGTCTTGGGTCTTCCCCGTGGCCTCCTACCAGCTGGACGTGCCCTAAACACATCCCTAGGGAGGCGTTCGGGTGGCATCCTGATCAGATGCCTGAACCACCTCATCTGGTTCCTCTCGATGTGGAGGAGCAGCAGCTTTACGTTGAGTTCCTCCCGGATGGCAGAGCTTCTCACCCTATCTCTAAGGGAGAGCCCCGCCACCCGGCGGAGGAAACTCATTTCGGCCGCTTGTACCCGTGATCTTATCCTTTCGGTCACAACCCAAAGCTCATGACCATAGGTGAGCATGGGAACGCAGATCGACCGGTAAATTGAGAGCTTTGCCTTCCGGCTCAGCTCCTTTTTCACCACAACGGATCGATACAACGTCCGCATTACTGAGGACGCCGCACCGATCCACCTGTCGATCTCACGATCCACTCTTCCCCCACTCGTGAACAAGACTCCTAGGTACTTGAACTCCTCCACTTGGGGCAGGGTCTCCTCCCCTACCCGGAGATGGCACTCCACCCTTTTCCGGACGAGAACCATGGACTCGGACTTGGAGGTGCTGATTCTCATTCCGGTTTGTTTCCATGTCAACTCATTAGTTTTCACCTGTCACGTCCCTGTTCTCAGCCTCACACCTGTTTTCACTAATGATCATAGCTATTTAAGTCACTCTTTTTCTTGTCTTCGTCCTGGGATCTTCTCACATGCGCACGCACCCTACCCATGCTGTACCTCCTTCAAGTCCTTGTCCATAGTTCCATGCCGTGTACGTTTTTTGTAGTTATGCCATCGTGCTAGTTTTGTTTATAGTTTATTATATTCATGCCATCATGCTGTTTCTGTTCATAGTTCATTCATGCCAATCGAGCAAGTGTTTTTGTTTCACGTTTGTACTGTTTAGCCAAGTTTCTTCCTCCATTGTGAGCGCTTTTTCTTGTTTGTTTGTTTATTAAATAAACAACCATGTACTCACATCCACGCCTCGCTTGTGTAGATCCTCATCTGCATCGAAGAAACAATCCGCGTCCAAGCCATGTTGTGACATGCAGGCTAGTTGGGAACAGGTGGGTGCCATGATTGGGTATAAAAACAGCTTCCCAAAAAATGCTCAGTCTTTCACAAGAAAGGATGGGTCAAGGTACACCCCTTTGTCCACAACTGCGTGAGCAAACAGTCAAACCGTTTAAGAACAACGTTTCTCAAAGTGCAATTGCAAGAAATTTAGGGATTTCAACATCTACGGAAATTCGAGGCAGGCGCATACTATATACCCGGCGGAAATTTCAAGGAAATACGGTATCTTGTCTTCGCAGTCTAGTCAACTGAATATAAGTTGAAAAGGATTTGAAAATCATTGTATTCTGTTTTTATTTACCATTTACACAACGTGCCAACGCCACCACGGTCCGTGGTGGCGTTGGCAAAAATCAACAGGAAGTTTGCCATTCCCCGTCAAAACAAAAGTTTTGTAGAAACACTCACCCTTGCCTCTTTGAGCTGTAATTTAACCGCCTTAAAATGCTTCAAAACTCACCAAACTGGACACACACATCAGGACTGGCTAAAATTGCGATCTAATAAAAAAAAATAAACCCAACCCCAAAACTCAAAATTGCGCTCTAGCGCCCCCTAGTAAGAAAAAACAGACAAAACTGTCTGTAACGTCCAGTAGGAATGTCATAGAAACATGAAACAAAAACCTTTATGTAGGTCTCACTTAGACCTAGATTTCATAACCTGACATCCTTCAGCAAAAACCAACAGGGAGTTTGCAATTCCCCCTTCAAAACAAAAGTTTTGTAAAAACACTCACCCTTGCTTCTTTGAGCTGTAATTTGACCCTCCTAACATGCTTCAAAACTCACCAAACGGGACACACACATCAGGACTGGCTAAAATTGCGATCTAATAAAAAAAAAAAACCTAACCCCAAAACTCAAAATTGCGCTCAAACGCCCCCTAGAAAGAAAACACAGTCAAAACTGCCTGTAACGTCCAGTAGGAATGTCGTAGAAACATGAAACAAAAACCTTTATGTAGGTCTCACTTAGACCTAGATTTCATAACCTGACATCCTTCAGCAAAAATCAACAGGAAGTTTGCCATTCCCCCGTCAAAACAAAAGTTTTGTAGAAACACTCACCCTTGCCTCTTTGAGCTGTAATTTAACCGCCTTAAAATGCTTCAAAACTCACCAAACTGGACACACACATCAGGACTGGCTAAAATTGCGATCTAATAAAAAAAAATAAACCTAACCCCAAAACTCAAAATTGCGCTCTAACGCCCCCTAGGAATAAAACACTGACAAAACTGCTCCTGGGAAGAAAACACAGACAAAACTGTCTGTAACTTCCGGTAGGAATGTCGTAAAGACATGAAACAAACCACTCTATGTAGATCTCACGTAGACCTACATTTTATTAATTTACATCTTTCAGCAAAAATCAACAGGAAGTTGGCAATTACCCCTTCAAAACAAAGGTTTTGTAAAAACCCGTCACCTTTTTTCAAACAGTATTTCCTCTGAGCACGTTTGTTGTGTCGGCTTCAAACTCGCACAGGAGGGAGATGGAACCCTTCTGATTAAAAGCTGCGGAAAGAGTCCATTTTATTTGCTCTTCCTAAGGACAACATGGAAAAATCCACCGTCCTGTCTTTCCTGTCCCACTGTGCCCCTCAAGCGCTTTTTAATTAGCTCTGACTCGGAGAGCGAGCGCCTCAGAGGTTGCAACGGTGACGGGGAAGAGTCACAAATAAAAAGGAGGGCTGGGTAGTTGACGAGGAGCAGTTTTACCAGACTTTCGCTTCAGAATCTGTTCCCTACCGCAGGACTGGATCCATGCCGACATGAACGTCGGGTTCATCTCCAGGAAGACCAAAAAAAATGTGTCCAATTATTTTAATTTGGCATTCTCCTCGTTCTCTTTTTAGGGACCGAATGTCCCTTTTTGGACGGAGGACCCTATTGAATTTCTAGCGTTTTATTCTTTTTTTTTCTTTATTATTAATCCGCAGCTTTTAGCTGTAATTTGACCCCCTTAACGTGCTTCAAAACTCACCAAATTTGACACACACATCAGGACTGGCAAACATTGCAATTTAATCAAAAAACCCAAAACTCAAAATTGCGGTCTAGCGCCCCCTAGGAAGAAAACACAGACAAAACTGTCTGTAACGTCCAGTAGGAATGTTGTAGAAACATGAAACAAAAACCTTTATGTAGGTCTCACTTAGACCTAGATTTCATAACCTGACATCCTTCAGCAAAAATCAACAGGAAGTTTGCGATTCCCACTTCAAAACAAAAGTTTTGTAAAAACACCCACCCTTGCCTCTTTGAGCTGTAATTTGACCCTCTTAACATGCTTCAAAACTCACCAAACGGGACACACACATCAGGAGTGGCTAAAATTGCGATCTAATAAAAAAAATAAACCTAACCCCAAAACTCAAAATTGCGCTCTAGCGCCCCCTAGTAAGAAAAAACAGACAAAATTGTATGTAACGTCCAGTAGGAATGTCGTAGAAACATAAAATAAAAACCTTTATGTAGGTCTCACTTAGACCTAGATTTCATAACCTGACATCCTTCAGCAAAAATCAACAGGAAGTTTGCCATTCCCCCTTCAAAACAAAAGTTTTGTAGAAACACTCACCCTTGCCTCTTTGAGCTGTAATTTAACCGCCTTAAAATGCTTCAAAACTCACCAAACTGGACACACACATCAGGAGTGGCTAAAATTGCGATCTAATAAAAAAATAAACCTAACCCCAAAACTCAAAATTGCGCTCTAGCGCCCCCTAGGAAGAAAATACAGACAAAACTGTCCGTAACGTCCAGTAGGAATGCCGTAAAAACATGAAACAAAAACCTTTATGTAGGTCTCACTTAGACCTAGTTTTCATTTACTGACATCCTTCAGCAAAAATCAACAGGAAGTTTGCCATTCCCCCGTCAAAACAAAATTTTTGTAGAAACACTCACCCTTGCCTCTTTGAGCTGTAATTTGACCGCCCTAACATGCTTCAAAACTCACCAAACTGGACACACACATCAGGACAGGCTAAAATTGCGTTCTAATAAAAAAAAACCTAACCCCAAAACTAAAAATTACGCTCTAGCGCCCCCTAGGAAGAAAATACAGACAAAACTGTCTGTAACGTCCAGTAGGAATGTCGTAAAAACATGAAACAAAAACCTTTATGTAGGTCTCACTTAGACCTAGATTTTATTTACTGACATCCTTCAGCAAAAATCAACAGGAAGTTTGCAATTCCCCCTTCAAAACAAAAGTTTTGTAAAAACACCCACCCTTGCCTCTTTGAGCTGTACTTTGACCCTCTTAACATGCTTCAAAACTCACCAAACGGGACACACACATCAGGACTGGCTAAAATTGCGATCTAATAAAAAAAAAATAACCTAACCCCAAAACTCAAAATTGCGCTCAAACGCCCCCTAGAAAGAAAACACAGTCAAAACTGCCTGTAACTTCCGGTAGGAATGTCGTAGAGACATGAAACAAACCACTCTATGTAGATCTCACTTAGACCTACATTTTATTAGTTTACATCTTTCAGCAAAAATCAACAGGAAGTTGTCAATCACCCCTTCAAAACAAAAGTTTTGTAAAAACCCGTCACCTTTTTTCAAACATTATCTCCTCTGAGCGCGTTTGTTGTGTCGGCTTCAAACTCGCACAGGGTAGAGATGGAACCTTTCTGATTAAAAGTTGCAGAAAGAGTTTTTCTGCATTGTATGGTCACCAGCGTGACCACACAATGCAGAGAAGGTAGGTAATGTGCGGGTAAAGATATGTTGACAGGGTGAAAGGAGGAGGCACCATTTTGACACCAGGATACAGAGAAGGTAGGTAATGTGCGGGTAAAGATATGTTGACTGGGTGAAAGAAGGAGGCACCAGTGTGACCCCAGGATGCTGAGAAGGTAGGTAATGTGCGGGTAAAGATATGTTGAACGGGTAAAGGCAGGAAACACCAGCAAAAGTTGGTCCTGTCCATAACTGCTTGCAGCTTTAATTATCCTTGTTTTCCTGCTCCACTTTTATGTTTGTACTGCATGAACCGCCACTCATTTTAGCTTCGTAGTAAACTTGCCTTTGTGTGACTGTTGACGTCGGTGGACGGATGATGACCATTTTTACCCAAAATACACTGGGGGACGATACCGTCCATCCACTTGGACATATGCACGTCGTAAAAGTGAAATGTGAGACTAAAAATAAAGTCAGTCGTACGGCGCAACATTGAATTCCATATTTTACATCCACTAAATCAATAAAATCAGTCGGTAAAATTTTTCAAAACCATGACTCATCCGGACTCGTGGAACCTATAAGGAAAGGGTGTCCAAAGTGCGCCCCGGGGGCCATTTGTATCCCGCGGTTAATTATTTACCGGCCCGCCACACATTCTGCAAAAATTGCAAAGTAAATAGTATTCCAAAAAATAAAAATTAAAAAAGTGGAATGAGTTGAAATCTAACGACAAAAAGTTGCAATGTTGACACAAAGCTCCCATTTATGTGTTGTGTCCGTTTATTTTTTTTTTTTTTTTGCCATTGCTCCAAAAAAATAAACACAAAAAAATCGATGTTATAATGAATTATTACTTAAAATATGTTTTTTAAAAATGTTTTATGTGTAAAAAAAATATTGCATATATTGTGTGGTTCCCTATAAAAACAAAGTTTTATTTGACAAAAGAGCATAAAACTAAATAATTGTTTACAACAAATATATCTGAAGTAGATCTCGTAATTTAAGTGTTAAAAGTAAAAAAAAATACAAATAAAACTGTATCACTTTATGAGTGGGGGACCTTTTGGATCTCAAATATATTTAGTAGGATTTTATTGAACTATTCACTGTGATTACTCAAAAATATTAAATCATTAAAAACAATGGTGTCCTGCATTATTGATCTTTGAGGGCTTTAATGACTAAATACTGCATATTTCAGTTTTACTATAAAAAACAAAGTTGTCTGGGATGGGAAGTCCGAGTCCAAAGGGTGGAGTGCCATCTCCGGGTTGGGTAGGAGATCCTGCCCCAAGTACCTCGGAGTCTTGTTCACGAGTGAGGGAAGAGTGGATCATGATGTCGACAGGCGGATCGGTACGGCGTCTTCAGTAATGCGAACCCTGAATCGATCCGTTGTGGTGAAGAAGGAGCTGAGCCGGAAGGCAAAGCTCTCAATTTACCGGTCAATCTACATTCCCATCCTCACCTATGGTCACGAGCTTTGGGTTATGACCGAAAGGATAAGATCACGGGTACAAGCGGCCAAAATGAGTTTCCTCCGCCGGGATGCCACCCGAACGCCTCCCTTATTTCAGCAAGACAATGCCAAGCCACGTGTTACAACAGCGTGGCTTCATAGTAAAAGAGTGCGGGTACTTTCCTGGCCCGCCTGCAGTCCAGACATGTCTACATGGAAAATGTGTGGCGCATTATGAAGCGTAAAATACGACAAAAAGACCCCGGACTGTTGAACGACTTAAGCTCTACATCGAGCGAGTATGGGAAAGAATTCCACTTTCAAAGCTTCAACAATTAATTTCCTCAATTCCCAAACGTTTATTGAGAGTTAAAGGGGAACATTATCACAATTTCAATAGGGTTAAAAACAATAAAAATCAGTTCCCAGTGGCTTGTTTTATTTTTTGAATTTTTTTTCAAAATTTTACGCCTCCCGGAATATTCCTAAAAAGAGCTTTAAAGTTCTTGATTTTCCCTATTTGTGATGCGACTATCCATTTCCCTGTGACGCCTTATAGGGCTGCCAATACAAACAACATGGCGGTTACCACAGCAAGATGTAGCGACATTAGCTCGGATTCAGACTCGGATTTCAGCGGTTTAAGCGATTCAACAGATCACGCATGTATTGAAACAGATGGTCGGAGTATGGAGTCAGATAGCGAAAAAGAAATTGAAGAAGAAATTGAAGATATTGAGCGAATAGCTATTGACGCTATTCGGACATAGCGTGGGTGTACCTAATGAAGTGGCCCATAGCATGGCTGCCTTATTAGCATCGCCGGTAAAATGTGCGGACCAAACGATCAGGACTTTCGCATCTTGTGACACTGGAGCAACTTAGATCCGTCGATTGGTAAGTGTTTGTTTCGCATTAAATGTGGGTATCTAGTTTCAAATGTACATACAGCTAGCGTAAATAGCATGTTAGCATCGATTAGCGTAGCATGTAAGCATCAATTAGCTGGCAGTCATGCCGTGACCAAATATGTCTGATTAGCACATAAGTCAACAACATCAACAAAACTCACCTTTGTGATTTTGTTGACTAAATCGTTGCTAATGCATCTGCAGGTTATCCATACATCTCTGGGCCATGTCTGTCTTAGCATCGCCGGTGAAATGTGAAGACACTCTGGTACATTCAATGGGGGTCTGGCGGAAGATTTCTTGCCAGTGGTGCAACTTGAATCCCTCCCTGTTAGTGTTGTTACACCCTCCGACAACACACCGACGAGTCATGAGGTCTCCAAGGTTCCAAAAAAAAGTCGAAAAAACAGAAATTAACAGAGCTGAGACCCAATGTTTACAATGGGTTGAAAATGAAAATGGCGACTGTATTACATTCTGACGTCATCCCCTCCAGGGCGATAAACAGAAAGGCGTTTAATTCGCCAAAATTCAATCATTTAGTGTTCGGAAATCGGTTCAAAAAATACATAGTCTTTTTTCTGCAACATCAAGGTATATATTGACGCTTGCATAGGTTTGGTGATAATGTTCCCCTTTGAAAGAAAATGTGACGTAACACAGTGGTGAACATGCCCTTTCCCAACTACTTTGGCACGTGTTGCAGCCATGAAATTCTAAGTTACTTATTATTTGCAAAATAAAATAAAGTTTATGAGTTTGAACATCAAATATGTTGTCTTTGTAGCATGTTTAACTGAATATGGGTTGAAAAGGATTTGCAAATCATTGTATTCCGTTTATAAGCCTGGCTTTCAGCTAACTTCCTGAGTCTAAAGGAAGACAAAACAGAAGTTATGTTGTTCGGTCCAAGTCGCTCTCCCTCCCCCAACGTTGACCTCGGCACTCTGACCCCGTATCTCAGCGACTGTGTCACAAACCTGGGGGTAAAGTTCGACTCGGATTTTAAATTCGAAAAACAAATCAAAAGCGTCGTTCAAAAAAAGCTTTCATCAATTACGCCAAATAGCGAAAGTGAAACCGCTTCTCTCAGGACATGATCTCGAGAAATTAATTCACGCCTTTATCTGGAATCGTTTAGACCAGGGGTGCCCATTACGTCGATCGCGAGCTACCAGTCGACCGCGGGGGGTGTGTGCACATCACTTGTGCACGCCAGCTTTCCGAGACTCTTATTTTGTTAGCGCAGGCAGCATGAAGCAGGGCTTTTATTGTGGAGATAGGAAATGTGCAGTCGGCCTTTAGAGTTTTGACGGAAGGGACGGCGCGAAAGTCTGTTGAAATAAAAAGTGTTTCTCGCCTTCCTCTCTGTCATTTTTTCATAATAATGAACTGGCAGCAGCCAGCGTCATTTCACAAGACCCTCGGGTGCCGTGAATGTCAATCAAGCAAGCTACGGAATTTGCCGCCAATGTTTTTCTTGTAAAGTGTATGGAAGCTGGATGAATTAGATGCCAAAAACCAAGCACTTTCATGTGGTATTGTACAGAAAGGACAACTTTTTTTCTCCTCCATTTGAAAATGTGGGCGTTATCATCATTACTGTCTGATTCCAATCAATGCAAGTCATCAGAATCAGGTAATACACCAACTTATATTCTTGTCTTCGTGAAAGAAAGACATCTATATGTGTTACACATGCTTGTATTATCATTAAACGCATTTAACATGTTTACAAAAATGTCTCTTTCATAAATAAATAAATATAAATTATATATATAAATGAGGTAGATCCCCTCGAGCTGGTCAATTGAAAAGTAGCTCACCTGCAGAAAAAGTGTGGGCACCCCTGGTTTAGACCATGGGTGTCAAACTCCGGCCCGCGGGCCAAATTTGGCCCTCCGTGTAATTTCATTTGGCCCTTGAAGCAATATCAAATTAACATTAGAGCTGGCCAGCCGCTTTAACACCACATTCACCGCTAATACTCATACTTGTCAACCATCCCAATTTTCCCGGGAGACTCCCGAAGTTCTGTGCCCCTCCTGAATTTCTCCCGTTTTCCACCCGGACAATAATATTAGGGGCGGGCTGTAAAAGCACTGCTTTTGGCGTTCTCTACATGTCGCCACGTCTGCTTTTCTTCCATAAAAACGGTGTGCCGGCCCCACTCCAATAATATCAATCAATCAATGTTTACTTATATAGCCCTAAATCACTAGTGTCTCAAAGGGCTGCACAGACCACTACGACATCCTCGGTAGGCCCACATAAGGGCAAGGAAAACTCACACCCAGTGGGACATCGGTGACAATAATGACCCAGTGGGATGTCGGTGACAATGATGACTATGAGAACCTTAGAGAGGAGGAAAGCAATGGATGTCGAGCGGGTCTAACATGATACTGTGAAAGTTCAATCCACAATGGATCCAACACAGTCGCGAGAGTCCAGTCCAAAGCGGATCCAACACAGCAGCGAGAGTCCCGTTCACAGCGGAGCCAGCAGGAAACCATCCCACGCGGAGGCGGATCAGCAGCGCAGAGATGTCCCCAGCCGATACACAGGCAAGCAGTACATGGCCACCGGATCGGACCGGACCCCCACAAGGGAGAGTGGGACATAGAAGAAAAAGAAAAGAAACGGCAGATCAACTGGTCTAAAAAGGGAGTCTATTTAAAGGCTAGAGTATACAAATGAGTTTTAAGGTGAGACTTAAATGCTTCTACTGAGGTGGCATCACGAACTGTTACCGGGAGGGTATTCCAGAGTACTGGAGCCCAAACGGAAAACGCTCTATAGCCCGCAGACTTTTTTTGGGCTTTGGGAATCACTAATAAGCCGGAGTCCTTTGAACGCAGATTTCTTGCCGGGATTATATGCGGCTCATGCACACACACAAGTGTATGCAAGGCATACTTGGTCAACAGCCATACAGGTCACACTGAGGGTGGCTGTATAAACAACTTTAACACTGTTACAAATATGCGCCACACTGTGAACCCACAGCAAACAAGAATGACAAACACATTTCGGGAGAACATCTGCACCGTGACACAACATAAACACAACCGGACAAATACCCAGAACCCCTTGCATCTCTAACCCTTCCGGGACGCTACAATATACACCCCCGCCCCAACTCAAACCCGCTGCCGAAAAAAGGCATTACATTTGTGTTTTTATTTAATTTGATATGCCATTGATATTTTTTTAATTATTATTATTTGAAACTGGATTTTACATGTGACTATAAAGTCATATAAGCCTTGCTTGGTCAATATTCAATGCAAAACTTGTTTGGGTCCTTATTAAAGGGTTAATTTGTTCAACCTCGGCCCGCGGCTTTGTTCAGTTTTAGATTTTGGCCCACTCTGTATTTGAGTTTGACACCCCTGGTTTAGACTACTGCAATGCCCTGAATGTAGGCATCAGCCAGGCCTGCAGGTGGTCCAGAACTCTGCTGCTCGTCTGCTAACACAGACCGGCAGACGTGAGCACATCACCCCTATATTAGCGTCCCTTCACTGGCTCCCTGTGCGTTATCCAATCAATTTCAAACTCCTATTTGTTTTTAAATGTCTAAACAACCAACATATCTCTCCGACCTCCTTCAGCGTTACTGCCCGACTCCATCCCTAAGATCAGCCGATCAGCTGCTACAGACGGTCCCTGACAGAGCTTTCGCCACTGCTGCTCCCCAGCTCTGGAACTACCTACCTCTGAGAGTTAGACAAGCCTCCTCTCGACCTCTTTTTAAATCTCTCTTAAAGACATACTTTTATTCCTTGGCTTTTAACACTGAGTGATATCCATCCTGCAATGGCGCCCCATTATACACCTGCTGTGAACCTGTTTTTATGTTTTATTTTTTATTTTTTTTCATCATGTTTTGTTTGTTTTGTGTTGTTTTCTCGGTCCTCGTATTATCTTTTAACCTGTCCATTGTACAGCACTTTGGCTACCCCTGTGGAAAATGTTAATGTGTTTTATAAATAAAGTTGATTTGGTTTGATTTGATTTAACACAGGGCTTCACGGTGGCATAGGGGTTAGCGCGTCTGCCTCACAATACGAAGCTCCTGCAGTCCTGGGTTCAAATCCAGCCTCGGGATCTTTCTGTGTGGAGTTTGCATGTTCTCCCCGTGAATGCGTGGGTTCCCTCCGGGTACTCCGGCTTCCTCCCCCTTCCAAAGACATGCACCTGGGGATAGGTTGATTGGCAACACTAAAATTGGCCCTAGTCTGTGAATGTGAGTGTGAATGTTGTCTAACTGTGTTGGCCCTGTGATGAGGTGGCGACTTGTCCAGGGTGTAACCCGACTTCCGCCCGATTGTAGCTGAGATAGGCGCCAGCGCCCCCCGCGACCCCACAAGGGAATAAGCGGTAGGAAAATGGATGGATGAATGGATGATTTAACACAATTTCCCAACTCATATGGAAACAGGGTTTGTGTCTGTGGTTGGGCTCTATTGTCCATCAAATACGTTAAGTGTAAAAGGTAGCGAAGAAAAACAAAAGATTCAGTCAGCCTTCAAGTTGAAGTCGTCCCTCAGCATCATGCCTTGAGAACAATAATGTCACACGCCTCCCAGCATGCGTATGCCTTAATGATGTCTAACGCGGGCTGACAGCTGGGGCCATATCTCTCCTCTCCAAAGGGGGGCTTCCTTCGCCGCCACACGAGCAGCACGGTGGCGGTGACGGTGGTGGCGGGCGACGAGTGACAGTTAGCTGTAGAGACTTTAGTGCGGTGGCGGTGCAGTGTTTTGTCTAAGGCTGGCATCTGACAGACCGCAGCGCAGGGCCTGAGGTCAGGAATAGTCTTGACTAGTAAAGCCGTCCAAGAGCTTGTGACAGCTCAACACTTAAGTCGAGCGGACAGAGTCAGACCGGGAGCGTCGTCCGACCCTCCTAATTTGTACTTAACCTCTACGTTATGTCATATTTTATATTTGTTTACCTCTTTTTCTAATCTCCTGATATTCCTCCCAAATACATGACTTAGTTTTAAACTAAAATAACCCGGTGATACCAGGGTTTTCTTTACAGTATATGAAGTCTTTTTAACAAGTTAACTCATGTGATTAATCATTAAATTAAAGCTTCAAGCAGCGATGGACGGGACCGACTTTTGCTGGTGTTTCCTGCCTTTACCCATTCAACATATCTTTACCTGCACATAACCTACCTTCCCTGCATCCTGGGGTCACACTGGTGCTTCTTTCTGTCACCCATTCATGCTGGTGCTTCCTGCCATCACCCTATATCGATATATCGCCCAGCAATGTATCGGCGATATATCGAGTATTTCGATATATCGCCCAGCTCTAAATACGTTAATGAGGAACTCTGGGTTGTTTGTTTGGATAAAATGCTGCGAGGTACCCAGGATTATGATTGTATTGTATTTAGGGCTGGGTGATATATCGAGAGTATAGATATTTCGAGTATATCGATTTATTGCCCAGCTCTAAATACGTTGATGAGAAACTTTTAGTTGGTTGTTTGGATAAGATGCTGCGAGGTACCCAGGATTATGATTGAATTGTATTTAGGGCTGGCTAATATATCGAGTATATCGGCCAGCGATATTTCGGCGATATATCAAGTGTATCGATATATCACCGAGCTCTAAATACGTTAATGAAGAACTCTCGGTTGGTTGTTTGGTTGAAATGCTGCGAGGTACCCAGGATTAGGATTGTATTGTATTGTATTTAGGGCTGGGCGATGTATCGGCGATATATAGAGTATATCGATATATCGCCGAGCTCTAAATATATGTTCATGAGGAACTCTCAGTTGGTTGTTTGGATAAAATACTGCGAGGTACCCAGGATCATGATTGTATTGTATTTAGGGCTGGGCGATATACCGATATATCGAGTATATCGATATATCGCCCAGCAATATATCGGCGATATATCGATATACTCGATATATCGCCCAGCTTTAAATACATTAATGAGGAACTCTGGGTTGGTTGTTTGGATAAAATGCTGCGAGGTGCCCAGGATTATGATTGTATTGTATGTAGGGCTGGGCGATATATCCATATATCGAGAATATCGATATTTCGAGTATATCGATTTATTGCCCAGCTGTAAATACATTGATGAGAAACTTTCAGTTGGTTGTTTGGATAAAATGCTGCGAGGTACCCAGGATTATGATTGAATTGTATTTAGGGCTGGCCGATATATCGAGTATATGGAGAATATCGATATATCGGCCAGCGATATATTGGCGATATATGGAGTGCATCGATATATCGCCGAGCTCTAAATACGTTAATGAGAAATTGTGAAGTGAAGTGAACTATATTTAAATAGCACTTTTCTCTAGTGACTCAAACTCTAGTGAAACCCAATACCCAAGTTACATTTAAGCCAGTGTGGGTGGCACTGGGAGCAGGTGGGTAAAGTGTCTTGCCCAAGGACACAACGGCAGTGACTAGGATGGCGGAAGCGGGAATCGAACCTGCAACCCTCAAGTTGCTAGCACGGCCGCTCTACCAACCGAGCAAAGCCGGTTGGTAGAGCGAGATTCTCAGTTGGTTGTTTGGTTGAAATGCTGCGAGGTACCCAGGATTAGGATTGTATTGTATTTAGGGCTGGGCGATATATCGATGTATCGAGTATATATATATCGATATATCCCTATATCGAGAATATCGATATTTCAAATATATCGATTTATTGTTCAGCTCTAAATACGTTGATGAGAAACTTTCAGTTGGTTGTTTGGATAAAATGCAGCGAGGTACCCAGGATTATGATTGAATTGTATTTAGGGCTGGCTGATATATCGAGTATATGGAGTATATCGATATATCGGCCAGCGATATATCGGCGATATATGGAGTATATCGATATATCGCCAAGCTCTAAATACGTTAATGAAGAATTCTCAGTTGGTTGTTTGGTTGAAATGCTGCGAGGTACCCAGGATTATGATTGTGTTGTATTTAGGGCTGGGCGATATATCGATGTATCGAGTATGTATATCGATATATCAAGAATATCGATTTATCGCCCAACCCTAAATACAATACAATCATAATCCTGGGTTCCTCGCAACATTTCATCCAAACAACCAACCGAGAGTTCCTCATTAACGACAACCGAACCACCCGCCGAGTTTATCGCCAACTGGAATATCAAATGGATTTTCTTTCTGGCCATTAACCCGCCGGCATCAATCCTTCACACTCGCCACATGACTCCACGCTCTCGCGGCGTATGATATTGGCCGAGAGTAGCCCTGTTGAGTTAATCTCTTTTCTGCATGGCTGACCTGCGATGAGGCCACTCTTTCTCTCTCTCTCTCTCGTTTTTTATCTTCAATACAACGCGACCGAGAGACCAGGCGGACACGACCGAAGGCAGTGGTTTTTTTTTCTGGTCACATGTTCTCACAAAATTGCCAGAATCCTGGAACATCAGATGGTTTACCTGAGGCAAAAAAGTGTTTGGCAATCTGTTCCGAGTCACAGTTCGTCATTTGAATTGTTTACAACATGAAGTTGAGGAGAAGGGGGGATCAACACCCCAACCATTGCCCTCTCTCCATCTGTCGGCCCCGATCTTCCGGGGGCTAATTATCCTAATCCCGAGATTCCAGAGTGTCGGTGCGTGCCGAAGTCCCAGGACGCAAACGTTCTGCCTCCCGGTTAAAAAGTGGCAATTAATTACCGCCTGCACGGGTGCTGCTGGTGGGTGGGGGAAAGGATTGGGAGTCCCTGGCAGGTGTGGTAAGGTCTCTCCTGGGGATCTAACAGCAGTTTAGTCGGGTTTTAGACAAAAAAACATTGTTGGAATCGTGGTGAATATTCTGGTAAAAGTTTGATCAAATCACGCCTATACTGGCTTCCTGTGCGACTTCAAAGGTTTTACTACTTAACGTATAAAATACTACACGGTCTAGCTCCATCCTATCTTGCTGATTGTATTGTACCATATGTCCCGGCAAGAAATCTGCGTTCAAAGAACTACAGCTTATTAGTGATTCCCAGAGCCCCCAAAAAATGTGGAGCATTTTCTATTGGGGTTCCAGTACTCTGGAATGCCCTTCCGGTAACAGTTAGAGATGCTACCTTAGTAGAAGCATTTAAGTCCCATCTTAAAACTCATTTGTATACTCTAGCCTTTTAATAGACACCCTTTAAGACCAGTTGATCTGCCGTTAATTTTATTTTCTCTGCTGGAGAAGGGGGCACAGGTCCGGTGGCCAAAAATTAAGTGCTGGGTGTCGGGAGACGGGATTCGGTGTGGACCCCTCGCCTGTACATCGGTTGGGGACATCTCTGCGCTGCTGACCCGTCTCCACTTGTAATGGTCTCCTGCTGAACCCACTATGGACTGGACTCTTACACTATTATGTTAGATCCACTATGGACTGGACTCTCACACTATTATGTTGGATCCACTATGGACTGGACTCTCACTATTATGTTAGATTCACTATGGACTGGACTCTCACACTATTATGTTGGATCCACTATGGACTAGACTCTCACTATTACGTTAGATCCACTATGAACTGGACTCTCACTATTATGTTAGATCCACTATGGACTGGACTCTCACACTATTATGTTGGATCCACTATGGACTGGACTCTCACTATTATGTTAGATTCACTATGGACAGGACTCTCACTATTATGTTAGATCCACTATGTACTGGACTCCCACCATTATGTTAGATCCACTATGGACTGGACTCTCACTCTTATGTTAGATCCACTATGGACTGGACTCTCACTATTATGTTAGATTCACTATGGACTGGACTCTCACTATTAAGTTAGATCCACTATGGACTGGACTTTCACTCTTATGTTAGATCCACTATGGACTGGAGTCTCACACTATTATGTTAGATCCGCTATTGACTGGAGTCTCACTATTACGTTAGATCCACTATGGACTGGACTCTCCCACCATTATGTTAGTCCACTATGGACGAGACTCTCACTATTATGTTAGATCCACTATGGACTGTACTCTCACATTTTTATGTTGGATCCACTATGGACTGGACTCTCACTAATATGTTAAATCCACTATGTAAGGGCTCCCACTATTATGTTAGATCCACTATGAACTGGACTCCCACTATTATGTTAGATCCACTATGGACTGGACTCTCACTATTATGTTCGATCCACTATGGACTGGACTCTCACTATTATGTTAAATCCACTATAGACTGGACTCACACTATTATGTTAGATCCACTATGGACTGGACTCTCACACTTGTATGTTAGATCCACTATGGACTGGACTCTCACTAATATGTTAAATCCACTATGTACTGGACTCCCACTATTATGTTAGATCCACTATGAACTGGACTCCCATTATTATGTTAGATCCACTATGGACTGGACTCTCACTATTATGTTACATCCACTACGGACTGGACTCCCACTAGTATGTTTGATCCACTATGGACTGGACTCTCACTATTATGTTAGATCCACTATGGACTGGACTCCCACTATTATGTTACATCCACTATGGACTGGACTCCCACTATTATGTTACATCCACTATGGACTGGACTCTCACTATTATGTTAAATCCACTATAGACTGGACTCACACTATTATGTTAGATCCACTATGGACTGGACTTTCACACTTTTATGTTAGATCCACTATGGACTGGACTCTCACTATTATGTTAGATCCACTATGAACTGGACTCTCACTATTATGTTAGATCCACTATGAACTGGACTCTCACTATCATGTTAGATCCACTATGGACTGGACTCTCACTATTATGTTAGATCCACTATGGACTAGACTCTCACTATTATGTTAGATCCACTATGTACTGGACTCCCACTATTATGTTAGATCTACTATGGACTGGACTCTCACTATTATGTTAGATCTACTATGGACTGGACTCTCACTATTACATCAGATCCACTACGGACTGGACTCTCACTATTATGTTACATCCACTACGGACTGGACTCCCACTAGTATGTTTGATCCACTATGGACTGGACTCTCACTATTATGTTAGATCCACTATGGACTGGACTCCCACTATTATGTTACGTCCACTATGGACTGGACTCCCACTATTATGTTAGATCCACTATGGACTAGACTCCCACTATTATGTTAGATTCACTATGGACTGGACTCCCACTATTATGTTAGATCCACTATGGACTGGACTCTCACTATTATGTTAGATCCACTACGGACTGGACTCTCACTATTATGTTACTTCCACTACGGACTGGACTCCCACTATTATGTTAGATCCACTATGGACTGGACTCCCACTATTATGTTAGATCCACTATGGACTGGACTCCCACTATTATGTTAGATCCACTACGGACTGGACTCCCACTATTATGTTAGATCCACTATGGACTGGACTCTCACTATTATGTTGGATCCACTATGGACTGGACTCTCACTATTATGTTAGATCCACTATGGACTGGACTCTCACTATATTGTTAGATCCACTACGGACTGGACTCTCACAATATTATGCTAGACCCGCTCGACGTCCATTCCATCCGGTCACCCCTAGAGGGGTGCGGGGTCATATATTTCACCCCGTGTAGAGATTGTTTTTTGTATCATGTCCTGTTTTGTTAACCATGTTTACAATCCATCATGTTTGTGGTCCATCATTTTTGTGCGCATGTCCATTGCATTTCTTTTGGTCACATGCCAGGCATGTCGGTTCAGGGTTCCGCTATGGTCCACAATGTTTTGAGAGCATGTCTGTGTTTTTATCTGTGTTCCTGGAAAATATTCCAGTTTAAAAGTAATTAAAATGTCTACAATAATTCAATGTCAATCAATCAATGTTTATTCAGATAGTGTCTCAAAGGGCTGCACAAACCACAACGACATCTTCGGTACAGAGCCCATATAAGGGCAAGGAAAAACTCACACCCAGTGGGACGTCGGTGACAGTGACAATGACTATGAGAAACCTTGGAGAGGACCGTGGGCAACCCCCCCAGGGGACCGAAAGCAACGGATGTCGAGCGGGTCTAACATGATATTGTGAAAGTCCAATCCATAGTGGATCTAACATAACCGTGAGAGTCCAGTCCAAAGTGGATCCAATATAGTAGCGAGAGTCCTGTCCATAGTGGAGCCAGCAGGAAACCATCCCAAGCGGAGGCGGATCAGCAGCGCAGAGATGTTCCCAACCGATACACAGGCGAGCGGTCCATTATGGGTCCCGACTCTGGACGAGCAGTCCATCCCGGGAACTCGACTCTGGACAGCCAGTACTTCATCCACAAGAAAGAGGGGGACAGAGGAGGAAAAGAAACGGCAGATCAACTGGTCTAAAAAGGGGTCTATATAAAGGCTGGCGTATACAAATGAGTTTTAAGCTGGGACTTAAATGCTTCTTCTGAGGTAGCATCTCAAACGGTTACCGGGAGGGCATTCCAGAGTACTGGAGCCCGAATGGAAAGCGTTTTAGAAATTCTGTCCATAAAAGTTATGACCAGAATCGGTAAAAAGGGCTTCCATATGTATTTATAACAATTCACCACTAAGTGATAATCTTCAGCAACAGACTTCTGGTGATCCACTGCACATATTTGTATTCCAAAACCCATAATCCCACTCCACACAGATCAGTCTTCAGTCAAGTCTGTAGGCAAACACTTCTGTTGTACTCACAGACTCTTTCGCAGCCTTTCTTCTTTCTTTTCTTCCCCCCCCCGACCTTGTACTTCCAGACAATCCGTCTCACTCGGATTCTGCTTGATGCAATACGGGCCTGAACTTGTGTGGCGTGCAGGTAATAGGGGTCATCAGTGATCAGGTGGCTTCGTAGGTAATCAATATGGAGAAGAGCTTAGAGGAGGGGGGAAAACTGCTCCAGTCTCCATAGTACGACTCACAAGAGTTGATTACATTGATGTTTGGTTTTATTCGCGTTGCACTGTAAATAACATGTGTTGTTGGTTTTGTTAAAAAACGTAGCATAGCTAGAATTCCGGACCATAAGCTGCTACTTTTTCCCTACACTTTGATGGATTTAGTTTTTTTGAACCAAACTTTGAGATTTGACATATTTTCGGATGTGTATCCAATGTTGCGGTTATTCCATTGAACACCCTGTGGGGGGGCTTCGAGATCGCCGACAGGTGCGTATATGGCCCACCTGGGCACGTTTATCTGATCAACTGTCACTCTATAAAAGGGGAGCAACCGGGAAGGAAGAGGTTGGAGAAGTTGGAGTTGTTGATGGTGGAAGGGAAAACCCGAGCATGGAAACGGAGACGAGAGTGCGTGGCTGAAAAGGAACCTGAAGAGCGAGACCGTCACGAGAGGCGATTACTGAAAAGCAGAGCAATAAGTTTATTGCAAAATAAACCAAATCACAAAACCGTCGAGCCGGTCATGTCCGTCCTTGGTGGTCCGAAGAACCCGGAGATGCAAGACCTCCACACAATGAGACTACTTGGTGGTTAGAAGAACCCAGAGGTACAAGACCTCCACACACCCTTAGACTACAGAGAGTGTTTAAACCCGAGCATGAGCGAGGACGAGATGGAAACGGAGACGAGAGCTGATGGCTGAAAAGCAACCCGAAGAGCAAGCTCGCCACGAGGGGGGATTGCTGAAAAGCAGAGCGATAAGTTTATTGCTAAATAAACCAAATCACAAAACCGTCGAGCCAGTCATGTCTGTCCTTGGTGGTCCGATGAACCCGGAGGTGCAAGACCTCCACACACCCTTAGACTATTTGGTTGTCCGAAGAACCCAGAGGTGCAAGACCTCCACACACCCTTAGACTACAGTGAGTGTTTAAACCTGAGCACGAGCGAGGGCGAGACAGAAACGGGGAAGAGAGCCAATGGCTGAAAAGCAACCCAAAGAGCGAGACCATCACGAGAGGCGATTGCCGAAAAGTAGAGCGATAGGTTTATTGCAAAATAAATCAAATCACAAAACCGTTGAGCCTGTCAGGTCCGTACTTGGTGGTTCAAAGAACCCGGAGGTGCAAGACCTCCACACACCCTTAGACTACAGTGAGTGTATAAACCAGAGCACGAGCGAAAGCGAGACGGAAACGGAGACGGAGACTAGAGCGGATGGCTGAAAAGCAACCCGAAGAGCGAGACCGTCACGAGAGGCGATTGCTGAAAAGCAGAGAGATACGTTTATTGCCAATTAAGGCAAATCACAAAACCGTTGAGCCTGCCATGTCCGTCGTCCTTGGTGGTTTGAAGAACCCGGAGTTGCGAGACCTCCACACACCCTTAGACTGCAGAGAGTGTTTAAACCCGAGCACAAGTGAGGGCGAGATGGAAAGGGAGACGAGAGCGGATGGCTGAAAAGCCACCCGAAGAGCGAGACTGTCACTAAAGGCAATTGCTAAAAAGCAGAGCGATAAGTTTATTGCGAAATAAAGCAAATCACAAAACCGTCGAGCCCATCATGTCCGTCCTTGGTGGTCCGAAGAACCCGGAGGTGCAAGACCTCAACACACCCTTAGACTACTTGGTGGTCCGAAGAACCCAGAGGTGCAAGACCTCCCCACACCCTTAGACTACAGAGAGTGTTTAAACCTGAGCACGAGCGAGGGAGAGACAGAAACGGAGACGGAGACAAGAGCGGATGGCTGAAAAGCAACCCGAAGAGCGAGACTATCACGAGAGGCAATTGCTGAAAAGTAGAGCGATAGGTTTATTGCAAAATAAATCAAATCACAAAACCGTCAAGCCTGTCATGTCCGTCCTTGGTGGTTCAAAGAACCCGGAGGTGCAAGACCTCCACACACCCTTAGACTACAGTGAGTGTATAAACCAGAGCACGAGCGAAAGCGAGACGGAAACGGAGACTAGAGCGGATGGCTGAAAAGCAACCCAAAGAGCGAGACCGTCACGACAGGCGATTGCTGAAAAGCAGAGCGATAAGTTTATTGCCAAATAAAGCAAATCACAAAACCGTCGAGCCTGCCATGTCCGTCGTCCTTGGTGGTTTGAAGAACCCGGAGTTGCAAGACCTCCACACACACTTAGACTACAGAGAGTGTTTAAACCCGAGCGAGAGCGAGACTGAAACGGAGACGGAGAGGAGAGCAGATGGCTGAAAAGCAACCCGAAGAGCGAGACCGTCACGAGAGGCGATTACTGAAAAGCAGAGCAATAAGTTTATTGCAAAATAAAGCAAATCACAAAACTGTAGAGCCCGTCATGTCCGTCCTTGGTGGTCCGAAGAACCCGGAGGTGAAAGACCTCCACACACCCTTAGACTACTTGGTGGTCCGAAGAACCCAGAGGTGCAAGACCTCCACACACCCTTAGACTACAGAGAGTGTTTAAACCTGAGCACGAGCGAGGGCGAGACAGAAACGGAGACGGAGACGAGAGCGGATGGCTGAAAAGCAACCCGAAGAGCGAGACCGTGGCGAGAGGCGATTGCTGAAAAGCAGAGCGATACGTTTATTGCCAAATATAGCAAATCACAAAACCGTCAAGCCTGCCATGTCCGTCGTCCTTGGTGGTTTGAAGAACCCGGAGGTGCAAGACCTCCACACACCCTTAGACTACAGAGAGTGTTTAAACCCGAGCACGAGTGAGGGCGAGACGGAAACGGAGACGAGAGCGGATGGCTGAAAAAAGAGCGAGCCTGTCAATAAAGGCAATTGCTGAAAAGCAGAGCGATAAGTTTATTGTGAAATAAAGCAAATCATAAAACCGTCGAGCCTGTCATGTTTGTCCTTGGTGGTACGAAGAACCCGGAGGTGCAAGACCTCCACACACCCTTAGACTACTTGGTGGTCCGAAGAACCCAGAGGTGCAAGACCTCCTCACACCCTTAGACTACAGAGAGTGTTTAAACCTGGGCGAGACGGAAACGGATATGAGAGCGGATGGCTGAAAAGCCACCCGAAGAGCGGGACTGTCTCTAAAGGCAATTGCTGAAAAGCAGAGCGATAAGTTTATTGCGAAATAAAGCAAATCACAAAACCGTTGAGCCTGTCATGTTCGTCCTTGGTGGTCCGAAGAACCCGGAGAGGTGCAAGACCTCCACACACCCTTAGACTACAGTGAGTGTTTTATACATTTATGCATATACTAGGGTTATGAATCTTCAGGAACCACGCGATTCGACTCTAAGGATTTGAATCAGGATCAATTTCTTCACTCAATACACTTAAATTTCTACCTCGGAATAAAATAATGTTTGCCTTGGGGCCCTAAAATATGAGCCCTCCTTTAAGGCAACACTTGCCTTGACCTTAAAAAGTTCAAATCCAAAGCTATACTGAAAGCCTATTGCATGATTTTCATCCATTTTCGCTAAAAATCCTAAATGACCTAGTTACAAGTATGGTCTAGAACAGTATATTTATTGAAGTCCGTGGTCCAAAAATAAATCCAGAGTGCTTCAACAAGTTGCTTTGTGTAAATAGTGCCCTCTTGTTGGTCCCGACACCCAAGTCAGTTTGTCAACCCTGAGACTTAGTCCAACCTTCTCGTTGTTTCCTGACATTTCAAACACGGAAAAAAAACGCGCCCTTGTTTTATAAGTTTCTTGTAATGACTTTTTAAAGCCTCACCCTTATGGCCCAAATCCTGACGGTGCTGCCTTTTCAAAGCCTCAGACTTTTTCTTCATCAAACAGCAACAATATGTTTTTGTAGATTAGACTTCATTAACCTTTAAGGCATTCATTCCAAACAATCGATAACGGCGCAGGTAATATAAAGAAATAGTCCCGGTCTCGCCGTGTCCAATCCCGTATTATCAGTCACGGCGACCAGGAAAAAAAAGCTGCGAGCGAGCAGGTTTCCGTCTCACGCAAACACCACTCAGGCTGATTTCGCTTGATTAGCAACGCTTTCCTGGCAGACAGAAGGAACTAATTAGCGTAATCACCTGCCGCGCCGACGCACGTAATTCCCCATCACTGCTTTTAAAGCCAAGCAACTTTGCTTCCTTTCTGCCGGGGAAGTTGATTACACCTCTAAACGACCTTGATGCACTGATAAGCAGGGGTTGGGGGCCCGTCGGAGTCTGCGGCTTTTAGCGGTCCGCATGAATCTTAAACGGGTGCACTTGACTTCCAGAGATGTGATCCCACCTTCACATATCCTCATTAGGATCTCTTTGCTCAACATTACCAGCCTTAAGTGCCTTTAATTGACGGTCATCTCTCTCACGGATGACTTTCCCACTATTCGCTGACAGGCCTTCGCCTTCGTTAGCGTCGCCCACCTTTTATGCCCTGAATTAAATGCAGGCTGATGGATGCTTTTCAATGTGTCTCATCATTTCTTGGCAAATTGTAGCATTGCCTCTTTGTTACTTGGACGTGTCAGACAATTATTTTTTTCCATAGACAGATTTTCCACAAACCCTTCGGTTTTCCATACAAAAATTTGGCACAAACCATTCATTGTTTTCATGACAAATTTGCCACAAACCATTCATCTTTCCATAGACAATTTTGTCACAAAACATTAGTTTTTTCAGAGACAAATTTGCCACAAACATTCATTTTTTGCCATAGCTAAATTTCCCACAAAGCATTTATTTTTTCATAGACAAATTTGCCACAAATCATTCATTTTCCCATTGACAAATTTTCCACAAATCATTCATTCTTCCATAGATAAAATTGCCACAAACCATTAGTTTTTTCATTGACAAATTTGCCACAAACCATTGATTTTTCCAAAGACAAATTTGCCACAAACCATATTTTTTTCCATGGACAGATCTCACACAAACCATTCAATTTTTTCCATTGACAAATTTTCCACAAACCATTCATTTTTTCGGATACGTATAAACCATTTGTTTTTTTAAATGACAAATTTTCCACAAACCATTCATTTTTTTCCATCGACAAATTAGCCACAAACCATTCATCTTTCCATGGACAATTTTGTCGAAAATCCTTATTTGCATGGACAAATTTTCCACAAATCATTCATTCTTCCATGGATAAAATTGCAACAAACCATTAGATTTTTCATACACAAATTTGCCACAAACCGTTGATTTTTCCAAAGACAAATTTGCCACAAACCATATTTTTTTCCATGGACAGATTTGCCACAAACCATTAATTTTTCCGTATATAAACCATTTGTTTTTTTAAATGACAAATTTTCCACAAACCATTTATTTTTCCATTGACAAAATTGCCACAAACCATTAGTTATTTCCACTAACAAATTGCCACAAACCATTAGTTATTTCCATAAACAAATTTGTCACAAACCATTCATGTTTCCAAAGACAAATTTGCCACAAACCATATTTTTTTCCATGGACAGATTTGCCACAAACCATTAATTTTTCCGTATATAAACCATTTGTTTTTTTAAATGACAAATTTTTCCACAAACCATTTATTTTTCCATACACAAAATTGCCACAAACCATTAGTTATTTCCACTAACAAATTGCCACAAACCATTAGTTATTTCCATAAACAAATTTGTCACAAACCATTCATGTTTCCAAAGACAAATTTGCCACAAACCATATTTTTTTCCATGGACAGATTTGCCACAAACCATTAATTTTTCCGTATATAAACCATTTGATTTTTTAAATGAGAAATTTTCCACAAACCATTTATTTTTCCATACACAAACTTGCCACAAACCATTAGTTATTTCCATTAACAAATTGCCACAAACCATTAGTTATTTCCATAAACAAATTTGTCACAAACCATTAATTTTTCCGGAGACAAAATTGCCACAAACTAGTAATTAATTCTATTAACAACTTCTCAACAAACCATTAATTTTTCAATGGACAAACTTTCCACAAACCATTACTTTTTTCCACTGACAAATTTGCCACAAACATTCATTTTTTTCCATAGCCAAATTTCCCACAAAGCATTTATTTTTTCATAGACAAATTTGCCACAAATCATTCATTTTCTCATAGACAAATTTTATACAAACCATTCATTTTCCATACACAAAATTGCCACAAACCATTAGTTATTTCCATAAACAAATTTGCCACAAACCTTTAGTTATTTCCATAAACACATTTGCCACAAACCATTCATGTTTCCATAGACAAATTTGCCACAAACCATTCATTTTTCCACAGACAAAATTGCCACAAACTAGTAATTAATTCTATTCACAACTTCTCAACAAACCATTAATTGTTCAATGGACAAATTTTCCACAAACCATTCATTTTTTCCACTGACAAATTTGCCACAAACATTCATTTTTTTCCATAGCCAAATTTCCCACAAAGCATTTATTTTTTCATAGACAAATTTGCCACAAATCATTCATTTTCTCATTGACAAATTTTATACAAACCATTCATTTTTCCTTACACAAAATTGCCAAAAACCATTAGTTAATTCCATAAACAAATTTGCCACAAACCTTTAGTTATTTCCATAAACAAATTTGCCACAAACCATTCATCTTTCCATTGACAAATTTGCTACAAACCATTCATTTTTCCAGAGACAAAATTGCCACAAACTAGTAATTAATTCTATTAACAACTTCTCAACAAACCATTCATTTTTCAATGGACAAATTTTCCACAAACCATTCATTTTTTCCACTGACAAATTTGCCACAAACATTCATTTTTTTCCATAGGCAAATTTCCCACAAAGCATTTATAGACAAATTTGCCACAAATCTTTCATTTTCTCATAGACAAATTTTATACAAACCATTCATTTTTCCATACACAAAATTGCCACAAATCCTTAGTTATTTCCATGAAAAAATTTGACATAAATCATTCATTTTCCATTGAAAATTTGGACAAAAAAAAAATTATTTCCATTGACAAATTTACCACAAACCATTCATTTTTCCGTATATAAACCATTTGTTTTTTCAATGACAAATTTTCCACAAACCATTCATTTTTCCATACACAGAATTGCCACAAACCATTTATGTTTCCATAGACTAATTTACCACAAACCATATGTTATTTCCATAAACAAATTTGCCACAAACCATTTATGTTTCCATAGACTAATTTGCCACAAACCATTCATTTTTCCCAACACACTTTTGCCACAAACCGTACATTTTTTCCATTGACAAATTTTCCACAAACCATTCATTTTTCCACACACAAAATTGCCAGAAACCATTAGTTATTTCCATAAAAATTTTTGCCACAACCGTTCATTTTCCATTGACAATTTTGCCACCACAAAACATTAATTATTTCCATAGACAGATTTGCCATAAACCATTCATTCTTTCAATAGACAAAATTGGCACAAACCATTCATTTTTCCAAACACAATTTGGTCACATAACATTAGTTTTATCATAGACAAATTTGCCACAAACCAATAGTTTCCATAGACAAATTTCCCACAAAGCATTCATTTTTTAACAGACAAATTTGCCACAAACCATTCATTTTTTCATTGAGAAATGTCCCACAAACCATTCATTTTTTCATAGAGAAATTTCCCAAAAAGCATTATTTTTTTCATACACACATTTGCTACAAACCATACATTTTTCCATTGACAATTTTTCCACAAACCATTCATTTTTCCAGAGACAAAATTGCCACAAACTAGTAATTAATTACATAAAAAATGTTTCAACAAACTATTAATTTTTCCATAAACAAATTTCCCCCAAACCATTCATTTTTTCCACAGACAAATTTGCCACAAACATTTTTTTTCCATAGACAAATTTGCTACAAACCATTCATTTTTCCATTGACAAATTTCCCACAAAGCATTAATTTTTTAATAGACACATTTGCCACAAACCAATAATGTTTCCAAAGACAAATTTCCCACAAACCATTAATTTTGTCCACTGACAAATTTCCCACAAACCATTCATTTTGTCCACTGACAAATTTGCCACAAACCTTTCATTTCTCCACAGACAAATTTGCCACAAACTATTCATTCTTTCAATAGACAAATTTGCCACAAACCATTCATTTTTCCACAGACAAATTTGCCACAAACTATTCATTCTTTCAATAGACAAATTTGACACAAACCATTCATTTTTCCAAACACAATTTGGTCACAAAACATTAGTTTTATCATAGACAAATTTGCCACAAACCAATAGTGATTCCGTAGACAAATTTCCCACAGAGCATTCATTTTTTCACAGACAAATTTGCCACAAACCATTTATTTTTTCATCGAGAAATTTCCCACAAACCATTCATTTTTTCATAGAGAAATTTCCCACAAAGCATTAATTTTTTCATACACACATTTGCCACAAACCATACATTTTTCCATGGACAATTTTTCCACAAACCATTCATTTTTCCAGAGACAGATTGCAACAAACTAGTAATTACTTACATAAACTAATTTTCAACAAACCGTTAATTTTTCCATAAACAAATTTCCCCCAAACCATTCATTTTTTCCACCGACAAATTTGCCACAAACATTTTTTTTTCCATGGACAAATTTGCTACAAACCATCAATTTTTCAAATGACAAATTTCCCACAAAGCATTATTTTTTTAATAGACAAATTTGCCACGAACCAATAATGTTTCCAAAGACAAATTTCCCACAAACCATTCATTTTGTCCATTGACAAATTTGCCACAAACCATTCATTTTTCCACCGACAAATTTGCCACAAACATTTTTTTTTCCATGGACAAATTTGCTACAAACCATCAATTTTTCAAATGACAAATTTCCCACAAAGCATTATTTTTTTAATAGACAAATTTGCCACGAACCAATAATGTTTCCAAAGACAAATTTCCCACAAACCATTCATTTTGTCCATTGACAAATTTCCCACAAACCATTCATTTTGTCCATTGACAAATTTGCCACAAACCATTCATTTTTCCACTGACAAATTTGCCACAAACCATTCATTTTTCCACTGACAAATTTGCCACAAACCATTCATTTTTTCCACCGACAAATTTGCCACAAACATTTTTTTTTCCATGGACAAATTTGCTACAAACCATCAATTTTTCAAATGACAAATTTCCCACAAAGCATTAATTTTTTAATAGACAAATTTGCCACGAACCAATAATGTTTCCAAAGACAAATTTCGCACAAACCATTCATTTTTCCACTGACAAATTTGCCACAAACTATTCATTTTTCCATGGACAAATTTCCCACCAAGCATTCATTTTTTCACAAGCAAATTTCCCACAAAGCATTCATTTTTTCATAGAGAAATTTGCCACAAACCATTATTTTTTTCATAGGGAAATTTGCCACAAACCATTCATTTTTTCATAGAGAAATTTCCCCCAAACCATTGATTTTTTCCACTGACAAATTCGCCACAAACATTTTTTTTTTCCATAGACAAATTTGCTACAAACAATAATTTTTCCATGGACAAATTTCCCACAAAGCATTCATTTTTTGAATTGACAAATTTGCCACAAACCATTTGGTTTTTTTAATGATAAATGTGCCAAAAAGTATTATTTTTTTCATACACATATTTGCCACAAACCATAAATTTTTCATCGACAAATTTTCCACAAACCAGTAATTACATAAACTAATTTTCAACAAACCATTAATTTTTCCATGGACACATTTCCCACAAACCATTCATTTTTTCCACTGACAAATGTGCCACAAACATTTTTTTTTTCCATAGACAAATTTGCTACAAACCATTAATTTTTCCATGGACAAATTTCCCACAAAGCATTATTTTTTTTAATAGACAAATTTGCCACAAACCATTTGTTTTTTTTAATGATAAATGTGCCAAAAAACATTATTTTTTTCATTCACATATTTGCCACAAACCATAAATTTGTCCATTGACAAATTTTCCACAAACCAGTAATTAATTACATAAACTAATTTTCAACAAACCATTAATTTTTCCATGGAAAAATTTCCCACAAACCATTAATTTTTTCCACTGACAAATGTGCCACAAACATTTTTTTTTTATAGACAAATTTGCTACAAAGCATTCATTTTTTTTAATAGACAAATTTGCCACAAACCATTTGTTGTTTTTTTTAATGATAAATGTGCCAAAAAGCATTATTTTTTTCATACACATATTTGCCACAAACCATACATTTTTCCATCGACAAATTTTCCACAAACCAGTAATTACATAAACTAATTATCAACAAACCATTAATTTTTCCATGGACAAATTTCCCACAAAGCATTCATTTTTTTTAATAGACATATTTGCAACAAACCATTAGTTTTTTTCAATGAGAAATGTGCCAAAAAACATACATTTTTTTTCCACTGACACATTTTCCACAAACCATTCATTTTTCCAGAGGGAAAATTGCCACAAACTTGTAATTAATTCCATAGACAAATTTTCCACAAACCATTCATTTTTCCATTGACAAATTTCCCACAAACCATTAATTTTGTCCACTGACAAATGTGCCACAAACATTTTTTTTTTTCCATAGACAAATTTGCTACAAACAATAATTTTTCCATGGACAAATTTCCCACAAAGCATTCATTTTTTTAATAGACAAATTTGCCACAAACCATTAGTTTTTTTTAATGATAAATGTGCCAAAAAGCATTGTTTTTTTTCATACACATATTTGCCACAAACCATACATTTTTCCATCGACAAATTTTCCACAAACCAGTAATTACATAAACTAATTTTCAACAAACCATTAATTTTTCCATGGACAAATTTCCCACAAACCATTCATTTTTTTAATAGACAAATTTGCCACAAAACCATTAGTTTTTTTCAATGAGAAATGTGCCAAAAAACATGCATTTTTTTTCCATTGACACATTTTCCACAAACCATTCATTTTTCCAGAGGCAAAATTGCCACAAACTTGTAATTAATTCCATAGACAAATTTTCCACAAACCATTCATTTTTCCATTGACAAATTTCCCACAAACCATTATTTTTTTCCACTGACAAATGTGCCACAAACATTTTTTTTTTTCCATTGACAAATTTGCTACAAACAATAATTTTTCCATGGACAAATTTCCCACAAAGCATTCATTTTTTTAATAGACAAATTTGCCACAAACCATTTGTTTTTTTAATGATAAATGTGCCAAAAAGCATTGTTTTTTTCATACACATATTTGCCACAAACCATACATTTTCCATTGACAAATTTTCCACAAACCAGTAATTAATTACATAAACTAATTTTCAACAAACCATTAATTTTTCCATAAACACATTTCCCACAAACCATTCATTTTTTTTAATAGACAAATTTGCCACAAAACCATTAGTTTTTTTCAATGAGAAATGTGCCAAAAAACATACATTTTTTTCCATTGACACATTTTCCACAAACCATTCATTCTTCCAGAGGCAAAATTGCCACAAACTACTAATTAATTCCATAAACAAATTTTCCACAAACCATTCATTTTTCCATTGACAAATTTGCCACAAACCATTATTTTTTTCATAGAGAAATTTGCAAAAAACTTTTTTTTTTCATTCAGAAATTGAGTCCATTCATTTTTCCTTGTGTTAGTATAATACCTCTGGTGGTGAAAATCATTTTCAAGGTGAGTGAAATCTCTGTGACAGATTCCACGAGGTGACCTCCTTCTCCATATTAACCTCTTCCCTGACCACAAGTATCGATCTCTTTCTTCCTCAGGACTCATCTACATCATCTGTGGCGGTGGTCAACACATCCATTAATCGCTAAGTAGTTGTCCCGTGCATCAGACCTTCCTTTGTGCGCCACGATTGAACGTCGGCTCAAACTTACAACTCAACGCACGTATTGTCATTGGAAGTAATAATGTCGAGGGTTCTTCAAATTTTCTTTGCTGTTTGTCACCGTCCATCGACCCAAAGAAACGCTGCACTGCAAAAAGTCAGTGTTCAAAAACAAAATGAGGGGTATTTTACTTGAACTAAGGCAAATTATCCGCCAATAGAACAAGAAAATTTGGCTTATCAAGACTTTCCGAAACAAGTAAAAATTAGCTAACTTCAATGAACCCAAAAATACCTCAAAATAAGTATATTCTCGCTAATAACAAGTGTACTACTACAGTATGCAAGTACGTATTTTCTATTGTTTCATTGAAAAAAAAATGGCAAACTCTATTTGGCTGTCATTTGTTTTAGTATGAGAAACAATTGTGTCGAAGTCATGATTTTGTTTTACATTCTTGAAATAAGAAATTCTTACTTTAAAGAGTAGTTTTATACTTGTGTTGATGACACAGCTTTGCAACATTTGATATTCTCGTTTCAAGCATGTTTTACTCAATATAGGTCATCAAATCTCAGCTACAACTTTAACATTTGACAACCAAATAATAAAACAAGGTGACTCGGTAAAAAATCTGGGTATTATCTTCGACCCAACTCTCTCCTTTGAGTCACACATTAAAAGCGTTACTAAAACGGCCTTCTTTCATCTCCGTAATATCGCTAAAATTCGCTCCATTTTGTCCACTAAAGACGCCGAGATCATTATCCATGCGTTTGTTACGTCTCGTCTCGATTACTGTAACGTATTATTTTCGGGTCTCCACATGTCTAGCATTAAAAGATTACAGTTGGTACAAAATGCGGCTGCTAGACTTTTGACAAGAACAAGAAAGTTTGATCACATTACGCCTGTACTGGCTCACCTGCACTGGCTTCCTGTGCACTTAAGATGTGACTTTAAGGTTTTACTACTTACGTATAAAATACTACACGGTCTAGCTCCATCCTATCTTGCCAATTGTATTGTACCATATGTCCCGGCAAGAAATCTGCGTTCAAAAGACTCCGGCTTATTAGTGATTCCTAGAGCCCAAAAAAAGTCTGCGGGCTATAGAGCGTTTTCCGTTCGGGCTCCAGTACTCTGGAATGCCCTCCCGGTAACAGTTCCAGATGCTACCTCAGTAAAAGCATTTAAGTTTCACCTTAAAACTCATCTGTATACTCTAGCCTTTAAATAGACCTCCTTTTTAGACCAGTTGATCTGCCGCTTCTTTTCTTTCTCCTATGTCCCCCCCCCCCCCCCCCCCCTTGCGGAGGGGGTCCGGTCCGATGACCATGGATGAAGTACTGGCTGTCCAGAGTCGAGACCCAGGATGGATCGCTCGTCGGGACCCAGGATGGACCGCTCGCCTGTGTATCGGTTGGGGACATCTCTACGCTGCTGATCCGCCTCCGCTTGAGATGGTTTCCTGTGGACGGGACTCTCGCTGCTGTCTTGGATCCGCTTTGAACTGAACTCTCGCGGCTGTGTTGGAGCCACTATGGATTGAACTTTCACAGTATCATGTTAGACCCGCTCGACATCCATTGCTTTCGGTCCCCTAGAGGGGGGAGGGTTGCCCACATCTGAGGTCCTCTCCAAGGTTTCTCATAGTCAGCATTGTCACTGGCGTCCCACTGGATGTGAATTCTCCCTGCCCACTGGGTGTGAGTTTTCCTTGCCCTTCTGTGGGTTCTTCCGAGGATGTTGTAGTCGTAATGATTTGTGCAGTCCTTTGAGACATTTGTGATTTGGGGCTATATAAATAGACATTGATTGATTGATTGATTGACTGTAATATCTTACTGAGATCATTTAGGACCTAAACACTTAAAACAAGTAAAACACTCGAACCCGGTTGGGACTCGAACCTGGGTAGGTATTTAGAAAATGTTGGGGGACTTTTGCAGACTTTTCAAATTTCTCCCCCCTACTTCCCGTGGGACTTTGCTGGCTGCGTTTTGGACATTTTTCGTATCCCAGGACTTGTGTGGACGGCGGCAGGACTCGTGGGACTGGAACCCCGGGGAGGTATTTTGGACAATATTGGGACTTTTGAACATTTTGGCCGCCTTTTCCCCCTCTTCTTCCCCGCCTTCCTGTGCACCATAGCTGGGTGTGTTTCGGACACTTGG
>NC_084621.1:14540432-14555432 GCF_033978795.1 Nerophis ophidion
AACTACTTTGGCACCAGGCCTTGACTTTGACACCTGTGTTGTAGCTCAACTCTGCCCGTCGCTTTGCCTTTTTGGTCTTCCACTTATTTTGGACGGTGCAGGTCCCGTTGATGGATAGCTCTGTTTTATGTTGTTGTTTTGACATTGGGGAACAGACCATGTTCCTCCTCCAGCCTGTCACTCGCACTTTTTTCCCTGCAGAAATGTGCATTGGCATTCCATCCGTCTCAGACGCCGAGACAAGGTGATCAATGAGGACAGCACAGGGGTTGGAACGCTTCAAATACCCACGGCGGGCTTCTCCCGACAAGACAAAAAAAAACAACAAAAAAAACGCACCAGTTCCTAAATATGTAAAATCCTACGGAAATGTACAGCCCTGGTCAAAAGTTTACGTACACCTGTAAAGTACATGAAGTGCTACCTGTCCAGAGTCGGGACCCAGGGGTGGACCACTTGCCTGTGCATCTGTTGGGGACATCTCTGCACTACTGACCTGTCTCTGCTCGGGATGGTCTCCTTCTGGCCCCACTAAGGACTGGACTCTCACTATTATGTTAGATCCACTATGGACTGGACTCTCACTATTATGTTAGATCCACTATGGACTGGACTCTCTCACTATTATGTTAGATCCACTATGGACTGGATTCTCACTATTATGTTGGATCCACTATGGACTGGACTCTCACTATTATGTTGGATCCACTATGGACTGGACTCTCACTATTATGTTAGATCCACTATGGACTGGACTCTAACTATTACGTTAGATCCACTATGGACTGGACTCTCACTATTATGTTAGATCAACTATGGACTTTGACTCTCACTATTATGTTAGATCCACTATGAACTGGACTCTCACTATTATGTTAGATCCACTATGGACTGGACTCTCACTATTATGTTAGATCCACTATGGACTGGACTCTCACTATTATGTTAGATCCACTATGGACTGGACTCTCACTATTATGTTAGATCCACTATGGACTGGACTCTCTCACTATTATGTTAGATCCACTATGGACTGGATTCTCACTATTATGTTGGATCCACTATGGACTGGGCTCTCACTATTATGTTGGATCCACTATGGACTGGACTCTCACTATTATGTTAGATCCACTATGGACTGGACTCTCACTATTATGTTAGATCCACTATGGACTGGACTCTCACTATTATGTTAGATCCACTATGGACTGGACTCTCACTATTATGTTAGATCAACTATGGACTTTGACTCTCACTATTATGTTAGATCCACTATGGACTGGACTCTCACTATTATGTTAGATCCACTATGGACTGGACTCTCACTATTATGTTAGATCCACTATGGACTGGACTCTCTCACTATTATGTTAGATCAACTATGGACTTTGACTCTCACTATTATGTTACAACCCCGTTTCCATATGAGTTGAGAAATTGTGTTAGATGTAAATATAAACAGAATACAATGATTTGCAAATCCTTTTCAACCCATATCCAGTTGAATATGCTACAAAGACAACATATTTGATGTTCAAACTGATAAACATTTTTTTTTTTTTTTAGGATGGTTCGCCTCTTCTTTGGTCCGGATGACACGATGTCGAATATTTACAAAAACAATTTGAAATGTAGACTCGTCAGACCACAGAACACTTTTCCACTTTGCATCAGTCCATCTTGGATGATCTCGGGCCCAGAGAAGCCGGTGGCGTTTCTGGATGTTGTTGATAAATGGCTTTTGCTTTGCATAGTAGAGCTTTAACTTGCACTTACAGATGTAGCGACAAACTGTATTTAGTGACAGTGGTTTTCTGAAGTGTTCCTGAGCCCATGTGGTGATATCCTTTAGAGATCGATGTCGGTTTTTGATACAGTGCCGTCTGAGGGATGGAAGGTCACGATCATTCAATGTTGGTTTCCGGCCATGCCGCTTACGTGGAGTGATTTCTCCAGATTCTCTGAACCTTTTGATGATATTATGGCGCGTAGATGTTGAAATCCCTAAATTTCTTGCAATTGCACTTTGAGAAACGTTGTTCTTAAACTGTATGACTATTTGCTCACGCAGTTGTGGACAAAGGGGTGTACCTCGCCCCATCCTTTCTTGTGAAAGACTGAGTATTTTTTGGGAAGCTGTTTTTATACCCAATCATGGCACCCACCTGTTCCCAATTAGCGTGCACACCTGTGGGATGTTCCAAATAAGTGTTTGATGAGCATTCCTCAACTTTATCAGTATTTATTGCCACCTTTCCCAACTTCTTTGTCACGTGTTGCTGGCATCAAATTCTAAAGTTAATGATTATTTGCAAAAAAACAAATTTTTATGAGTTTGAACATCAAATATGTTGTCTTTGTAGCATATTCAACTGAATATGGGTTGAAAAGGATTTTCAAATCATTGTATTCTGTTTATATTTACATCTAACACAATTTCCCAACTCATATGGAAACGGGGTTAGTAAACTCACACGACATCATGTTCTTTGCATCTATACTTCCGTCCGCGTTTGTAATCCGTCTTCCATCCAGCTTGCTTTTTGAACGGCGGCAGGAAATTTTCGGCAGCCGGCGTCCGACCTGCGGGCGACGCTAACAGGCTAACGACGCGCTAATGCGTCCCATTTCACCCGATTTGCCGGGGAGTTGTGTGGGGGGGGCACGGGGGGGGGGTTCTTTTTTGTCGCCGCCGGTATATTTGAGACGGGCGCGGTATAATGATGCGTGCCTTTTCTTCCCGCCACATAAAAGACGGAAGGCGCGGCCCTGCTGAGAGTCATTAGGAGCGGCCATTTACATACGGCGTGTCTTTTTCAGGCGGAGACAGACGCCAACGTTGCGCAGACATCATGGAAACGGGGTAAAAAAAAATGCATCTTTAAACTCCTCCAAGCAGCTGTTCAGCTAATTACCAGCGAGTCAAAATAAATGATGAGATGCATTAAGCACGTACAGATGTGTGGAGGAACAATGGAAGCCATATTTGCTTTGTGCCGATGGAAATCGGAGTCGCCGAGCGATGCAGGAAGCCATTTTCTGCCCTCCCGGTAACGTCGCCGCGACAAATTGAATCTGAGGCTGATTTCAATTGTGCCACTGCATAACCTCTTATTTATTCATTGCTTTTTCCCCCTCGCCTACGTACTATTAAATCCAACAATTCTGCTTCTTTCCCCCGTCTCCCCCTCTGTAAGGCGGCCGCCACCAGCTGTGAACAGAGGGACTCCGCTGGCATGTTTCCCCCGATGAGAAGTTGCATGTAAATCTGCCGCTTGGTTAACAACCCCATCATTTTCTTATCGCAGCCTGTGCTGCCATCTTTTTTTTTTATTTTATCACCGGACTGACTGATTCCAAACCGAAACTATGCTTTTGCCGCATTGCTGCTACTTTCCCCTTCTTTGGATGCGTCAGTGTTGGCGTCAAAGGACTTTTTGTGTCTTTTTACGCGGTCAAATCAGAAAGGGCGGGAAATTCTGGAAGTCCACGATGCGGTTTTTTGTTTACGTGGGTTGAGCATACCCACCTCGAACGTTGGTAGGGGTGAAAGTTTTCTTATTTTGAACATGTGAAGAAAACCTCTTGTTTACGTATTTCCCGGACCTTAAGGTTGAGCTTACCGACCTCAAATATATTGGAGCGTTGGTAGGGGTGAAAATTGGCTTAATTCGAACATGTCGAGAAAAAACTTTTACGTATTTCCCGGACCTTAAGGTTGAAATTACCCGGACAATAAGGTTGAGCTTACCGACCTCAAATATATTTGAGCGTTGGTAGGGGTGAAAATTGTCGTGATTCGAACATGTGAAGAAAAGCTCTTGTTTACGTATTTCCCGGACCTTAAGGGTGAGCTCACCCGGACAATAAGGTTGAGCTTACCGATCTCAAATATATTGGAGCGTTGGTAGGGGTGAAAATTGTCCTAATTCGAACATGCGAAGAAAAGCTCTTGTTTACGTATTTCCCGGACCTTAAGGTTGAGCTCACCCGGACAATAAGGTTGAGCCTACCCACCTAATATCTTTTGGAGCGTTGGTAGGGGTGAAAATGTTCTGAATTCGAACATGTGAAGAAAAGCTCTTGTTTACGTATTTCCCGGACCTTAAGGTTGAAATTACCCGGACAATAAGGTTGAGCTTACCGACCTCAAATATATTTGAGCGTTGGTAGGGGTGAAAATTGTCGTAATTCGAACATGTGAAGAAAAGCTCTTGTTTACGTATTTCCCGGACCTTAAGGGTGAGCTCACCCGGACAATAAGGTTGAGCTTACCGACCTCAAATATATTGGAGCGTTGGTAGGGGTGAAAATTGTCCTAATTCGAACATGCGAAGAAAAGCTCTTGTTTACGTATTTCCCGGACCTTAAGGTTGAGCTCACCCGGACAATAAGGTTGAGCCTACCCACCTAATATCTTTTGGAGCGTTGGTAGGGGTGAAAATGTTCTTAATTTGAACATGTGAAGAAAAGCTCTTGTTTACGTATTTCCCGGACCTTAAGGTTGAGCTTACACGGACAATAAGGTTGAGCCTACCGACCTCAAATATATTGGAGCGTTGGTAGGGGTGAAACTTTTCTTAATTTGAACATGTGAAGAAAAGCCCTTGTTTACGTATTTCCCGGACCTTAAGGTTGAGCTCACCGGGACAATAAGGTTGAGCCTACCCACCTAATATCTTTTGGAGCGTTGGTAGGGGTGAAAATTGTCTTAAATAGAACATGTGAAGAAAAGCTCTTGTTTACGTATTTCCCGGACCTTAAAGTTGAGCTCACCCGGACAATAAGGTTGAGCTTACCCACCTAATATATTTTGGGGCGTTGGTAGGGGTGAAAATTGTCTTAATTTGAACATGTGAATAAAAGCTCTTGTTTACGTATTTCCTGGACCTTAACGTTGAGCTCACCCGGAGAATAAGGTTGAGCTTACCGACCTCAAATATATTGGAGCGTTGTTAGGGGTGAAAATTGTCTTAATTTGAACATGTCGAGAAAAAATGTTTACGTATTTCCCGGACCTTAAGGTTGAGCTTGCCCACCTCAAATCTTTTGAAGCATAGGTAGGGCTGACAATTGTCTTAAGTTGAACATGTCAAAAAAAAAAAACGTAGTTTATGTATTTCCCGGACTATAAGGTTGAGCTTACCGACGTCAAATATATTGGAGCGTTGGTAGGGGTGAAAATTGTCTTAATTTGAACATGTCGAAAAAAAACGTATACGTATTTCCCGGACCTTAAGGTTGAGCTCACACGGACAATAAGGTTGAGCTTACCCACCTAATATCTTTTGGAGCGTTGGTAGGGGTGAACATTTTCTTAATTTGAACATGTGAAGAAAAACTCTTGTTTACGTATTTTCCGGACCTTAAGGTTGAGCTCACCCGGACAATAAGGTTGAGCTTACCGACCTCAAATATATTGGAGCGTTGGTAGGGGTGAAAATTGTCTTGAATTGAACATGTGAAGAAAAGCTCTTGTTTACGTATTTCCCGGACCTCAAGGTTGAGCTCACCCGGACAATAAGGTGGAGCCTACCCACCTAATATCTTTTGGAGCGTTGGTAAGGGTGAAAATTGTCTTAGTTTGAACATGTGAAGAAAAGCTCTTGTTTACGTATTTCCTGGACCTTAACGTTGAGCTCACCCGGAGAATAAGGTTGAGCTTACCGATCTCAAATATATTGGAGCGTTGGTAGGGGTGAAAATTGTCTTAATTTGAACATGTCGAGAAAAAATGTTTACGTATTTCCCGGACCATAAGGTTGAGCTTACCGACCTCAAATATATTGGAGCGTTGGTAGGGATGAAAATTGTCTTAAATTCAACTTATAAAAAATAAAAAAAACTTTGTTTACGTATTTCCCGGATTACAAAATTGAGCTTACCCACCTCGAATCTTTAGGAGCGTCGGTAGGGGTGAACATTATCTTAAATGGAACATGTCAAGAAAAGCCGTTGTTTACATATTTCCCGTACAGCAAGGTTGAGCTTACCCACCTCAAATCTTTTGAAGCGTTGGTAGGGGTGAAAATTGTATTAAAAAGAACATGTCAAGAAAAGCCCTTGTTTACGTAATTCCCGGACCATAAGGTAGAGCTCACCCGTAAAATAAGGTTGAGCTTGCCCATTCAAATCTTTTGAAGCATAGGTAGGGGTGACAATTGTCTTAAGTTGAAGATGTCAAAAAAAAAACATTGTTTATGTATTTCCCGGACTATAAGGTTGAGCTTACCGACTTCAAATATATTGGAGCGTTGGTAGGGGTGGACATTGTCTTCATTTGAACATGTCGAGAAAAAAAGTTTACGTATTTCCCGGACCTAAAGGTTGAGCTCACCCGTAAGGCAAGGTTGAGCTTACCCACCTCAAATCTTTTGAAGCGTTGGTAGGGGTGAAAACTGTCTTAAATAGAACATGTCAAGAAAAGCCGTTGTTTACGTATTTCCCGTAAGGCAAGGTTGAGCTTACCCACCTCAAATCTTTTGAAGCGTTGGTAGGGGTGAAAACTGTCTTAAATAGAACATGTCAAGAAAAGCCTTTGTTTACGTATTTCCCGAACCATAAGGTGGAGCTCACCCGTAAAATAAGGTTGAGCTTACCCATTCAAATCTTTTGAAGCATAGGTAGGGGTGACAATTGTCTTAAGTTGAACATGTCAAAAAAAACACTTTGTTTATGTATTTCCCGGACTATAAGGTTGAGCTTACCGACCTCAAATATTTTGAGGCGTTGGTATGGGTGAACATTGTCTTAAAATTGAACATGTCAAGAAAACTTGTTGTTTATGTATTTTCCGGACTATACGTTTGAGCTTACCCACCTCAAATATTTTGAAGCGTTGCAAGGGTTGAAAATTGTCTTAAATTGAACATGTCAAGAAAACTTCTTGTTTACGTATTTCCCGGACTGTATGAACAAGCTTACCAGAATTCAAATATTTGAAGCATAGGTAGGGGTGAAAATTGTCTTAAATTCAACTTATAAAAAATAAAAAAACTTTGTTTACGTATTTCCCGGATTATAAAATTGAGCTTACCCACCTCGAATCTTTAGGAGCGTCGGTAGGGGTGAAAATTATCTTAAATTGAACATGTCAAGAAAAGTCGTTGTTTACATATTTCCCGTAAGGCAAGGTTGAGCTTACCCACCTCAAATCTTTTGAAGCGTTGGTAGGAGTGAAAACTGTCTTAAATAGAACATGTCAAGAAAAGCCTTTGTTTACGTATTTCCCGTAAGGCAAGGTTGAGCTTACCCACCTCAAATCTTTTGAAGCGTTGGTAGGGGTGAAAACTGTCTTAAATAGAACATGTCAAGAAAAGCCTTTGTTTACGTATTTCCCGAACCATAAGGTGGAGCTCACTCGTAAAATAAGGTTGAGCTTACCCATTCAAATCTTTTGAAGCATAGGTAGGGGTGACAATTGTCTTACGTTGAATATGTCAAAAAAAAACCAAAAAAAAACCTTGTTTATGTATTTCCCGGACTATAAGGTTGAGCTTACCCACCTCAAATATTGAGGCGTTGGTAGGGTTGAACATTGTCTTAAATTGAACATGTCAAGAAAACGTGTCTATGTATTTTCCGGACTATAAGGTTGAGCTTACCCACCTCAAATATATTGGAGCGTTGGTAGGGGTGAAAATGGTCTTAAATTAAACATGTCAAGAAAAGCCCTTGTTTACATATATCCCGGACCATAAGGTTGAGCTCACCCGGACTATAAGGTTGAGCTTACCCACTTCAAATCATTTGAAGCGTTGGTAGGGGTGAAAATGCTCTTAATTTAACCATGTCAAGAAAAGCCCTTGTTTACATATTTCCCGGACCATAAGGTTGAGCTCACCCGGACAATAAGGTTGAGCTTACCCACTTCAAATCATTTGAAGCATTGGTAGGGGTGAACATTGTCTTAAATTGAACATGTCAAGAAAACTTGTTGTTTACATATTTCCCGGACTGTAAGAATAAGTTTACCAGAATTAAAATACTTTGAAGCATAGGTAGGGGTGAAAAATGTCTTTAATTGAACATGTAAGAAAAAGAAAAACGTTTACGTATTTCCCGGAATATAAGGTTGAGCTTACCGACCTTAAATATATTGGAGCGTTGGTAGGGGAGAAAACTGTGTTGAATTGAACATGTCAAGAAAAGTTGTCGTTTATGACTTTTATATATGTATGTATATATATATATATATATATATATACATATATATATGGCGAACCGGTACTTTTCAAACAGAGTATAGTATCAATTTTGATTCATAAGAACCGCGATACTATATTAGTACTGGTTTACTGTACAACCCTCGACTGGACTATTTTATTCAATAGATTTAAATTAATACATTTACAAACACACAATATTTTCCCATTTACAAATGTTTCGGTTAACCTCCCTCCTTCCTGTCATCTCTCAGACGTTAATGGGTAGACGTCGAGGGAAGTTGGCATTGAAGTGCTCAAACAAACTTTGTAGCCGACAGATACCCGCCATTAAAGTTGCATGCCTCGTTTTGGGATTCTTTTTGATTCCGTTCAATCCGAGGGTCTGATACGCGGCGAGCCTACAGAGCGCTGTCCTGCTCGCCAGCGGCTGATTACTCACATGTTACAGTGTCGTACGTCACCTCAAATATCATTTCTACCTCATTGCAGAGTATCTTTAAATAATCTGTACAGTATTTCACGGCATTTCAGCGACCATTTCCTATGACAATAATATAGAAAGTAAACTTGGATACACTTTAGAGTAGTCAGGGTACAGCTTGTAAAGCAGAGCAGCTATACAATCCACCAAAACCAAAGAAGTAAGTACGTTGCGTAAAACGTAAATAAAAACACAATACAACGATTTGCAAATCCTTTTCAACTTATATTCAATTGAATAGTCTGCAAAGACGTTCGAACGGGTAAACGGTATTTTTTGCAAATATCAGCTCATTTGGAATTTGATGCCTGCAACATGTTTCAAAAAAGCTGGCACAAGTAGCAAAAAAGACTGATAAAGTTAAGGAATGCTCTTCAAACACTTGTACAGGTGAACAGGCTAATTGGGAACAGGTGGGTGCCATGATTGGGTATAAAAGCATTTTCCCCTGAAATGCTCAGTCATTCACAAACAAGAACGGGGCGAGGGTCACCACTTTGTGAGCAAATGCATGAGCAAATCGTCAAACAGTTTAAGAAAAACATTTATCAACCAGCTATGGCAAGGAATTTAGGGATTTCACCATCTACAATCCGTGATATCATCAAAAGGTTCAGAGAATCTGGAGAAATCACCTTGCGTAAGCGGCAAGGCTGAAAACCAACATTGGATGACCGTGATGTTGGATCACTCAGGCGGTGCCGCATCAAAAAGCGACATCAGCGTGTAAAGGATATCACCACATAGGCTCAAGAACACTTCGGAAAACCACTGAATGTAACTACAGTTGGTCGCTACATCTGCAAGTGCAAGTTAAAACTCTACTATGCAAAGCCAAAGCCATTTATCAACAACACCCAGAAACGCGTCCGGAACAAAGAGGAAAAAAAACATTGAAGTTCCAACATTAAATATCTTGTTTTTGCAGTCTATTCAATTGAATATAGGTTGAAAAAGATTTGCAAATCACTGTATTCCGTTTTTATTCACAGATGACCAACTTTAATGGTTTTGGGATTCGTACAATCCAACAAAAAAGAGAGTATTGCATTCTCTTTATATTCAGGTTTTACACAACATGCCAACTTCATTGGTGAGGGACAGGGTTTTGTCCTGTCCAGCTACTCAGGCATATTATATGATGTAGAATTCGTTTTTAAAAATATATATTTTAGGCCATCCTTTCAGGTATACATCGTATGTCAGGAGGATTTTGTTTTGTTTTTGTTTATAATTTTTATACGTAATTATATTGTACTCCATACAACCCTGTTGTATACATTATAATATTGAGATAATCGGTTTAAATACAGAATCCATTCTGAATCGTTTCATCGCACTATTTACCATAAAAACTGCCATGTTTCCCAAGGGTAGGTGACCATGCGGTGCTTCCCAATGTCCTGGCTGTTAGAATAATTATGTATATATTATCATCATAACTTTATGCTTAATATAAATTAGTGTCAATTGTGCTGAAGTCGTATATTTCTATCTGTGCAAGGACAACAACTTCTTGTCTAAGTGGTGGCCTCAGCCGCAGATGTTATCTTGTTTTAGCCAACTAACAGCCAAGGACTTCAAGGAACTTGACGAAGATAAGTCGACAGCACACAGACGAAGCAGAGACAGGGCGAATTGATAAGGCCGCTAACAGGCAAGGACTTCAAATACCTCAACGAAGATAAATAAATAAATAAATAAATGGGTTGTACTTGTATAGCGCTTTTCTACCTTCAAGGTACTCAAAGCGCTTTGACACTACTTCCACATTTACCCATTCACACACACATTCACACACTGATGGAGGGAGCTGCCATGCAAGGCGCCAACCAGCACCCATCAGGAGCAAGGGTGAAGTGTCTTGCTCAGGAAACAACGGACGTGACGAGGTTGGTTCTTGGTGGGATTTGAACCAGGGACCCTCGGGTTGCGCACGGCCACTCTTCCACTGCGCCACGCCGTCCCAAAGACATTCCGTCACGTATTCTGCATCCTGGACTTGCTTTGCATGATATATGTGACCACTTCTTGTAGAGGCGGCCTCAGTGATGTTGACTGTGGAACTCCTGAATAAATAGAGGGACGCGGGAGCTGAACCTTAGAGCGTAGGGCGAGACTGTGACCAAGTGTGCAGCTCCATGCGTTCTCCTCATGAGCTAAATTAAACTCTGTCTCTGCATGGTTCCTTGCTTCTTGTCTGATTAATAGATATCATCAGTGCTTGAACCTGCACATTTAGGAGTTCTTGTTTCTACTCAATGAACTGACAGCCCCAGACCATGATGCTACCACCGCCTTGGCTCTCAGCAAGACACAATCAAACCCGCAACTACCATTGTGCTTTGAACAGCTATTTACCTGTTCAAAACTATTAATTAATTCCATTTTCCGTGTGTAATATATCTGCACCGCTATTCTACAAAGTTTCTTTTCAACAGGCAAGATATGATACAAAAAAAATGTCGATCAAATGCCAGGATTGTACCCACATGTCTATCTTCTGAGGAACGAGGGAGAAATCTCCCACTTATCTTGCATTGTTATTCAGCCTTGGCGGAGGTTTTTGCGCTCCACCGGGTGCCCTCTAGTTGGTAATTAACACAGTCAAGAGTGCGTGACAAGCGGAGGGATTGGAAAGTTTGCACAATGAGATGCACCGATGTCACACGCAGTAGGAAGGCAAAGCATGTAGCTAACTGTTTGAATGACATTCAGACTTTACTTCAATCAATAACGGAGCAGCATCTCCTTATCTGTGGCTCACTACTGAAAAAAATATCCGACCAGATTTCTCTAAAAACTAAAGTTCCTTGGGTGAATAAAGTCAACTCACTACACCGGTATGTTTTAGCGCATTCATAGCGAGATATACGTTGGAACTTTACACTACTTTATATCAGAAATGGCAACAGCAGAGGATGAATGTCTCATAAGAATATAGATAAAAAGACGAAGCTTATCGACTACGGCATCGGCACGGACTACAGTGGCGGACGTGCGCAAATTTTCAGGACTTATGCAGATCTGAAGTTATCGATTCTTTTGATCAGAAGGACTTCATTTATAAGTAAAGGTAAGACCATAATAAAGATTTGTTTTATTAAATGTGCTTTTTATGATGTATCCTTACATCACACTCAAATTTATAAGCGCAGGCCTAAATTTACCGCATGCCTTTGGTAAGCGCCGGCGTGAGAAGAGGTTTTAAATTAATTAGCGCCCTGGCGGAAATTCGAGGAAATACGGTATGTAGTAATAATCCCCACCACCGCTTCAAACGTGCCAACAAGAGTGGCGGTCTCATATGCACCAAAAATGTACCATTCCCCGTTCTATGGCTATCGTTACTTTTCTGTGACTTACATGACAAAAAAAAAGCCAGAAAACAAAACGCTTGTTAAGCTTTGCTGGCCCTTTTAGGCTTTTTTCCCCTGCAAATTGTTCAATTTTTTGTCAGGTTTGCCACTGACTGTTTGTGTTTCAGTTTTTCCTCTGTGTGTTTAGTATTTCCTGTCCTTAGTTCCTGTCAGCACTCTTATTTTGGTTCAGCGTCCTGTTTGTCTCCCTGAGTGCTTTGTTTCCCCTCAGGTGCGGCTGATTGGCTTCTGGCCACACCTGGTGTCAATCAGCCCACTCCTATTTGTACCTACTTTGTCTTCCAGTCAGTGCTGTATTATTGATTTGTCGATGTCACTTCTTGTCGCTCTTGTCATGTATTATCGCTCCTGTCGTGTCTTTTCAGCGTAGCGGTAAGCTATATTCGTTTGATCTTTGTAGCTTACTGTTTTTTGATCCCTGCTTTCAGTTTGTTCTTTCATTTTACAAGTACGACTTCTGTTTTCCTGCTCACTACCTGCTAGCTTCCAGGATAAGCTCCTTTTTGTTTTTGCTAGCTTCCATGCTAAGTCACCTTTTTGTTTTCTAGCTCCCATGGTAGCTCTCTTAGTTTGTTATCCGCCTCGTGCTCGTTTTGTGTTAGTACCTTTTGGTTTGTTCTTGTTGTAATATTTTAATTAAATTATGTTGTCCTATTAAATGCCCACCTTCATCTCTGCATCGTGGGGTTCGTCACAAACAAACTTTGACACTTTTCTACTAATGCTAAACCGAAGCTAAATGTCAAGACCACAACAAAGGGTAACAAGCGTCGAAACATACATAATTAAAACAGAAAATAGTCTTTTAAGTCTCCCTGAGTGCTTTGTTTCCCCTCAACTGCGGCTGATTGGCTTCTGGCCACACCTGGTGTAAATCAGCCCGATCCTATTTGTACCTGCTTTGTCTTCCAGTCAGTGCTGGATTTGTGATTTGTCGATGTCACTTCTTGTCGCTCTTGTCATGTATTATCGCTCCTGTCGTGTTGTACCTTGTCGTATATTTGTCTGATCTTTGTAGCTTACTGTTTTTTGATCCCTGCTTTCAGTTTGTTCTCTCATTTTACAAGTACGACTTCTGTTTTCCTGCTCGCTACCCGCTAGCTTCCACAATAGGCCCCTTTTTGTTTTTGCTAGCTTCCATGCTAAGTCACCTTTTTGTTTTCTAGCTCCCATGCTAGCTCTCTTAGTTTGTTATCCGCCTCGTGCGTGTATTCTGTTAGTACCTTTTGGTTTGTTCTTGTTGTAATATTTTAATAAAATCACGTTGTCCTATTAAATGCCTGCCTTCATCTGTGCATCGTGGGGTTTGTCACAAACAAACTTTGACACTTTTCTACTAATGCTAAACCGAAGCTAAATGTCAAGACCACAACAAAGGGAAACAAGCGTCAAAACATACGTAATTAAAACAGAAAATAGTCTTTTTTTGTCTCCCTGAGTGCTTTGTTTCACCTCAACTGCGGCTGATTGGCTTCTGGCCACACCTGGTGTCAATCAGCCCGGTCCTATTTGTACCTGCTTTGTCTTCCAGTCAGTGCTGGATTGTTGATTTGTCGATGTCACTTCTTGTCGCTCTTGTCATGTATTATCGCTCCTGTCGTGTTGTACCTTGTCGTATATTCGTTTGATCTTTGTAGCTTACTGTTTTTTGATCCCTGCTTTCAGTTTGTTCTTTCATCTTACAAGTACGACTTCTGTTTTCCTGCTCGCTGCCTTGTAGCTTACACGATAAGCCCATTTTGGTTTTTGCTAGCTTCCATGCTAAGTCACCTTTTTGTTTTCTAGCTCCCATGGTAGCTCTCTTAGTTTGTTATCCGCCTCGTGCGCGTTTTGTGTTAGTACCTTTTGGTTTGTTCTTGTTGTAATATTTTAATAAATCATGTTGTCCTATTAAATGCCTGCCTTCATCTCTGCATCGTGGGGTTTGTCACAAACAAACTTTGACACTTTTCTACTAATGCTAAACCGAAGCTAAATGTCAAGACCACAACAAAGGGTAACAAGCGTCAAAACATACGTAATTAAAACAGAAAATAGTCTTTTTTGTCTCCCTGAGTGCTTTGTTTCCCCTCAACTGCGGCTGATTGGCTTCTGGCCACACCTGGTGTCAATCAGCCCGGTCCTATTTGTACCTGCTTTGTCTTTCAGTCAGTGCTGGATTTGTGATTTGTCGATGTCACTTCTTGTCGCTCTTGTCATGTATTATCGCTCCTGTCGTGTTGTACCTTGTCGTATATTCGTTTGATATTTGTAGCTTACTGTTTTTTGATCCCTGCTTTCAGTTTGTTCTTTCATCCTACAAGTACGACTTCTGTTTTCCTGCTCGCTGCCTTGTAGCTTACACGATAAGCCCATTTTGGTTTTTGCTAGCTTCCATGCTAAGTCACTTTTTTGTTTTCTAGCTCCCATGCTAGCTCTCTTACTTTTTTATCCGCCTCGTGCGCGTTTTGTGTTAGTACCTTTGGGTTTGTTCTTGTTGTAATATTTTAATTAAATCATGTTGTCCTATTAAATGCATGCCTCCATCTCTGCATCGGGGGGTTTGTCACAAACAAACTTTGACACTTTTGTACTAATACTAAACTGAAGCTAAATGTCAAGACCACAACAAAGGGAAACAAGCGTCGAAACATACGTAATTAAAACAGAAAATAGTCCTTTTTTAAATCCTCACTAAAATATGCATGCAGTCCTTTTGTGAGTCCAGTTCAATTTTCTCCCTTCTAAAATGGATTTATCGGTCTTCCAAAGTCATCATTTATAAATGAATGCACTTCAAACTGTGTATTTAATGACTCATTATTTTGCTTGATGTCAATTGTTATTCTGATTGATTGTTCCTCCGTGTATAAATCATTTAAACGGCCCGTCCTTTCGCTGCCATGGCAAATATTCCATAATTAAACACCCTGCAACTTTGCATACATTAACACTTACATTTAAAAGCATGTTTAACAACGTGTCTTTTATT